>NC_139978.1:36238296-36300796 GCF_963993115.1 Abramis brama | reverse complement strand
GCCCTGCACTAGTAATGCTGTGGGTCACCACTGGAAAACTGCATTGACCAATCAGAACTCCTGTTTATATTTTCCATGTCTCATGCTTCAGATGTATCTCGTATGATTTTAAGCAAGTTTGTCAGTGACTGTATTTAAGAGCACATTGATTGTGACGTTGTGCTGAGTGAGAGAACGGTCTTGTGTTTCGGGTCAGCGCCGTTTACAAAGCCACAATCCCATGACAAATTCAATTTCTGCCTAAATCTCCTTCCCATGAAGCTAATACTGCGTTTTCATAATCTCATTTGGGTTTTGGAAGCTGCATATGTGATGGATATCGCTCTGCGTTTGCTTCCTAAAAGAGGAAGGTGCCGTGTTAATATTCCCGTCTATTATATCAAACCCTTTCATTTTACGCTTTTCCATTTCAAACCCACTAAAAGTTTCAGATTTAGTGGAATGATCTGCAGACACACATCATAGATCGCTCTCGTGTCCTCGACTGAAAGAACGCTATTGATCCTTGGCGGCCCAAATCATCAAATCAATTCATTATGCTTCTCTCAGACCTCCAGCTCTGGACGAGACTTTGATGTGACGCCCTGGAGCGAGAGAAGAATGAGAGAAAGCTCATTTCTTTTATCAAAGAGAAGTATGGCCACTTTGACAAAACCTCATTGTCCTTCAAACCCTCCAGAACAAGCGTTTCCCCTCTTCAGAAACAAGTTTGGTTGCCCACAAAACATTCTTGTTCTGAGCCAAAATTGAGAGTTCTGTCATTATTTACATGCCCGTATGATGTTGTTTCTTCCCATGAACACAACATGAGAATGTGTGATGAATCTTCTATGAAAAATCCAATTCTTAATGAGTAGTTTATCTTATTTTTGCTTCAAATTTATCTTAATTCCTTAAAACCAGGTTTATTAACATGTGTGGCAACTGTATTTAAGTGTATTTTGTCTTACTAGACCCTTTTCCACGTATTCCAGGCAAAATACACTTATATTTAGGATTGTTTGTCATGATGGCTTGAAAAAGCCTGGCCTGAAAAGTTTTAAATGATTAAAAAAATTTAAGCTTAAAAGTTTTAAGATCGCAGTTAGGTAGACAGACGGAGAGAGCGTTGTTTTGTTTTGTTTTGTTTTTTCTTGGTGGTTGTTATGGTGTTGCTGTGGTGTTCTGGATGGTTGCTAGGATGTTCCCAAGTTGATCTGGGTGGTTGTTGTGGTGTTGCTGGGGTGTTCTGGGTGGTTGTGGTTGTAAGGGTGTTCTGAGTGTTACTGGTTGCTAGGTGGTTACTATGTGGTTGTTGGGATGTTCTGGGTGGGTGCAAGGGTTTTGTTTCTTGTTAGGTGGTTGCTAAGTGTTCTAAGTGGTTGTTAGGGTGTTCCTGGGGTGATCTGGGTGGTTTGTAAGGCTGTTCTGGTTTCTGGTTTCTAGGTTGTTATTATGCGGTTGTTGGTGTGTTCTGAGTGGGTGCTAGGGTGTTGTTTCTTGTTAGGTGGTTGCTGGGGTGTTCTAAGTGGTTGTTAGGGTGTTCCTGGTGTGATCTGGGTGGTTTGTAAGGGTGTTCTGGTTTCTAGGTTGTTACTATGCGGTTGTTGGGGTGTTCTGAGTGGGTACTAGGGTGTTGTTGCTTGTTAGGTGGTTGCCTGGGTGTTGCTGAGGTGTTTTGGGTGGTTGTCTGGGTGTTCTGGGTGGTTGCTATGTGGCTGCTAGGGTGTTCTGAGTGGTTGCTAGGGTGTTCTCTGTGCTTTGCTAGGGTGTTGCTAGGATGTTCCTGGGGTTATCTGGGGGGTTGCTATGTGATTGCTAGGGTGTTTTGAGTGGTTGCTACTAGGGTGTTTATGTGGTGTTCTGGGTGTTGCTGGTTTCTAGGTGGTTACTATGTAATTATTGGGGTGTTCTGGTTGGGTGTCCGGGTGTTGTTGCTTGTTAGGGTGTTGCTGGGGTGTTCTGGGTGGTTGTTAGGGTGTTGCTAGGGTGTTCCTGGTGTCATCTGGGAGGTTGTAATGGTGTTGCTGATTGTTACTGTGCAGTTGTTGGGGTGTTCTGGGTGGTTGTTAGGGTGTTGCTAGGGTGTTCCTGGTGTCATCTGGGAGGTTGTAATGGTGTTCTGGGTGTTGCTGATTGTTACTGTGCAGTTGTTGGGGTGTTCTGGGTGTTGCTGATTGTTACTGTGCAGTTGTTGGGGTGTTCTGGGTGGTTGTTAGGGTGTTCTGGGGTATTGCTGAGGTGTTCTGACTGGTTGTTAGGGTGTTCATGTGGTGATCTGGGTGGTTGAAAGGGTGTGCCAGGATGTTTTTGTTTGCTAGGTGGTTGTTTGGATGTTGCTGGGGTGTTCTGTGTGGTTTGCTAGGGTTTTCCTGTGGTGATCTGGGTGGTTGAATGGGTGTTCTGGGTGTTGCTGGTTGCTAGGTGGTTACTATGCGGTTGTTGGGGTGTTCTGGATGGGTGCCACGGTGTTGCTAAGGTGTTAATGAGGTGTTCTGGGTGGTTGCTAGGGTGTTGCTGGTTACCACGTCATTTTAAGTATGCAGTGCATCAAGACAAGCAAGACCCACTTATATTCAAGATCACATGAAAACAGTTCTGAAAATATTATGCAGTGTTTCCTTAGTAGTACAATACATTATTTCTATAGCATTTATTATTGCTTAAAGCTGCAGTTGGCAAGTCTGGCAGATTGAGTGGACTTAGCCAAAATTTTGAATGTTTACAACTCTCATGCCCCTCCCCCACTACCAACGAGCACCCGCCCATCGTCAGTGCATGTGTACCTGATTTTCTGTGAACGCGCGCGTCTCTTCAGCATCGATCAACACCATGGACTCGGAGGTAGGCTGCCCTGGCTAATCTATCCATAGATAGCAATAACAGAGGAATTGGAAGCTTCTTAGTAGATTTTCTCTCCGCCATCACGCTTCCTACAATCTTCAGGCGAACTTCAGGCGTGTCGTGTGCATGTGATATTGTAATGTGCGCGTCTGCGTGAGGGAGAGGGGATCTGTGGCGTGTGCACGAACTGTGATTGACAGTCAGATCTCACACCCCCCTGCGCTGATTGGACCCGATGAGACGGGAGCGGTGGATTTTTGCAAAACAAATAACACGCTCCAGGTGGAGTTAGAAGCTCGGGTTTTTTTCTAAAACCAATTTATTTATGTTGTTCTGTCGGATTATAGTGTCGATTTCACTGAATATGATCAAAAAAAAGTTGCCGACGGCAGCTTTAAGTTTCAATGTATTTAATTTGATTTTTAAAATCAAAAGTTCAACATGTATGTATATGTATATGTATGTATATATATATATATATATATATATATATATATATATATATATATATATATAAAACAATGAACAACTGTATTTTGTTTTAAACAAACATTAATAAATGCTTTAAGAAACATACTGCTCATGTTAGATACATTAACTAGTGTGAGACCTTATAGTAAAGTGTTACCAAAAATATTAATTATTAACACTTTTTTGGCAATCTGACCATGACTGGCAAGCTCACAAATGACAAAAACATCATAAAAGCTTTGCTTGATTTTTTTCTGATACTTTGTGGTGGTTTTGGAGCTTGACACAGTCATCCTCAATTATTATGAAAAATATCTGTGTAAACATTTTTAAAAATCTCTCTGTTTGTGTTCCACTGAAAAATAAAGACATGAGGGTGAATAAATAATGACCAAATTCTCATTTTGAGTGAACTGGCCCTTTAAATCATTACATTTTCTTGCAGTTTGTAATGTGTGTTTTGGGTTCATTCTCCGATATCTGGAGAGTTTTACATTCTCTGTGGGAAATTACCGTCCGTTTGAGCCGCATGTTTACAGGTCAGTGATCGTAACCTGCGAAACGTCACGTTGAGATTTACACGGCTCTCACGGGCCTGTTCTCTCTCAGCAACAACATCTCAGTGTTTGGTCTCGTGGCTGAAGCCAAAACAGGCCACCGTGCCTCTCAGCTTCTCAGAAACCCATCACGCTTTTACCCCGGTAACCGTTTGCCTTGAGGACAGAACATCTCATCGAGGGTTTCCGAAAGGGTTTGGATCCATTCATTGGATTTTTTTTCCTTTCCTTTTGAAGCTCAGTTTAAACTCGACACTGTGCAACTCAGGCCCATTACCGTCTACAGAGTAAATATGAGTGGAGATGAGTGATGAGAGCGGCATTGGTGTGAAACGAGACAAAAACAACAGTGTAGAACGACAGAGGGGGGATTGTGATGGTAATGGAGGGGGAAGAGATAAATAAAGCCTCATAAAGAGACTTTATGAGGAGAAAATGGAAACAGTGTGTCTCAAGAGATTTGAGAAGATCAGACATCACTGTCAATAAAACTCCTGTAAAACAAACGGACAGAATCCAATGCTAAAGGATCTTGGATTCTTCATGGTTTTATATGAAGCGCGTGAACAGAAGAAAACCAAAGAGCTGGGAAATTAACATTAACTAGAGTGCAGTTTGCTTTTGTGTGTTGATGCATTCCCTGATTGGTTGTTAAGTGTTCTGGGTGGTTGCTAGGGTGTTGGTGGGGTGTTCTGGGCAGTTGTTAAGGGATTGCTGGTTGCTAGATTGTTACTATGCAGTTTGCTAGGGTTCTGAATGGTTACCAGGTTGTTGTTGGTTGGTGGGTGGTTGCTGTGGTATTGCTGGGGTGTTCTGGGTGGTTGCTAGGGTGTTGGTGAGGTGTTCTGGGCAGTTGTTAAGGGATTGCTGGTTGCTAGATTGTTACTATGCAGTTTGCTAGGGTTCTGAATGGTTGCCATGTTGTTGTTGGTTGGTGGGTGGTTGCTATGGTATTGCTGGGGTGTTCTGGGTGGTTGCTAGGGGGTTGCTGGGCTGCTATGCGGTTGATAGGGTATTGCTTGGGTGTGCTGGGTGGTTGCTAAGGGGTTGCTGGTTGCTCGGTGGTTACTGTGTTGTTGCTAGGGTTCTGAGTTGTTGCCAGGTTGTTGTTGGTTGGTAGGTGAATGATATGTGGTTGTAATGGTATAGCTGGAGTGTTCTGGGTTGTTGCTAGGTTGTACTAGGTGGTTGCTAGGATATTGCTTGGGTGTGCTGGTTGGTTGTTAGGCATTCTGGGGGGTTGCTAGAGTGTTCTGAGTGGTTGCTATGGGGTTGCTAGGGTGTTCTGGGTAGTTGCTGGGGTATTACTGGTTCCTAGGTGGTTGCTATGAGGTTGTTAGAGTGTTTCTAAGGTGATTGGTGTGGTTGCTAGGGTGTTATGGATGGTTGCTAGGTGGTTACTATGCTTTTGCTGTGATTGCCAGGTCGTTGTTAGTTGGTAGGAGGTTGCTATGTAGTTGCTGGGGTGTTCTGGCTGGTTGCTAAGGGGTTGCCAGGTGGTTACTATGCTTTTGCTGAATTGTTCTGAGTGATTGCAAGGTCTTTGTTGGTAGGTGGTTGCTATGCATTTGCTGGGGTGTGGTTATGAGGTTGTTTCTAAGGAGATTGTTGTGGTTGCTAGGGTTTTCTGGATGGTTGCTAGGGGGTTGCTGAATTGTTCTGAGCAGTTGCCAGGCCGTTGTTGGTTGGTAGGTGGTTGCTATGCAGTTGCTGGGGTGTTCTGGGTGGTTGCTATGCAGTTGCTATGGTGTTCTGGGTGGTTGCTAGGGCTCAAAAACGCTCTGGGTTCAATATAAGTTCAGCTGTATGTGCAGCATCTGTGTCATTATGTTGATCACCGCAGAAAATAATTTCAGCTTGTGAAAACAAGCACAAATCACATTTACAGTAACAATTACAGTGAGAGTCTGTGGGGCAAAAGACAATTACACAGAGAAAAGCAGTGTGTGTGTGGAGTGTGTAAAGCTGGTCAACTAAACCGAGTTGACATAGTTTTCTCTGGTAATGGATGAAAAAACTGATGGTTGAACCCGAAATGTCCAACTAAATGCCATTTATGACTTCATTTACTTTTTTCCCATGAGTCCCTCTGAATTAAATGTTCTTCTGTTTGTTTGGATCAGTGTTGTACAAAAATCTCTGGTGTGTAAAAATGTTTTATGATCATTAGACTCTTGTATTTGGAGCTGCAGGCCGGTTTTGTGGTCTGATGCGTTTTGTTATTAGTAATTTTTGAGGTTTCATGTTTTGAAACACGAGGATCTTCTGAGAAATATGAGCCACATCTCAGTGTTTTACCGCGGTAGATGAGCTTTAGGCAGGTTTAGGGCTGCGGTAAATCAGCGTCTGGTTAAGCCTGGACTCGATGCTCACACACTCCAGAAAGCTTTTTAAGTATTAACCAGAGCAGCGTTTGAGGAATGTGTGTGTTTGTGTCTGGATCCACTGAAGCCGGATCACATATTTCAGTGTTTAAGAGCCGGAATATCAGTGTTTCCGCCACATTTATAAAGTGTGCTGGAATAATGAAAACAACTTGAGCCCGTAAAGTGCATTTTTACTTTTAGATGGAGTCATAAATACACACACGCACGTCATGCAGTAATTGGTGGTTTAATGCTGCGTGACAGGTAACGTTTGTCTTTCTGAACTGAAACGGCAGAACCTGGATCAGCATCATGTATGAACACACACTGCACATCCTCGTCACGTCATGTACAGGTTCTTCTGGTCCAGAACACACAGTTATAGCACATAATATTGCATCTCAGAGATGATTATCAGTCTGATATCACTGCATGCATGTGTTTTTACAGGACAAGGCAGATCATTCCTGTTGCAGAGCGTGTGTGTGTGTGTGTGTGTGTGAGAGAGAGTGAGAGAGTGTGAGTGTGTGTTTGTGCGTATATGCGTGTATGCATGCGTGAGTGTGTGTGTATGTAGAGTGTGTGTGTGCGCGTATGAGTGTATGCTTGTAAGTGTATGAGTGTGAGTGTGTGAGGGAGAGTGTGTGTGTGTGAGAGAGAGAGAGAGTGTGAGTGTGTGTTTGTGTGTGTATGCATGCGTGAGTGTGTGTGTATGTATAGTGTGTGTGTGTGCGTATGAGTGTATGCTTGTAAGTGTGAGAGTGTGTGAGGGAGAGTGTGTGTTGTGTGTGTGTGTGAGAGAGAGAGAGTGTGTGTGTGTGTGTGTGTGTGTGTGTGTCTGTGTGTGCGTGTAAGAGTATGAGTGTGTGCTTGTAAGTGTGTGTATGTGTGTGTGAGGGAGAGAGAGAGAGAGAGAGAGAGAGAGAGAGAGAGAGTGAGTGTGTGTGCATGAGAGAGTACGAGTGTGTGTTTGTGCGGTCATGCGTGTATGTATGCGTGAGTGTGTGTGAAGTTGAGTGTGTCTGTGTGTGTGTGTAAGTGTATGAGTGTGTGCTTATGAGTGTGTGAGTGTGAGAGAGAGTGCGTGCGTGTGTGCGCGTACATGCGCGTATGTGTGTGTGTGATTGTAAAAAGTCGATGCACAGATAATTCAGTTTGTTTTGTCATCTCACAAATGAGGCGACCGAGGCATTTTATTTGCTTTTAACTTGCAACAAATCAATGTGCTGTAGTTTGCAGCTGCGCGTCTCACACACACACACACACACACACACACACACACTCTTGTGGCGTTTGCTGTGAGATGGACACAATAAAACATCACACAGATTTAAAGCTGCTGTGTGTAAAACAGAACTGATAATGATCGTTTCCAAACAGGTTCATCAAACACATCCGGTAATAAAGCATGTAATATTCTACATGATTTCTGCATCATTTTAAAAATTACAGCTACAATTATCTATACAGTAAATGCACAAATATTTTAAAATGAGGTAATCTACAACTAAACAAATTTGCATAGAAAACAGCTGTTTTTGAATTGAAAATTACAGTATCTTAAATACTAAATAACTAAGTGCAGGAACAGATTTCTAAACAATGTCTAAACATTCACAAATCAAGATATATTTACTTTAGAAGCAAAATGACTTTTTTCTGAAGTGCAGATGCTGTTTCTCCTCTGGATCTTCATGAGCTGCAGATGTGTAGTTGTTCCTCTGACTGATTAGAGCAGGTCATGTGAGATCTTCACCTTCAGTCTGCATGTGCATTACACACTTGACATTGTACATGATGAAGGTTTGGACTGGATCCCTGTGGACTCGCTGTGGTGATTATCTCACTGAACATGTGGAGCGTCTGTGTTCCATCAGAGTCAGCGTGGGCTTTCTTATGGATGCCTTACCTTCAATAATTGTTCATTCGAATTTTCAATGCAAATTTCAGCCCTGCACATCATGCATTTAAAAAAAACACACACACATATAGGGCTCTATCACACACCCGATGCAATGTGTGTTTTGCTAGTTTCAGCCTGACGCAGTTTTCATTTTCTCGTCTTGCGCCGCGTTTAGCAAATGCATTTGCGCCCATCTGTGCCCAAGGGCTGCTGGTCTGAGAACCAGGTGTGTGTTCGGGAGTATTGTTGGAGTGTTGCAGTTTTGAAGAACTGAAATAGACTGAGCCGTTGACCGACTGAAACCTGCTCTAAAGTCAATGGCGCAATATTTTTTTTGTTACATAAAAAGAGCGTGTTAGTAATATGCATCTATGGACGGGTCCACCACGCGCTACACTCATTACATACACACTCTGCTTATTACACACACACACACACACTCTGCTTATTACACACACACACACACACACACACACACACACACACACACACACTCTGCTTATTACACACACACACACACACACACACACACACACACACTCTGCTTATTACACACACACTCTGCTTATTACACACACAAACACTCTGCTTATTACACACACACTCTGCTTATTACACACACACTCTGCTTATTACACACACACACACTCTGCTTATTACACACACACACTGCTTATTACACACACACTCTGCTTATTACACACACACACTGCTTATTACACACACACACACACACACACACTCTGCTTACACGCACACTCTGCTTATTACACACACACACACACTCACTCTGCTTATCACACACACACACACACACACACACACACACACACACACTCACTCTGCTTATTACACACAGACATACTCTGCTTTTTACACACGCACACACACACACTCTGCTTATTACACACAGACACACTGCTTATTACACACACACACACTCACTCTGCTTATCACACACACACACACACACACTCACTCTGCTTATTACACACAGACACACTCTGCTTATTACACACAGACACACACTGCTTATTACACACACACACACACTCTGCTTATTACACACAGACACACTCTGCTTATTACACACACACACTGCTTATTACACACACACACACACACACACACACACACACTCTGCTTATTACACACAGACACACTCTGCTTATTACACACAGACACACTCTGCTTATTACACACACACTCTGTTTAATACACACACAGTGACGCACACCAGCACACAAACATGCCAAATATTAAAATTAAAAGGATTAAAATGAAAAAGATTAATATTGTGTACATAAAGATGTGGAATCTGGCTTGTCCTGTAGATGGTCTTGCTTTAACCTCACACACACACACACACACACACACACGCACACACACACACAGCTTTAACCTTGCGCACAAGCAGATCCGTTTCCTCGCTATCAGTTCAGTCTTTCCGCTTACAAATTCTTGAGCTTGTGTGTGTGTGATGTCACTAACCCGGGAGGAAGCTTGTGTAGTCTCTACCAGCCGTTTGTTGTAGTCCTTAAAAAGCAATTTCTGTAAAAGAATATCTCCCTTTGCTTTGAACTTTGAGCGTCGTAACTTTGCAGATGTTGTTTATGCTCAAACAGCAACATTACACACTAACTAAAGTTAGAAAAGTGAAATCATATTCAACCACCCCTTTAAGAGAATAGAAACAAAACACACCAATTACTCGTTAAGAGAATAGAGACTTTTAGACCAGCGCCGGGAGCGCCGACCATTTGTCCCGTCGTCAAACTAGCAGAAGTGGATTCGGACACGCTCTAAGTGAGCTTTAGACCATGCGCTTAGATCGTTAAAATAGGGCCCTTGATCTTTTATAGGAAAGAATGTGTCATGTCAAAAAAAGTCAAATGAAAAGCAAATGTGTTTGTTTTGTTTTTGCAGGTGAACGAGGAGACCGTGGAGAGACTGGTGCTGCAGTATCCACACATTGTGTTCAGTACAGTGATGCAGGACTGTAAGAGAACGCTGGAACGAGCCTATCAGATGGGCTGGAGCCCTAACACATCCACGGCCTCCTAACACACACACACACACACACACACACCTGTCCATGACGCCACTGCAGAGTCATTATCATAACTATGCCGTTTATTCCGCCTTCCTTTATCAAATGACATTATGCAGCAGAAGCCTCAATATTGTGCTTTGAGTCGTTTGATTTGAACGTCAATGAATATGTTCATGCACACACACACACACACTCACTCACGCACACAGGATTCTGACATGCAGCACTGCATTCATTTACATTTACAAAACTCATCAGAAACTTGTTCAGCTCATATTTTACTCTAAAATCGAGAGAGAGAAATAAGAACTGCCGTTGTTTTTGTTTTTGCATTTTGCATTAGGGAAAAAAGCTTTTTGGACCACAGGATTTTTGCATTTTGATATTTCCCTGCCACTCACATTAAGTGACGCATCTGGACATTTCACGTACATGTTATTTGTTTATTATTCTCATTATTGTCGAAGGTGATTTTCATTAGAAACTCATTACTGAAACACACAAGAAAATCAGCGTAGTACAGATTCAGCCATGATGTAGAAATACTTCAAATTAAGTATTATTGTTATTATCATTACTATTATTATTTGCATTGCAGTAATGATAATTTGAGGGTAAATGTTAATTTACATTAATTTTACATTTAATTCACTGAAAAAATATGTTTTTCCTCAGTGTTTCTGTCTCGTTTTCCAGCACAAGCATCTAATCATTCTTAAATCAAGATACATTTACTGGAGAAGAAGCAAAATGACTGAAGATATTGAGTCTTGTTTAATGAGAAAAAAATGCACCAAAATTAAGTGAGTAGAAAAAATATCAAGAAAAAATATCTGCAAATGGGGTCAGAAAAATAACCTTCATTCAAAGGGAAAATAAGTTTATTTTTTTTTCATTTACTGAAGAAGCAAAATGACTTATTCTAAAAAAATAATAAAAAAAATTTTTCAAAAAAATTGTATATATATATATATCTGCCAATTGGGTCAGAAAAATAATCTAGTTTTCCCTTGAATTAAGTTTGTTTTGGCAGATATTAAGCACAAACTCAATTATTATTATTATTATTATTATTATTATTATTATTATTTTTCTTCCAGAAATCTTCAGTCATTTTGCTTTTCACATAAATGTATCTTGTTTTAAGAATGTTTAGATATTTGTGCTTGAAAACAAGACAAAAGTGTATGTATTAAAATAAAGTTGCAATGCAAAAAAATCTGAATGGTCCAAAAAAATCTTCCTAATTTTCTTCATGCAAAATATTTCTCTCTGGTGATTTTGGGGTGAATGTGTCACGTGACAGGTTTCATGCGAATCTCCTCTTTAGACTTCCGTTAGTTAGAGTTCATTTAGACACGTTACACTTTGATTAGAAATGACACCGTCTCTATTTCAGTGAGCGCTGAGAAGTGTGACGAGGCCGTCGGATCGAGCGTGACGTACGTGTTCGTGTTGTAGATCTAGACGTGGAGATCTATGGAAGGCCAAAAGAGCCAAAACGTGTGAAACAGTTTCACACGTTTTGGCCCTTTTGGCCTTCCATAGAGATCAGGACGCGTGTTGTTGATTTCGTTTGAGATGACGTCGTTTACTCTTGTGAATCTGTAACCCTGTGGTTTGGAGTTTGTTTGGATGTAAACTGATTTTTGTGTTCAGTTTTTTGAGATATATCCACCATATGGAAGTTTGCATACCCTGTGAATATTTGATGATGATGATGATGATGATGGAGTGTGACCCATTAGAGATGCTGAGTTTGAAGTAGAGAGGTTAGTTACGTCACTCATCTACACGTCTTCTGTTTTCTCCTTCAGACGAGCAGGGTATTTTTATACGGTGTCCGTAGCGCTCGCTCGTGAATGCAGGAAGACTTTAGTTACAGTCATGATCTTTTACTGTACTGGGGGATTTGAGTCAATTAAAAACCACGATTCTACTTCACGGGCTCCTGGTGTCATTTGAAACGAGCGTGTGTGTGTGTGTGTGTGTGTGTGTGTGTGTCTGTGTGTCTGTGTGTGTGTGTGTTTGAGAACGACCGACGAGAAGCTTGAACGGGATCTGGATTTGCTGAAGCTTCATTTATTAAATGTTATGCTTTCAGATACTAATTAAAATGCTGATTTACACATTTGACCATGTTTAATTCCAGAGATTTTAATCCCAAATTCAACTCAAAATGTGAAAAGTTTTCCATTTCTCTTTGGGTTAAAGTAGTGTGATTTTTATTTCATTTGACATAAATAAAATAATAATAAAAACAACTGAGTAAAAATGATTCTACTTTATTAACTATATATATATTTGAGTATACATAATGACGTAAATATATGTATATAAATGTATAACTGTATGACATAAATATGTGTGTGTGTAATTAAATAACACAAACATTTTCTGTTGCTATGGAGCTCAGTTTTTTATTAATTTATTATGTTTTTTTAATGTTTTTTATGGCAAACAAGAAGTTGACTATGTCATAAACAAATATAATGAATATTTATTATGTTTGTTTAAATCCACCCTAAAAAAATTCCAGAGATTTTATTCTAAATTCAGTTCAATTCTGGGTTATAGTAGTGATTTTATTTTATTTTATTTTACTTAAAGTATATATACATTTTAATAAATAAAAAAAATTTAAAAAAAGAGAATATTTTATATATATATAATTTTTTTTTTATTTTTTTTTTTTTTGCATGAATATACGTAATTATATAACATTTTATATAGAAACGTTTTATGTGGATATGAAGCACTTTTTAAATTAATTTATTATGTTTTAATTTTTCTTGTTTATTTATTTATTTTTTGTCTGCGAAGAAGTTGACTAAGTCATTAACTCAAATTATGATGGTATTAACATTTTTTTTTTTCTGACAGGCTTTGAAATAGAACCATGTAAATACAATGAATTTTATAATCATTATTAGTCTTTTTTTTTTAAATATGTGGTTATGTTGTATTTATCTATCTTTATTATTTAAGTATTTGAACTGTAAAGTACTTTTACACTGTATTTTTGAACTGCATTTATGTTATGATGATTTAACGTCATTTTATTGCAGTATTTACTTTTACTGTAATACATTAATGAAAATCATCAATGAGAATAATGATAATCACAAACAAACCTATAAAACAATAACACACCTGGACAAGTTACAGTAATTCTTAATTGTCATGGAAGTGAAGTCATAATGCAAAATGGTCTTAAAATCAGTTTAATTTTTGTTAAGCCAAATGCAATTTTTTATAATAAAAAACAAACATTTTTTTTCTAATACTTTTTATTTTGCCCAAAACTTTTAAAATAGGGTGAAATCAGGCAAAAACTTGCATTATTTGCTCTTAGATTTTTCTTTAAAGTTAAGTGCAGACATGAAGAATATGATCTGTGATGACTTTGACGGACAATATTCAATATTATAATAATATTGATTCGGCTGTTGATCAATTTGAAGTCCATTTTGAGGGTATTTGTGAAGTTTGAGAGCGTCTGATGAGAAACGGCCTTCACTCCAGTAATTAGATCTCTAAATATTCATGTGGTCATTAAACTCTGAGCGGGTTTTCAGAACCTCTGACCGGGAAGGACGTTTGTCCTGTCGGTGCAGACGAACATCTGAAAGTGTGTGAATCGTGATCAGAAACGCAGAAGAGTACAGTGATGGGAATACCAGGGTACTTTCAGTATTGCAAAGTGTGTATATATATATATATATATATATATATATATATATATATATATATATATATATATATATATATATATATATATGTGTGTATGTGTGTGTGTGTGTGTGTGTGTGTGTGTGTGTGTATAAAACACTATTTATACTGTATATTTTATTGAATAAAAAATGTAATTGTAAAGTAATTCTGCATCCTAATATTTTTTTTATCTGCTTCAGTATTAGATTTGAATTAAAAATTAATGATAATTTATTATAGTATATTATATATAACATTTAATATTATTTATCATTGTTTTTTGTTTGTTTTTGTTTTTATCATTTTATTTTTATTTAAGCAGTTCATCTATAAAAATGATGTTCTTCCTCAGTGTTTCTGTCTGGTTTTCCAGCACAAATATCTAAACATTCATAAATCAAAATACATTTACTGGAGAAGAATTTTTTTATTATTCTTCTGTCTCATATTGGCAGATATTTTTTTAAGCATAAAATCGCTTAATTTTGATACGTTTTTAATTAAACAAGACTTAATATAATCAGTCATTTTGCTTCTTCTTCAGTAAATGTCTCTTGATTTATGAATATTTAGATATTTGTGCTGGAAGACGAGACAGAAACACTGAGGAAGAACATAGAGTAAATGAATGTTTCGTCGGCCGCAGATTTCTTCCTCTTTCTTCCTCAGGTTTTGGCTGTTCTTGGAATGTGAAAATTGTTTTCCATCCATTTTTCTGGTCGTGTCCCGTGTTTTTCTTCGGTTCATACACTGTAAATGTGTTTTGCTCTGACTCAACTTCTCGATTAATAATGGATGTTTCCTCAAATTCGCCTCTGACTTCCTCAAAACCAGATTTTGGAAAATCCCGTCCATCCGACATCAGCGTCCCGACTCTGGGATTCAGAAGCTCGTAGACGTGAGGAGGACGAGGCTTTTGAACTGATTTTTATAGCTTTATTAATCATATTTCTTGCTTGACTTATAGATCCAGTGGCTCTCAGGTGTGTAATCTGAAAGGAGGAAATATGTTAAATGTGAAATAGTATAAAAAAGTGTTTCAAGATAAACTTTGATGTTGGCTTGAGAAAGCTGACCAGAACGTTTGAAGTAGTTTTAAAGTTTGAAGGTCAGACAGATAGATAGATAGATAGACGGATGGATGGATGGATGGATAGATATTGATATTGATAAACCTTTATGCATTTAACGGCATGCATTAAATATTACATTAATGCATTTACATTATGTTTAAGGCTGCATTTTATTGCATGTCTTGCATTCTGGGAATCAAACCCATGACCTTGGAGTCGCTGGTTTAATCTTAGTCTCTTTAAACTGTTGTTTATGCTTATACAGCAATACAATGTAAAGAGTAAAATATTTCCTTTAGCTTATGTAAAGCACTACACTTGAAATGATACAAATATGCTTGAATCACCAATGCATACAGTGAATGTAAACTACAGTCTATGAGCTCCAGACTCTTTTATAAATCATATTTAGTATTGAATGCCATCATAGTGTGTTTCTACCCTCGTTGATTGACAGACTGCAGCAGGTCGTGTGTGTGAAACCCCTGTGGTTGTGTTAATCACGCCGGTAAAGGTAGAAGGTTAATGAATCTCTGACAGCACATTCACGCTTACAGTAAGTTGACATTTGTTGCTCTTTCCTTTGCTTTTTTTTCTTTATGAATGTAAAAACCCTGTGAAAAATGCCCTGATTTTAATGCAGGACGAGTCACTCGTATGCAGATCTGGGAACGGATGACATTTCAAAGTACTTATTTGTGCAAATCTTTGTTTTAGTTTGTAAAGGTCACAGAATGAGTCCCACTTTCTTCATTTAAATAGAACACGAGGAAAACATGCAAAACCCGTCGTCACCACAGCGGAGGAGCCATTGGGGGGGTGTGTGTGTGTGTTTGTGAGTGAGTGAGTGAGTGAGTGTGTGTGTGTGTGTCTGAGTGTGTGTGAGTGAGTGAGTGAGTGAGTGTGTGTGTGTGTGTGTGTGTGTGTGTGTGTGTGTATGTGAGTGTGTGTGAGAGAGTGAGTGTGTGTGTGTGTGTGAGTGAGAGTGTGTGTGTTTGTGTTTGTGTGAGTGAGTTAATCTGTACAAAACACATGATCAGTGACACAAATTTACTTGCATTTAATTGGTCACAAAATTTCATCTTACATTACAACCTTAGCTTTTGTCACTTTTTATTTTATTTCCCGGTTTATCATTTATTATTAAAGTAATTGATTTTGTCCTTTTTCCCCCCATTGAACACAAAAGAAGATATTTTGAACATTTTTGTCCCTAAAATGAAAGTCAACATTTATTAAAATGCGTCTCCTTTTATGTCCCACAGAAGAAAGAATGTCAGCGGCAGAATTTACACAGAAAGAAAATAATTGTTCTCACATTACTTATCTTTAATAGAAAGAAATCTCCATTAGTTTTGAATGAACATCCGTTTAGCAGTTCATTGACTTTAACTCTTCGTTCCTCACCGTTTGTCCTCTGACATTTCTGACTGTTTTCACTGCAAAACATTTAAATTTAATTTTGACTTAATTTTGATAAATTTCTCATTAAAGGGGTGCTATAATGCCCTTTTCACAAGATGTTAAGTAAGTTTCTGATGTCCCCAGAGTGTGTGTGTGAAGTTTCAGCTCAAAATACCCCACAGATATTTTTATAGCATGTTAAAATTGTCACTTTTTGAGGGTGAGCAAAAACGCACCGTTTTGTGTCTGTTCCTTTAAATGCAAATGAGCTGCTGCTCCCGGCGCAGGGGGCGGAGCTTCAACAGCTTGCACTCAGTCAGACAATGATGGAGAGACTCAAGAAGAAGAGACAACATGTAGAAGCAACAGGACATTTCTGAATGGTTAGTTGATGAATTTATGAAGCTGATGTGTAGTTATCTTCTAGTCATTGATTAGCATATTCTGTCATGATAATCTATAAATCGTGTTCAGGGGGCGGGGTTTATGTAAATTTTAGGGTTGGTGATGTCACTAACCCGGGAGGAAGCTTGTGTAGTCTCTACCAGCCGTTTGTTGTAGTCCTTAAAAAGCGATTTCTGTAAAAGCAAATATCTCCCTTTGCTTTGAACTTTGAGCGTCGTAACTTTGCAGATGTTGTTTATGCTCAAACAGCAACATTACACACTAACTAAAGTTAGGAAAAGTCAAATCATAATCAACCACCCCTTTAAACAAGACTTAATATCTTGCTTTAAGAATGTTTAGATGTTTGTGCTGGAAAACAAGACAGAAACACAGAGGAAGAACGTCATGTTTGCGTTGTTTATGAACCATTTTTAGAATAAAAAACATTATTCAGATTTCATATGTTTGTGTTTGATGGAAAGACGTTTAATACACAGAAGCTCAAAGTAAACACATGATGGTGATACTGAATTAACAGCTAACTCGTTTAGCTTCATTTTCTGAGAGAATCTCAATCTTCATGTGGATTGTTTTAAAACAGGAATCTGACTGAAGCCGGATGTTTCTCTGATGTTTCTCTGATTAATGTTCATGAAGAACAGCTGAAGCTCCAGTCGACGTCTGGACTCTTCTGAGATGGATTGTTTAGTATCCGTCGTCTTTGTAATTGTGTTTATTCTGTGTTTTAAATGAACGTGTTTATCGCACAGGCTGAAATATGAGCTCAATATCAGCTTGAGCTTCACATTCAGATCAATATAATAAGCCGTCTCACACTCATCCAGTGACTTTTGAGGAGAAATAATTGAATTTCACCGTCAGCAAGATGAATAGTTTCATAACACAGATTGGGTTTGCAGTCCATTTGCGGCGTTTGTGAGCATTATATGCGTGTTGAGGATGAATGTCATTAATGAAGCACTTTAATAGTTTGATAATGAGGCTCAGTGACACGCTGTGTCCATTAAGCTACATTATCTGAAGAATAAAACACAACACTGTGAAACACACTCAAGACAGCAATTCGTGTTATAATATCAGCCTCAAACAAAAGATCTTAATGAACGTCAAACACGGGTCAGATGTTGCTGTCAAACTCAAATATTCTCACGTCTGATATCTAAATGCTCATCTGAACTCAGCATCACTATTAAAATGTGCTGAAGCAAAACTCAGGTGAAACTCATGAAAGGATCCGGCTTGTATTTCACTCTCTTTAATCATTTCAACACAAATCTCAGTGTCCAGACTGAGCTCGATTAATGTGATTATAGTTATGGAATAGACTTAATTTTGTTTATGCTAAATTATCATTTATTTCTTCAGGTTTTGGGATGAAATAAATGACCTGGACAGGTGAGATTCACAAATTCAACCTTTTCTGACTCTAATTCTTGTTCTTTTAGTGGTTTTCTTTAAAATTATTTTCTGTGCGTTTCTTTTAGGTGAAATTTACTGTGAAAACTAAAAACTATGGATACAGGATTAAGACTTACAGCGGGGGAAATAAGTATTGAACACGTCATCATTTTTCTCAGTAAATATATTTCCAAAGGTGCTATTGACATGAAATTTTCACCAGATGTTGGTAACAACCCAAGTAAGCCATACATACAAAGAAACAAACAAAAATAAGTTCAGAAATTAAGTTATGTGTAATAATGTGAAATGACACAGGGAAAAAGTATTGAACACATGAAGAAAGGGAGGCGCAAAAAGGCATGGAAAGCCAAGACAACTGCTGAAAACTTACAGTAATTAAAAAGCAATCCAGCCCCCCGTCAGTGGAAATTAATAACAGCTGGTTCAGTCCCAAATGATGGCCTACAAAAAGGTCTCATTGCCAAGGTGTCACACAAGACACATCTCATGATGGGTAAAAGCAAAGAGCTGTCTCAAGACCTTCGCAACCTAACTGTTGCAGAACATAATGATGGCATTGGTTATAGGCGCCATTCTAAGCTTCTGATTGGTCCAGTGAGCACTTTTGGGGCCATAATACGGAAAGACAATAATTTCACCATAAATTTGCCTCGACCAGGTGCTCCTCGCAAGATTTCTGATAGAGGAGTGAAAAGAATAATCAGAAGAGTTGTCCAAGAGCCAAGGTGTTTTTAGGGTAATGTGCACTGCCATTTCTCCTCCAAATATGGTGTGTATTATGGCATCCAAACAGTTCAATTTTGCTCTCATGTGACCACACTATATTCTCCCAGTATTTCACTGGCTTTTCCAAATGTTGTGCAGCAAACTTTAAATGAGCTTCAACATGCTTTTTCTTCAGTAATGGAGTCTTGCGTGGTGAGCGTGCATACAGGCCATGGCGGGGGAGTGCATTACTTACTGTTTTCTTTGAGACAACAGTACCTGCAGGTTTTTTTTAAGCTCTCCACAAGTGGTCCTTGGCTCTTGGACAACTCTTCTGATTATTCTTTTCACTCCTCTGTCAGAAATCTTGCGAGGAGCACCTGGTCGAGGCAAATTTATGGTGAAATTATTGTCTTTCCACTTCCGTATTATGGCCCCAAAAGTGCTCACTGGACCATTCAGAAGCTTAGAATGGCGCCTATAACCAATGCCATCATTATGTTTTGCAACAATTAGGTTGCGAAGGTCTTGAGACAGCTCTTTGCTTTTACCCATCATGAGATGTGTCTTGTGTGACACCTTGGCAATGAGACCTTTTTGTAGGCCATCATTTGGGACTGAACCAGCTGTTATTAATTTCCACTGACGGGGGGCTGGATTGCTTTTTAATTACTGTAAGTTTTCAGCAGGTGTCTTGGCTTTCCATGCCTTTTTGCGCCTCCCTTTCTTCATGTGTTCAATACTTTTTCCCTGTGTCATTTCACATTATTACACATAACTTAATTTCCGAACTTATTTTTGTTTGTTTCTTTGTATGTATGGCTTACTTGGGTTGTTACCAACATCTGGTGAAAATTTCATGTCAATAGCACCTTTGGAAATATATTTACTGAGAAAAATTATGACGTGTTCAATACTTATTTCCCCCGCTGTATCTTAAATTTACAGTAAATAAATAAAATAATGTCAATATACCAAATTGCTCTAATCTTTCTTGTTACCTAATATACTGACAACCACCTTAAAATGACAAAATCACGAAGTTCATCATAAGTAGCTTTTCCACAGGCTAAAATAAATACTAATATATTATTTATGTGTGATAACACGTGAATAATGCAATAAACAGTCATTAAGCAACACAAGATGTGCATTACTGATTAGAATAAAAAGAAACATAATTATTAAAATGAAAAATCTCTGTTACCGGGAATTAGAAATGCCACGTTTATGGTTTTTCGCTGTAAATTATAAAACGATGTGTGCTTTTTCACTTCCACAAACTGTAAATTTACTGTACAATGACACAGAATGTCCCTTTAGATATATTAGAGTTTTGCACCATATAAAGGGAACTTATTGTTAACCAGTTAATGGTTTAACGGTAGCATTTTTAATCTTTTGCCGTTAAAATTATTTTTACAGTAAAAATTGTTCAGCTTAAAAACTTCAGTTGCCGTCTTAAAATGTAGGTATATGCTGTACAAGTCACATTCTTTGCTTATAGTTGAAGCATGTATAACTTAAAAAATGAAGTTGGTTAAATTATTTTAACGAGTTGCCATGACTTATTGATCATATACGTTTTAACAGAGCAGATCGGCATGATCAGACACTTCCATATTTTCTTCTGAAAATGCTTTCTTTACTCTTCCTTCTGTGTTTCTATCCTGCGAGATCAACTCCGTGTGTGACTCACGCTCATTTGGCAAAGGGAAGTGTGTGTTTGTGTGCGAGAGAAAGACCTGGATCTATTAAATCAGACGGTGAACATCAAACCGGTCTCTGAACGCTCGTCCATCCCTTTCATCCAATCGATTCCTCCAGCCCTGTTAGAACGCTCAGGTTTGTGTCAAACGGCTTCATGTTAAAGCTTTTGTTCAAACACACACACTTCTGTGCTTCGTTTGTGTGTTTCAGAGTCTCCAGCAAACGGAAATCCATGGTTTCATGAGTTCAGAGCACCAGTCGCTCATGCTGAAGCTATAAAACCTCGAATGAAAAGCTCAAACAATGCAAAACCCCATCAATGCATTCATATCTGACAGAGCTATTGATCTGACAGGAGCGAGACGTTATTTCAATCACTGAATTACACTGTCAAATCTCAACCCATCAGAACATTAAAATAACCGTCTAATAAAACACGAACTCTTTCTGCTCGTGTGTATCGATCAGCATTTTTTGTGTTCCAGTAAATATAGGCCTATATATAGACCCGGTTTGATGTTGGAAATGCGTCCCGTAAAGATAAAGGCAATTGGGAAATGGATGGTGGCTTTTAGTTCAGTAAGTGGACGAGCGTTTGGCCGTCGCTCTGGTTCTGAAATGAGCCGTCGTATAAACCCTTATTTCTGCTGCAAGCCCAGACGTGGGTTCATGTGGTTTGATCCAATCATTGCACACAATGCTTTTATAGAGGACGGATCGGCGGGTCGAGCGGATGTCAATTGTGTAGCAATTTTCCACCGGCGAAACCTGAAGCCTCCTGTAATTCGACAACAGTTTGAGGCGCGAGAACCACACAATCCCGTATTTTAGCTGTAATGTGATTTTCTGTTCCTGCTGTTTCCTTGCAACATCTGAACTATAACCAACACCGTCATCATCATCATCATCATCATCATCATAGTCTTGATCTTGTTCTGCGGTTCATATGCAAACGCTGGTAATGTCATCAGGACAAACGCTTGTTTTCTTCTCCACACAGCAGGAGTTTGCTTCAAAAGAGCTTTTGTTTGTCGGATAAGGAAACATCTCTCCTTGGTTTTGTTCTCTGATACGCAGGAGCTCAAATGAAAGACTCGTCTCATGGACACACACACAGTTTATGACAGCTGAGGTTTTCTCTAAAGGCTCATGATCTAAGAAGCCCAAACACACCATCCTTTAAAGCTCACACTCTTCAGTTTATCACTAAAACACCAACACACCAGTGTTATTTTACTATTTTTAGGCTATATTTATTCGTATTTTGAATAGCATTTATATTTTCAGTAGTAGCTATAATTTTTTTTGTTTTGTTGTAATTTTGTGCTTTTGTCATTTTTATTTCTTTTTTATATTTCTCAAGTTGGTTTTATTTCAGTTTTATTTACAGTTTTAGTCATTTTAGTACTTCAAGGCAAGGCAACATTTATGACTTCATATAATATGTATATTTTATTATTATTATGTATATTTTATTTTATTAATATTTTTATATTCTAACTTCAAGTACCAAAAGTAATGTTAGTAGCTTTATTTTTTAATTAACAATAACAACAGTGGTCAGTATTAACATGCATTTATATTGTGCATGTAAGCAGCCATTTTCATTAGTTTTTAAAAATCTATTTCTTACTTTCTTTTATTTCCATTTTAGCTTTAATAACTTTAGTACTTCAACTTAAATGTAGTTAACTGCCAAGGTAAAGTTTACATTTTTAAAATTTCATTTCAGGTGTTCATTTCTAATATTTTACACTTTATTTTATTTGAGCTTTATTTCAATTATATGGAAAACAATTTCTAGTAGTTTTAGTTAAAAACAACAACAATGCAAAAGCGCAGAACAGTTTGTCTGTGTCAGAACAAGCCGGATCCGAATCTGCTCCCGTTTTATCCCGTCGTTTCTCCTCATGCGCCTCATAACAAATGTATGACCTATGCATTTGTTTCATGAAATATCAATATAAATATAGCCTTGAGCTATAGACGTGGCCAAGCATGGCCTACATTTTAGTAAACACAATGACTTGAAGGTCAACTGAGGAACATTATGATGTATGGTGAAATTAAATAAATAAATAAACCAAGTATTTTTTTTTGTGCTGTTAAAATTTTTTCTTCATCCTTCATTTTTGTGCGGGTCATAAGGGATTTTTCCACCATAACCTCTAGCCTGAAATCACATTAAAACATTGATTATTGTAAATGCATGAAATTCACCATTGTGCTGCATATTTTGCCATTATCTTCCTAACTACTAAATTATCCTAGTCTTTCCTTTCTCTTTAATTCCCAAACAATGCAACAGAACTAGATCGCTCCCAATCGCATGATGTTTACAGTGAATCTGTTGTTTTATTGGGATTGATCTGGTTTTGTTGCATTTGCTGTGTCCTAATTGATCAATGATCTGAAAAGATGACTTCTAATAAAAATTCAATGGCCAAAAACTCTGGAAAACATTTGGCTGTGAAAAGTTGGCTATAGATGTTGAGGTTCAACACTGAATGGAGTGTATATTCACTTGCATTATACACTCTTAAGAAAAATAGAGTACTAAATAGAACCCTTTTTATAAGGTTCCTTAAAAGAACCATGCTTTGAAAGTGTCATATACTGTAGGACCTTAAAAGCCACTGTAAAAGCTAATTTTCATGATTTGTAATCACAACATTTTTTCTTTTGTCAAATCAACTTAATTATGTGGTTCAGATAACACAATATTTTGAGTTTCTGATGATTAAACCAATCTCCTTCATTGTATTAACTCAATTTTTCAATTTTAATGAACTTAAAATTTTAAGGCAAACAGGTTACTTAATTTTTTAAGTTAAACCAAGAATATTTTTTACATTGGCTGTGAAAAGTTGGCTATTCACTTTGTGTGTTTTCTCTGATCCGATGGTGAAAACACCAGGTGTAAATGCCCTCCAAAACGCATTGAAACCGATTGCAATCCGATCACACAAACCACTTCAGATTGTTTAAAAGTAGTGAGACTAAATGTGACTCTGGACCACAAAACCAGTCACATGGGTCATTTTTTTTAAATTGAGATTTATTGATGAATAAATAAGCTTCCCATTGATGTGTGGTTTGTTATGATAGGACAATATTTGTCTGAGATACAACTATTGTAAATCTGGAATCTCAGGGTGCAAAAAAAAATCAAAACATTGAGAAAATCTCCTTTAAAGTTGTTCATTTATGTTGGCGATTGTGCAGCATTCACTCACAAAAATACATGTTTTATATATTTACGGTAGGAAATTTACAAAATATCTTCATGGAACATGATCTTTACTTAATATCCTAATGATTTTTGGCATAAAAGAAAAATCGATAATTTTGACCCATACAGTGTATTGTTGGCTATTGCCACAAATATCCCCGTGCGACTCGAGACTGGTGACGTGATCCAGGGTCACACATGATCTTAGTGTTGATGCCGCTCTTTCTCTCTCTCCTATCGCAAAATAAACTGATAAATAAAATGCAGGTCTGCATCTGTTGCTTTCGCATAATTTGCATATTGAATTTGCATATAGTTCTGGAATTGAAGATTTCCTGTATGTTTTGCGGAGACACATTCATGTGGCCGAGTGTAAATGGAGCAGTTTTAACAAATCGGAGAGTAAAAACTCATTAATCACCAGTGATCTAGAATATAGTGTGACATGTTTCTAACTTCCCATCGCAGTTTCTTCTCCGTAACCTCTTCCCGTTTCGCACCCTTCATCTCTCCACAAACACTGATGGGAAATTGCCTCTGACCCGAAGAAATTGCATTAGAGCCGTTATAAAGTCGTTGAGAAAGGATCAGACCGTCCTCCAAAGTACATACATATTTAATTTCTCCACACACACCATCAAAAACTCAAATGATGGAACAATGTTTGTGTCTAGTCTCCCAGCGATAGAAGACAAATCGACTGGACAAGAACATTGCGGTCGAAGGCTTTGGCAGAAAACTCTTACGCTTTATTTGAAGATTTCAGTGATGTTTTCTTTATGGATATGATAAATGATTCTCTGGATGACTGATGTTCATAAGCACATCCACCATGATCTGAGCCTGTATACACACTTCAGTATTCCTCATCAGTCAGGGTTAGTGATTTGAACAAACCCCGTACAGTAATTGTTAAGCCAATTAAAGCATGCAACTCATTGGTCACAGAAAGCACTATGGCAAGCTGATTGAAAACAAGTTGATTATTATAAATATGCTTCTATATTTTGCTGAATTCTCTCTTACAAATAAAGATGCTTTATTGGCATTGAACTTTTAACATTAATGGTACTTTCCTTTTCCTTTCCAATGCACAAAAGGCTCTTTGTAGTGGAAAAAGTGGGTTATTTTAAGAAATGTTCACTGAAAGCTTGTTTGGCATTGATGCAAACACTCTTTTCTGGAACTTTTACTTTTAAAAGTATTTAGAAAAAACAGTAAATATTCATATGTGCTGTGTGTTTATGCAATATGTTCTCAACTCAAATGTCAATTTGATCCCCTAATGTTGAATTGATCCCTTATTACGGTCCATTCAGCTTATGCTTTTATTCTGTATTTATATGAGTAAAAACACTATTTAGTTTTCAATTCTTGTGTTTAACTTAAAAAATATATGAATTGCAATAAAATATTTTAATCTAAGGACTTTAAACAGTCCTGATTATAACCAGTGTTGTTTTATTTTTATTATAGTTTTATTCATATTTTGAATGAGCTTTTATTTGATAATTTTTGTTACTTTTTTAAATATTGCTATTTAGGTTTAATTTAATTTCAGTTTTAGTTCCATTTCATAAATGTAATGCTTCAACTTTCAGTTTATTGCCAAGACAACATTTCTAATTTCTATAGTTTAGTTTATTGCAGCTTTATTTCAGTTAGCATGTTTTTTAATAGTGTTAGTTAACGATAATAACTGGTACAAACAGACAGTCTCGTCGCTAGAGGAGAGAAATATGACGATTCTCAGGGTCTCCTGCAAATGTGGGCGGGGCTTGATTTTGTCCATGAGGATTTGATTGGATGGTTGTGGTTTGCTATTGGCTGATCTCATGTGAGTGACAGGTTGCCCCGCCCACATCATCAGAGAAGAGAAGAGATGCTGCAAGAGGAACTTATTCTGATTCAAGATTAAAACAATAATGATGTGCACAGATCAGTCATTTAGAATAAACACTGCAATATTCCAGAAAACAATAAGAATTGTTAATTTTGATATTCTACCCCGGATACCCAAAGCTACGGCCCTGCATATACAGGCTTTATTGAAACTGTCTCCATGCAGCGGCTCAGTCTCTGAGATAATGGAGTTTAGTGACTCGAAGTCCAGCTGTAATCTCATAGATGAGAGTGACTGAAACTGTCACTGCGGAACGAGAGAGAGAGACACGATGAGGAGAGAAATGTAATATCGCTGAGAGACAGAGCAGTTAAAGGCCAATTTGTGTGTCCAGATCTGGAGGAGCCACTACATCTACTGATGGAGGCGTTCGAGACGAGATTCACCTCTGACTGCGTCACCGTCCTCCATTACAGGCACAGCACACACAATCTCTCAGTCAGGGCCATGCTATTCAGCAAAAACACTGAGCCTCAGAACATATACAGTTACGGTTTACATTAATATTGTTTAAAGTTACGGTTTGCATTAATATTGTTTAAAGTTACGGTTTGCATTAATATTGTTTAAAGTTACGGTTTGCATTAATATTGTTTAAAGTTACGGATTGCATTAATATTGTTTAAAGTTATGTTTTTCATTAATATTGTTTAAAGTTACGGTTTGCATTAATATTGTTTAAAGTTATAAAAAGGAAGCTGGATTTTTTCATTGTGATGAAGATGTGTTTATCAGGGTTAAACTTAGCCTGGCAAGCCAGACCTACATCAAGATGTTGGGTCTGGCAACTCTCCATAGACACGGCTCAATCCGAGGGGCGGGATAAACAGCTGTCTTTCAAATGCACGCAATAGGACTGCGCTTCAACCAACCAGAGCGTTTTCCCAACAGCGGAGCTAGTTGATAGATTCAACTTTTGCCATATCTGGCCGGCAAACCTACAAACACATCTTCCTTGTTTAAGAATGACTTAAGTGCCGTTCTTTGCTCTTTTCTCAGAGAAAAACCTAAGCCGATTCGAAAGACTGTTCTCCAGCCATTCTTTGTTTTCAACAAACCGTCGCAACTCTGTCGTCATTATGTTAAGCCCGCCCCGCCTACTCTATACACGATGTGATTGGCCTGACCCAATTTAGGTTTTTGCAGCTCGAAGGTCTATGGAGAGTTGCTAGACTGCCCTGGCTGCAAAATACATTTTGCTGCCGCTAGGGTGCGTCTAGATTTCTAGGCTAGGTTAAACTCACTGCCATGAGTCTGTTGGTAAAATGGGTCTATTTCAAGATTTAAGCAAAAATGTAGTCACTGTGAAATCATATATATTTTTTAAAATGTAATATTGCAGTATTTACCATAAATGATTTTATCCATGCACATCATTGTGTTAAATTCCTTTTCCGTGTGATCTTGAATCAGAATAAGTTCCTCTTGCAGCATCTCTTCTCTTCTCTGATGATGTGGGCGGGGCAACCTGTCACTCACATGAGATCAGCCAATAGCGAACCACAACCATCCAATCAATTCCACACGGACAAAATCAAGCCCCGCCTACATTTGTTCATGTTCCAGAAGCGTTTCACTCGGATATACGGTACAAAAGACTAGCTTAACTTCTGTTTCATGACGAATTCGATGTTTGCGAGTATTTTTACAATGCATGAAACTTTTTTGGCAACTAGCTGAAATAAAATAAGTTTACTTTATTATGTATTTTATTTCGAGTAACACTTTGTGTTAAGTGCAATGAATCTTTGTATGAATATTAACCTTGTTTTACTTTTCCAGTTTCCCTCAGACTGAACATCATAAACAGAAACACATGAACACAGATAAAGTGAGATTCATGTCAGGGTTTTGTGTAGCAGGTCAAAGTCTGTGATGTGTGTGAATGTGTGTAAATGGTCACATAGCCAGACGAGCTGAATAACAAGAGGACTGACTGAGAAATGAAGATGAGACGAGCGAGACTGCAGATAAAGAGATAATCCACAGGTTTGACCTTCTGGAGTCTGATGCTCAGATGCTCAGATTAAACTGCTGATTCACTCTCAATCCATCAGTCTGAGAGATCTGTGTGAGGTAAACACACGCTGTTCACCTTCAAATCAGCACGTTCATCGACTGTAATCATAGTTTCCAACAAAACATTACAGTTAAAGCTACGATATGTATTTCTTTCTAACCTCTTACAATAACAAAGGCGTCGGTTGATGACGCATAAGCGGAATTATGGAACTTGTCGTCATGCTGATGGATCTAATAATGTTTATGGATGAGTGAATACACTGATGTGTTTAACATGACTGATATGAAGCAGGGCGCGAGTGCTAATGAGAGACAGATCTCAGCGCCACACGTGAGTCCCGCGGATATAAAGAGATGAGGACATTTCATTCTACCGAACTAACTTACCCGCTAGTGCTGAATAACACTCACACTGGTCAGTTTATTAGACGAATGAAACGTGTGAGGTAACGCAGCGCTGCTTCACTCGCTCTACACTATCACACTAAACTACATTTGAGTGTGTTAAAGTTATAATGTTATTCTGTGTGTTAGTTTGTCTGTGTGAGACTAGCAGTGAGCGAAATCAACATTAGCATAACACACTGATCATATTCTAACATTTCATCATGTTGAGCTGTATAACATTGATTAGTTTATGTACATTTGCGCGTCTCTGTCGAGTCGAAGTTAGCCGCGGACGCTAGCTCTCGTCATCTCGAAAACGCCACGCTGATATTGATCCTCGTTTTAGTTCTCCTTCTGTCCCAAAGTCTGCTTGCCATGATCCATAATGTTTGAACAAAATGTTTGATCCATAATGTTTGATCAGCGTGAGCGCGCCGCTAGACGTAACGCAGTCGTTCACGTCTGTCGCCATGGTTACTATGGCAGTACGAGTGGAAACCAGGGATAACGCGGATATTACGTCATTGACAGGCGTCATTACAAAATTCTTACATATTGTAGCTTTAATGTTAATACTCTGGAAACTTTATGTGTTTATTATTTGGCATTTAAAAGTGATGAAAAAACACAAATGTCATAGTGGTCATATATCATACAGGTTTTTATCAAAAGATCCACTTGCAAGATGAAATATAGTCTTTCTTTTTCTTTTGTTGAATTGGAACAGTTTATTGAAGCCTTAAACAAAATGTTTATTTTTAAGTAAAAAAAAAAAATGCATATGTGTTTTATGTTTTGTATCATATTTGAATCATCTGGCTTTAATGGCTCATATATATATATATATATATATATATATATAATACTCTGGAAACTTTATGTTTATCTGGAAACTTTATGAAATGGACAGAAAGTAAGATGAAATTCTGATGCTTGTAATGTAAATCAATGAGATCTTACAATAGTATAGCATATAAATATCAATATCTGCCAAAAATATGTCTTAGTAAGATGATATTTAAATGCTTAGTTTGATGATCAAAGCTCAAACATAATGCAATGCAATGATGATGAACAGCGTGAAATGGTCTTTCAGAGATCAACATCTTTTTGGAAGTAGTTTTGAACTGTTGCAATGTATTTTTATTGCTATCTCAAATCTGCACAGGGAGGCACAAGATATTCCCAGATCATCATCAGCTGAACTCTGAGGCCCGAGACTCTTAAAGCCGGAGCGACTGCGGCTGATGTGGAATGAACACACCAGATCAGGTTTGTGATTTCCCATTATCTCAGTCCTTCCAGGGAATTTCAGTCGTACTCGCAAACAATCGATCGGCTTTAACGGCACACTAACCGTGAGGCTAACAGCCTGTGACACTCAGAGGAGGAGAAAAACTTGGGCTAAATATTGACTATAAAACTTGGACTGATATTCAGAGCAGATTTTGTTTCTGTAGTGGAGGGCCGTGAGTGTTGCCAGTGTAGAAACGGCTCCGAGAGTTTGACCTGCGTTCAGTCGCCCGTGTTCCTTGGCAGGTTCCTCGTGAAACTTGAGAGATCTTTTCTAAAGCTTCCTCTGTAACGCTTTATGAGGATTGGCCGGACTGAAAGTGAATATCAGTGTGTGTTTATCCTTCGCTTTCAGGTGCAGTCGAGGTTCATTCTGATGTTTATTTGTGTTGTTGCCATCTGAAACATTTCAGCTGAAGCCCAGATGAGATCCGTTGATGTGTCCTCAGAGACGACCGGAAGTGTGTGTGTGAGTGTGCCTGTGTGAGAGACGGTGTGTGAGTGTGAGTGTGTGTGTGTGTGTGTGTCTGTGTGTGAGAGACGGTGTGTGAGTGTGAGTGTGTGTGTGTGTGTGTGTCTGTGTGAGAGAGAGAGAGTGTTTGTGTGTCTGAGTGAGAGTGTGTGTGTGTGTGTGAGTCAAGGTTATTATAGTTTTGCATTTTTAAATTAGTTTTTATTTTAATATCATTTTCAAATTTCCTATAAATTTCAGTTTAGTTTTAGTTAGTTTCATTAATGGTTTTGTTAGTTTTAGTTTAGTTTTTATTTTGTGAACACATTTCTACAGTATTTAGTTTTTATATATTTAGTTTCAGTTTCAGTTTTAGTAATTATAGTTTAGCAGAGTTAACAGAACATTTCCAGTTAAAGACATTTAATTTCAGCAAAGTTTAATGTTTGCAGTTTACATTTAACTCTTGTGAAAACCTCTCAATAATAAAAATTTAATAATTGTTTGAGGATGAACAAAGAACCAAACAAATGCAACTAAAAAGTAAAAATTATATAATAATATTAAAAATGAAATCTTGTTAAACGTGGTGTATAAGAAAAAGAAAAAGATATGCGTATGATTATTATGATTATTCTTTAAGGTTATTTCAATTATTAATCCTTTCAAACATTATTCTTGTATTGATCCATTTATGCTTTCTGTCTATTGCATCGTTTAAAATCATATAATCATAGTTATACATATTCAAATGTTCTCTTCAGACCAGACATTTAGTATACTTCTACTCTGACAAATATATGTCTATTTCTGGGCTATAGACATGCTATTTGTTATTTCCGTTTTCTGCTCAGTGTGGTATCTTGTCTAATATGTGTGGTATAGGCCTATCTTGTTTAGGCTAGTTTCACATGAGATGGTTATCTTACCTGGAATTAAAGGTGGGGTAGGCCTATATGTGATTATCTTTTTTGTCCATTTTTTCAAAATCACTTGAAATCCTATTCCTAACCCACTTACAGCCACTGAGTTAGAAGCACTGAAATGAAAATTAAGCAATTTAATCATCTGTGGAACGGGCAGGACTCGAAAAACTCCAGCCAATCATTTCCAAGACCACCTAGAATCATTGGACAGTAAGTTCGTCAATCAAACGGTCGTACCATACCCCTCTCCCCCATCCCCCTCGCGTGCGTGACCGCGAGAGACAGAGAGAGTAATGGGTGGAGTCAGGGCCAGCGTTGGAGGAAAGAAGGTAGAACCATTTGAGTTATGTATTTTCAAAATCTGCCGGCCGTTTTGCAAATCCCATACCCTACCTTTAAGGTACAGCTGTATTTGCATGAGGTGGAAATACTTATTTGGGCCTTTCTGCTTCTTAGGGCTGGTTCACACAGAAAGCGGTTTTGCTTTGAAAAACGGAAGACGCGGGCACAGTGGGGAAAAAGCGCGAGGTCTCGATACGTGTCTTTTAAAAGTTGAACTTATTTTAACTTGAGTGCCACGTTTTTAGAGCGTCGTGTCATGCACGTGATGCTGCAGAAGACGCGAGACTCAAGCGCAACGGTCATACATTGAAAAATAAAATAGCACAGTGGAAAAAAGTGATTTTCCTATAGGCTTATTTAGGAGAGCTTATTAATTACGAAAACGATTATTTATTTCTGCGAATTATTATTTTGTTACAGTTAGTTTTTCAGTAACTGTTGTTAGTTTTGTTTAGTTTTAGTTTTTCATTAATGTTGAAATTTCTATTTTATTTCAGTTTACGAAAATGTTTTTTGACCAATAGTTTTAGTCTTAGTTTCAGTTTTCGTTTACGAAAATAACCTTGGTGTGAGTGTGGGTGTGTGTGTGTGTGAGAGAATGTGTGTGTGTGTGTGTGTGTTTGTCTGGGTCTTTCCTGTTTTGCATAACATTTTAAAGTCTTTTATAAAATGAATCTGCTTATGTTGTTATTTATGAAAGTATTTCTATATATTTATATTAATCTATAAAGCCTACATATTTGATACGCAAATTCCTAAGGCCTCTAAATGATCAACATAAAAAAAAAAAAAACTGTTATGATTATTTTATATGATTATTTTTATTATATAATTTTTTCTTTTATATTTTCTCTAAAGATTTTCTTTTATATTTTCTCTAAAGGTTCAATCAAAGGCTTTTCAGGTTTTAACCTTGATTATTTACTCAATGAAAAGTAATTGAACACATTGGAAATAAAGAACCAAGTTCCACCTTTAAAAATGTGACTTTAATATTTCATCTAGAATTCCAGATATGAAAATGTTCCGTCCCGTCCTGGATCTGCTCGCCGAGATCCGAGCTCCAGTAAATGAGCTTCTCCGTCCACAGGCGCTTCGACTCTCTTCTAAACTCGTTCCACAGGGAGAAGTGAAAGATGTGGAGGGTCTTCCGATCAGGATTCAGCCGATGTTTCCGATGACTGTGAATCCTGTGACCCGACCTCCATCCCAGCCGAACACTGACAGCACTTCAGCGCTCCAGAAAACCTGTTCTCTACTCTTTCTCGGGTCTTTGAGGTCATTAACTTTTCAGCAAACTGCTTGTTTGAGAGTGCTAAAGTGTCATTCTGAACATCCGTCAGTGTCCGCCTGAACGTGAAGAGCAAAGAACTCAATTCGTGTTTGTTAACTAGTCGTCTGGAAGTTCAGATTTGAGTCTTTTGGTTGTGGAAATGAAATGCATCATCAGAGATACTGTAATCCTGTCTTTTTAAAATCCCCCTGTGGTGAAAATCAAGTTTTTAATGTTGTTTATGTGTCTATGTGGTGTTTTTAATATGCTTTAAGTCAAACCATGTGTAAATTCATAAGTCGACTCCATTGCTGAGTATTTCCTCCTTAAAACTGCAGTGAACCAAAGACAGTCTCAAAAACACGCTTTGAAATCGCTGGTGTTTCTGACGTCACAAACTACCTTGTAACCAATCAGATCAACGTGTGATCGTCAACCAGTGGATCTCTGAGCTGAGTGAGTGAGTGGAGACGGGGCTCATTTGCATATTCACCGCGCATATTAAATGAGGCAAGTTTTTTTTTTTTCAAGGAAAAAAACATTTAATTATGTAATTTTGGTGATCAAAGATGAGTTTTAAGAGAGAAAATTATTGAATACAGGGGGACTTAAAAAAATTAATTGAAAAATGAGAGTGTAAATAGTGGCAGAAATCCAGTACTAAGTATAAATAGACACAAACAGCATCTTGTTTACACTGCAAGTGCATAAGGTGTAAAAAGAAGTAATATGCTTAAATGACAAATGCCTTTATGTAATGTGCAGTTAGTGCTAATAATATCTGATATTGAGCAATGGTGGACAGAGTTAGTGAAAATAGCTACATATTTTTATACAATGCTGCAAACTTGAAGCTTTAAAGTTTGTGTACTTTTAATTAATCTAAGATGTCACACTGTGAAGCATCGACCTCCTGTTAGTCTATGCTATGCAGTTGCTAGGATGTTGTGGCCGGTTGTTAGGGTGTTGTTATGCAGTTGCTAGGATGTTGTTGTTAGGGTGTTGCTATGCAGTAGCTAGAATGCTGTGGGTGGTTGCTAGGCTGTTGCTATGCATTCACTAGTGTGGATAGGGTGTTGCTATGCAGGTGTTACGGTCAGTTGTTAGGATGTAGCTATTCAGTCACTAGGGTGTTAGGGTGTGGCAATGCACTCATTCGAGTGCTGAGGTTGATTGTTAGCATGATGCTGTGCAATCACTAGGGTGTTGTGGGTGGTTGTTAGGGTGTTGCATAAATGTGTCTCCACAAAACAGATGTAATCTGATCTACTACTTCTGTGCTGTTAGCAAATAAAGTTCTGCTCCATGTAAATATGATAAATATGATTTGATCAACTCTTAAACGAAACTTCTTCGCATTAGCCTGCATTCCCGGACTCAGTTGCACTCATATGAATAAAAGTCAATGGGATGAAAAGTGACTGTGCAGTTAGTGCTGGAGGTTTAAATCAAACCCTTAGAAACACACACTTTACCACACAAAGTCTGTAAATTAAAGTGCATTGAATGCATCATGTGATTGACATATTACTCAAGTGTCAGTGAAATGTTGATGTTCTTAACAGCAGGATTAAGACACCTTATCGAGCCTCTTCAGTCAGATTTCAGCTGAACTCTCCACTTGACTGTGTCAGATATGCTCTGTGTGAATGCTGTGTTTGTTTCGCTCACTGACGAGACGTTATAATCATGACAGACACACTGATAAACCCTGATGAATGTGGACAGGGTTCAAACACCTGGATTTACTGACACAGCAGCTTCAGTATCTGCAGTGAGCTCACGAGGAACTCAAGCGTTTGAACAGATGCTGTGTGCGACACAGATTTACTTGCGAGCGGGTTTTGACTGTACGTTTACAGTGTTGCCGTCGTAGCGTTAAATGTTTTGCGTTTTCTGATTAGCGGCTGCGTTCACACACATCTGCAGGAGTCTGATTATGTCTCTCTTTACATTTACATCTTTCTTTCAATAGCAGATGTGACGGGAGTTCATTAAACATAATCATGGTTTTATGGCTCATGTGTTATAAATAAAATCAAGCTTTTATTTCAGGGAACTTACATGTGCAACAGGAGGATAAACTTCATTTGTGAGTGACGCTTGAACATGTAACGCTTATTGCAATTGTTGTGGGTAGTTGTTAGGGTGTTGCTATGCAGTTGCTATGACTTTGCACATGGTTGTTAGGGTATTGCCATGCAATTGCTAGGATGTTGTGGGTGGTTGTTGGGGTGTTGCTATGCAGTTGCTTGGATGTTGTGGGTAGTTGCTATGCAGTTGCTGTAATGTTGTGGTTGTTTTGTAGGGTATTGCTATGTAGTTGCTAGGATGTTGTGGGTGGCTGTTAGGGTTTTGCTATGCAGTTGCTAGCATGTTGTGGGTGGCTGTTATGGCGTTGCTATACAGTTCCTGTTCGGTTGCTAGGGTGTTGCTATGCATTCACTAGAGTGGATAGATAGAGCGCTGCTATGCAGTCACTAAGGTATTATGGTCAGTTGTTAGGATGGAGCTATTCAGTGACTAGGGTTTTGTGGGTGGTTGCTAGGGTGTTGCTATGCATTCACTAGAGTGGATAGATAGGGCGATGCTATGCAGTCACTAAGGTATTATGGTCAGTTGTTAGAATGTAGCAGTCACTAGGGTGTTGTGGGTTGTTAGGGTGTTGCTATGCACTCGTTCGGGTGCTGAGGTTGATTGTTAGCATGATGCTGTGCAGTCAGGGTGTTGTGGTTGGTAGCTAGGGTGTCAATAAACTCTAATAGTTTGAACATTTTGGAGTCTGAGATTGTTATCCTGTTTGTTTTCTGCTGGATTTGTATGGATGTGATGGTTTTCTTTCTGTTCTGACCTTCTGTTTAAAACCTTTTCTTTCTGTGTTAGAATTAAACAGTGATTCTGGTGCGTATTTAGTGTTTTCAGAGCAACACAACAAACAGCTGAACAAACCGTGTGATGACGTCTAGGGTTGGGCTGGACTGTTGAGATGTTCTTCTACCTCAGGCTGGTTGTAATGTCCACCATGTGTCGTCCACGTCTGATTTATCACCGGCTCTGTCTGTGGGATCGGGTCAGTATCTCTGCTAAATGAAAAAGCACGGTTAAGATTCCTATGAGGCAATAACTCTTCACCTTTCACCCGTGCCCACTCCTCTCTCTCAGGCCTGTGTATATAATGTCTGTGTGGGTGTGTGTGTGTATCTGTTAGTCTGTGTCTGTGTCAGTTTGTCTGTGTGAGTGTGTGAGTTTGTGTGTGTGTGTGTGTGTGTGTGTCTGTGTCTGTGTGTGTGTGTGTGTGTGTGAGTTTGTGTGTGTGTGTGTGTGTGTGTGTGTCTGTGTCTGTGTGTGTGTGTGTGTGTGTGTGTGTGTGTGTGTGTGTGTGTTTGTGTGTGTAAGTGTGTGAGTGTGTGTCTGTATTAGTGTGTCTGTATTAGTGTGTGTGTGTCAGTTTGTCTGTTTGTGTGTGTGTTTGTGTGTGAGTGTGTGTGTGTCTGTGTCAGTGTGTGTCTGTGTCAGAGTGTGTGTGTGTGTTTGTGTGTGTGTGTGTCTGTGTGTGTGTGTGTGTGTGTCTGTCTGTGTCTGTGAGTGTGTGTCTGTGTCAGTGTGTGTGTGTGTTTGTGTGTGTGAGTGTGTGTCTGTGTTAGTGTGTGTGTGTGTGTGTCTGTGTCTGTGAGTGTGTGTCTGTGTCAGTGTGTGTGTGTGTATGTGTTTGCGTGCGTGTGATCGTGCATGTCTGTTTGTGTGTGTGTGTCAGTGAGTGTGTGTGTGCGTGTGTATGCGTGTGTATCTGTGAGTGTGTGTCTGTGTCAGTTTGTCTGTGTGAGTTTTTGTGCGTGTGTGTGTGTGTGTGTCTCTGTGTTTGTGTGTGAGTGTGTATCTGTGTTAGAGTGTGAGTGTATGTGTGTGTTTGTGTGTGTCTGTGAGTGTGTCTGTGTCAATGTGTGTGTGTGCGAGTCTGTGAGTGTGTCTGTGTGTGTGTGTGTGCGTCTGTGAGTGTGTCTGTGTGTGTGTGCGTCTGTGAGTGTGTGTGTGTGTGTGTGTGTGTGTGCGCATCTGTGAGTGTGTCTGTGTGTGTGTGTGTGTCTGTGTGTGTGTGATATGCAAATTGCAATCATATGGTAGTTGTATTTTCTACCACTGAAGATGTTTGGATATTTATTTTTTACTTTTCTTTTTATTTTCTCATTTATTACTGTACATGTTTATTGGTGTGTTGTTTTAAATTGTTGTTTAATTTGTTGTAAAGCACCTTGGTTCACCTATCGGTCGATGTAAGGTGCTATATAAATAAAGTACATTACATTACATTACATAATACTAAACGAGATCATCTTTTCTTCTCTTTGCAGTCGTCATGCTCCCGTCTCGGTTACAGCAGAGTTCATGCTTTACATGCTCCGTGTTTTCCGTGTTCATACTTCCTATTTTGTATTATAGAATAATAAAACAAAATGGCCATTAGAAGCCACCCGAGCTCCTGAGGGAAAACACTGGCATTTAACATTCTAGCCAAGCATTGATCTAAACCTCTCAGGGAAAAAATGCTCTGGCAATTTCTCGTTAAATTACACGACGTGTTTCGGAGCGCAGAGACTCTTCTGTCACACACAGTGAAAGCCTCGAGCTTCAGTGTCAAAGAGATCAGAGAGGATCAGACTGACACAAACACATATTATCTTAATGAAACATCAAGCTACTGATGTTTACCTGTGTGTCTTATGTCTGTCAATGTTGAAAACAGTTACATTCTGTGCAGAAACTGATACATTGTATTTTCCGCATTCTTTGATGAATAGAATGTTCAAAAGAACAGCGTTTATTTGAAACAGAACCTTTGAATGTTACTGTATCACAGAAATGTTTCATCGGGTTTGTTTACCTGCAGAATAATCACTGACAATTATGTCATTGCTACAGTGCTGTGAGGAATTCATATTGCTTTTGTCCCTATTTACGTATTCAAGCGAATCCTTCAAAGTGAAGTTAAGATGCATGACTGAACACTGAACGAATCTCTTCTCTTTCCTCGTGGTCAAACATCTCCTGTCGTCCTGCTGTGGAACCGGAAGTGATTGTTAACATCTGTCGACTCTGTCAAACACTGTTACACGGTAGTTCTGCTGACGTGTGTTTACACTGACACGGGCTGAAATTATGGGGTGAACTTCGGGTTTGAGTTCCTGTGATATTTTTTGGCCCAACATGAGGACTTTGAGATGAAATCTGACGATTCACTCGGCTTAAAACAGACTCGCTTTTAGTTTCTTTCAGCCTCTGGGCAACATTTGATCAGTTCAGGGCTTTTATATGACAAATCCAAATGCAGGTCGTTTATAATGTGGTGTGTGAATGATAATAGCGCAAGTTCCACCTTTTTTTGCGTAATCTCATGCATGACTGTATGAAGTTTGTACACTGCAAAAAAATGCTTTTCATACTGAGTATTTTTGCCTTATTTCAAGTACAAATATCAAAAAATTCTTACATCAAGATGCATTTTCTATATAAGAAAAATTTATTAAGATATTTAGCCTTGTTTCTTGAAAAAAAAATCTAAATTAAGTGCATTTTGCTTAAAACAAGTAAAATGATCTGCCATGGGCTAAGAAAAATAATCTTAATGCAAAGGGAACATTTTTAGGAGATAATTTTACTTGTTTTTAGCAAAATGCGCTTAATTTAGTATTTTTCACCCCAGGAAACAAGATAAATATCTTATGTCATTTTTCTTATATAGAAAGTGCATCTTGAGTGCATCAAATTTAAGAATTATTTGATATTTGGCTGGAAACAAGACAATAATACCAAGTAAGAATAGAATTTTTTTTCCATGACAACTAGTGCAAACGTTGTTCTCTGCATTCCTCCTCTTCTCTAGTTTGCTTCTAAATCTAGTTGTCTAATAAACCTGGAATTGAATATTGCTGCTCTTTGATGAATTGCTTTTGTAAGTCTCTTTGTATAAAAGCATCTCTTAAATGCATAAATATAATTTGATGGCATTGGTAATATTTAGGCTTGTTTCATACGTGGTGCATATTTAATTCAATGTCTGTATCAGTATTATTTAAGTATTATTAATAATTTAAATCATTTTATTTAAAATTTGAGTCAGTGTAAATTTTAGTAATTTTGCCATTGTTTTTTCTTTTTTTTTTTTTTTACAAATATATTTCTATATAGCTTTAGTTTATTTAGTTTAAGTTTTAGTAATGTTAGTAATTCAACTTGAACTAATTTATTTCAGTTTGCTGCTAAGGCAACATTTATAATTTGAATACTTTTATTTTTATTTTACTAAAATAGTTTATTTCTCTATTCTTGAGAACCATTTTATTGTTTATGACTATAAATACTTTGGTAACCTGGAAGCATTATGTTGTGTAGTGCTGTAGTTCAGTCGGGTTCAGTCTGATGTTGTTGTTCTGTTCCTGAAACTCAAGGTTGTTGGTCTTTCAGACTTCGACGCATGTCATTTAAATTCAATGTAAATGCATATTTTGAACTCTTTTGAAACACCAGCATTGATTCCAATTGATGTCCTTGAGGCAGAAATAATAACAGGAGGCAATAATCATTTTGAGCATGCACAGACCGAACTCTATTCTTCCTCCAAATGAATACCTGTCCTTGCAGCCTTTAGCGCTTCGATAAATGGCAGTAGTCCAGCGGCCTTGCCTTCGACAGAGACCAAACACTTCTGTGGAGATGAGGTCAATTAAGCATTCTGCCTCTATAAGTGCAGTGATCTATACTTCTGCCGGACTAATTGAGAACGAGAGAGAGACAGAGTAACCAGAACCTGTCTGTCCTCCCTCGTCTGGAGTGTGAAGCACCCAATAAAAGCCATAAAAGTGCCAGGCTTAATTGCAAGTGATGGGAAACCCTGGACAGTCGGCGCTTCGCTCTCGGCCTGTGGATTCACGCTGGAATATAATCCAGCAGATTCAGACGCACACGCTTCACTACAGATGCATTTACTCTGTTCACGATGCATCTGTGTGCGCTCTTTGATATGGAAGATTGTTTCCCGCCACAGAGTCACACATATCACGCAATTATCACTTTATATCACGCAAATCACTTTATATCACGCAATTATCACTTTATATCATGCAATTATCACTTTATATCACTTTATATCACGCAATTATCACTTTATATCATGCAATTATCACTTTATATCACTTTATAACACGCAATTATCATTTTATATCACGCAATTATCACTTTATATCACTTTATAACACAATTATTTTATATCACACAATTATCACTTTATATCACTTTATAACACGCAATTATTTTATATCATGCAATTATCACTTTATATCATGCAATTATCACTTTATAACACACAATTATCACTTTATATCATGCAATTATCACATTATAACACACAATTATCACTTTATATCACAATTCTCACTTTATATCACATTATAACAAACAATTATCACTTTATATCACACAATTATCACTTTATATCATGCAATTATCACTATATCATGCAATTATCACTTTATATCATGCAATTATCACTTTATATCACGCAATTATCACTTTATATCACAATTCTCACTTTATATCACATTATAACAAACAATTATCACTTTATATCACACAATTATCACTTTATATCACGCAATTATCACTTTACATCACACAATTATCACTTTATATCACTTTATAACACGCAATTATCACTTTATATCACGCAATTATCACTTTGTCACACAATTATCACTTTATATCACTTTATAACACGCAATTATCACTTTATATCACACAATTATCACTTTATATCACGCAATTATCACTTTATATCACGCAATTATCACTTTATATCATGCAATTCTCACTTTATATCACAATTCTCACTTTATATCACATTATAACAAACAATTATCACTTTATATCACACAATTATCACTTTATATCATGCAATTATCACTATCACACAATTATCACTTTATATCATGCAATTATCACATTATAACACACAATTATCACTTTATATCACGCAATTATCACTTTATATCACGCAATTATCACTTTACATCACACAATTATCACTTTATATCACTTTATAACACGCAATTATCACTTTATATCACGCAATTATCACTTTGTCACACAATTATCACTTTATATCACACAATTATCACTTTATATCACACAATTATCACTTTATATCACGCAATTATCACTTTATATCACGCAATTATCACTTTATAACACAATTGCGACTTTATATCACGCAATTATCACTTTATAACACACAATTATCAATTTATAACACAATTGTGACTTTATATCACGCAATTGTGACTTTATATCACACAATTATCACTTTATAACACACAATTGTGACTATATCACGCAATTATCACTTTATATCACGCATTTGTGACTTTATATCACGCAATTATCACTTTATAACACACAATTGTGACTTTATATCACGCAATTATCACTTTATATCACGCAATTATCACTTTATAACACAATTGCGACTTTATATCACACAATTATCACTTTATATCACAATTGTGACTTTATATCACGCAATTATCACTTTATAACACAATTGCGACTTTATATCTGACAATTCTCACTTTATAATGCAATTGTGAGAAAAAAAGTCTGAATTGTAAGATAAAAAGTTGCAATTACCTTTTTTATTTTTTATTTTGTGGCGGAAACGAGCTTCCATACTTTGAAGCCGTGATATGATGTAAAGTGATCTACTATGATCTCTCATGTGTAATATGGAAAGACTGTGAGAAACTGCTGTCTGCATAGACATGGCCGGATGACGCCAACTTTCCATCGACATGCAAAACTATCAAATATTATCTTCATTATAGTTATTCTTCCTGTATTTTTTTCCCCGACTACATATATTCTATATCAGTGTATGAAGTGTCTGTTGTCCTGCATCATCTCTCCTCATCTTCTTCACACAAACCTCCACGGCTCCTTTGGTTCCTCCACATCTTCTCTATTCTCCACACAGAGATGAGGACCAGAGGACAGTGAGTCCAGATGAACAGAGAGATGAGGACCGGAGGACAGTGTTCAGCGAGACCAGATGAACCGTGACACTTTGACAGCAGAGAAGCTTCACTGCAGTGCTGAACTCTCTCGTCGGCTCGTCTGTCCTGTGTCTGTCAGTTCACGTCGGTTTGCAGGATAATCCCGTGACGTGTGTGTGTGTGTGTGATCTGTCCCTGTTAGTGTCTCTGCCGACAGGAATACATCTGTAGATCTGAGGATCTCGAGGCTTTACTCTTCTGGTTCTCTGAAACGCTCTGTCTGTATATTGTAGTTTTAGGACGAGCTGTTTTGGACGTCAGAGGCTCAGGTTTCTTCTCGCTGTTTCCTATATTATGCGTTTTATTTTAATGGAGTTTAAGTTGTCATTTCTTGTTCTCACATTCTGGACTTTTTGCTGATTTCTTTTTGTGGTTCTCCCATCCATCCATCCATTCCTCCATCCATCCCTCCATCCATCCATCCATCCATCCCTCCATCCCTCCATCCATCCCTCCATCCCTCCATCCATCCATCCATCCATCCATCCATCCATCCCTCCATCACTCCATCCATCCATCCATCCATCCATCCATCCATCCATCCATCCATCCATCCCTACATCACTCCATCCATCCCTCCATCCCTCCATCCATCCATCCATTCATCCCTCCATCCATCCATCCATCTGTTAGTTTGAAACACATTTTAAACTATTTTTTCAGTGTTTTTTATGCAACCTGTCATAGCCTCTAAAAGCCACCTATGTCAAAAATTAGATAATAATATTGAATTGAATAGTGAATGCTCTCCGCACCATCAAATACTTTCACTTCAAACTCACTAAATCCCAGCCTCAGCCCATTCAGAAATGTCGGTACTTAGGTAGAAACCTATATATAGGAGCCTGATAAAAATGTTAAAATTAAAGAAAAACGTTAGACGGACTTAGAGGCTTTTGCATCTGAAGTTTTCATTTGTTTTCTCACCAGTCTATTATAATCGTTTATATTGTATTAGATCAACCCGTCCCGAAGTTGACATGTAAAGACTCACACTTGCTTCACATGTCAGTCAAATGCTGTGTTTCTGTCTAAGCAGGTGTTTTTTTTAATTATTTTTTTTGTCTATAATAAGTTAATAAGCACTGTGAACTAGACTTTCTGCCGGTTAACGCTTTATTTTTATGGTCGACTTTAAACATTCTACTAACAATAAGTAACGTCATATGTCAACTAACTGTCATTAGAGTATTAGTAGACTGTCTGCTTAATATCTGCTAACACTTTATTTTTATGCTCCTCAACAGACATCATACTGACTAAGTAACTCAATTCAAGTAATTCAAATTCAATTCAATTCACATTTATTTGTATAGCGCTTTTCACAATACACATTGTGAAAATTAGTTTCCATTGTTATGCTGATGACACTCAAATATATATTTCATCACGGCCGGATGAAAACGCTAAATTATCCAAATTGACAGAGTGTGTTAAAGATATAAAAGATTGGATGACGCATAATTTTCTTTTATTAAATCCAAACAAGACAAAGGTACTAATCATCGGTTTAAAAAACCACCCACAGAACCTCTCACAATACAACTTTAACATAGTAGGATGTCCTGTTATGGTAAAAGACCTGGGTGTTATACTAGACTGCAACCTGTCTTTTGAAAATCATATTTCATATGTTACAAAAACAGCCTTTTCCACCTTAGAAACATTGCTAAGCTACGTAATATGCTATCAGTTTCTGATGCAGAAAAGTTAGTTCATGCATTCATGACCTCGAGACTAGATTACTGTAATGCTTTATTAGCCGGTTGTCCTGCATCCTCAATAAACAAGCTACAGTTAGTCCAAAATGCCGCCGCTAGAGTTCTTACTAGATCAAGAAAATATGATCATATAACACCAATTTTATCATCACTACATTGGTTGCCTATAAAGTTCCGTATTAATTACAAGGTATTGCTACTGACTTATAAAGCCCTAAACGGTTTAGCTCAAGTCTATTTAACGGATCTTCTAGCGCCCTATAATCCATCGCGCTCTTTAAGATCACTAAATTCGAAGCTTTTGGTCATACCTAGGATATCCAGATCCACCAAAGGAGGGAGAGCATTTTCACATTTAGCTCCAAAACTCTGGAATAGCCTTCCTGATACTGTTCGTTGCTCGGACTCGCTCTCCCAGTTTAAAACTAGATTAAAGACGCATCTCTTCAGCCAGGCATTCATATAATATTTTTAATCTTACAGTTCAAACTACAATCCGGCCTCTAGTTCATAAACGCCAGAGGAGAACTGGCCCCCGACTGAGCCTGGGTTCTCCCAAGGTTTTTTTTTTCTCCATTAGGTCACCTGATGGAGTTTTAGGACACCATTAGGTCACCTGATGGAGTTTTTTCAGTTCCTTGCCACTGTTAACTTTGGCTTGCTCAGTTGGGGATATTTTGGAAATATTTAATTTAATTTTATCAATCAATAAATTCCACTAGAAACAAACCTTGTTGTATTATTTTAATTTAATACTGTGAAGCTGCTTTGATACAATCTGTATTGTGAAAAGCGCTATACAAATATACTTGACTTGACTTGACATTGTTTCAAAGCAGCTTTACAGAAAATGCATGAGTCCACATTACAATTTAGAGAACGATCTGTTATCAGAGGAAACTGTATAAGTTATGCATTTCAGAAATGTACATATACAAAATCACAGTTAGCTAAAATGTATTAATTTAAAGAATGTAATAATTTAACAATGAGCTCATTGAAGTAACTTCTACTAATCCGAACCCTAAACCTAACAGTCTGCTAATACTCTGAGTTAGTTGACATGTAGTTGTGAAGTTACTTATAGTTAGTAGAGTGTGTAAAGTGGACCATCAAAATAAAGTGTAACTTATAACTAGTGTGTGTCCCGCAGGATCCAGCTGTGTTCAGATTAATGATGCTGGAACAACAGCACAAGAGGAGGAACTCCTGCGCTACCGTTACTTCAGCTGTAATTTTAACTGCACAATCCTCTGTGACTTACTTAATTGGAACAGAAAGCTTAAGTAATGAAACTCTCTGTCCCAAAACCCAGACTCCAGAAGAGTCGTGATCCGCTGAGACTCACCTTACAGACACAAACTAGGGCTTTTCTCCAGGAATCTTCTGCGGTAAAAGCCTGTGACCTCCTTTATTCGCCGGATTGTGGGATTGTGGGAACATGTGATGTTTGTTTCACAGCTTATTGCTGTTTTGATTAAATCGAGACGTTATTTTTAACACAAGAACGCGGTCATTTGTAACTTGAATATGCGAGGCTTCCGGGTCATTCACTTTCGGTTATTTTTAGCTGCACAAAACAGCTTGTTATGCTGCTTTACATTGCAAACTGGTGTTATTATTTTAATGTATTGTTGTAATTATAAACACACTGGTTTGTAGCTCAAATATTTACCATGCACTTTGTTAACAGGGAACAGGGAATGTTCTCAGAGCGTTAGGTTATGAACAAAAGTTCTTCCAGTAGGGTTAATAGAATGTTTGTGTAAAGTTATCTGGTCTTTAAAAAAATATTATTTATTCAAAGTTCACAGAATACCATTGAAACTTTTTACCTGAAAAATGTCAGTTGGATGTTCGTCTGACAGTTTTTGAATGTAACTGTTCAGAGAACATTCAAAAGTAACATTCCCATAATGTTTCTAAAATGGAATGTTCGCTTAACATTCGCAACATTTAAAAAACTGGACGTTCAGAAATAAAGTTTTCATAACTTAAAGGGAACGTTAGCGAAACATTCTTAGAGCACACTCTAAAAATGCTGGGTTGTTTTAACCCAACTTTGGGTCAAATATGGACAAACCCAAACGTTAGGTTAAAAAATTTTATTACAATTTTCTAACCCAACGGCTGGGTTTGTCCATATTTGACCCAAAGTTGGGTTAAAACAACCCAGCATTTTATATTTTTGTTAATGATTCTCGCACATTCATAGAAAATAGCTTCTGTGTTACAAGATAAGATATTCGATATGACGATTTACAGTGCAGATGAAGTCAAAGATGCAGCCCATCATTCCTGGTCTCCTGAAGACAGATATACAGTGTGTTTAACAGTGTTTGCCAATGATCTTTACCTCAGAGTTTACCTCAGCACACCTTCCTTGCTGCAAAATCTATACACTCACGCATTAAATGTCATACGGACAATTTACGGTCATGCTTTTATTTCAATTGAAAATGAAAATACATCAAGAGTCGCCGCAGTCCGTGAGCCGTTTGAGTTTTTAATCAGGTGTACACCATTTGAAAATTGTTTACCGTAGTAAGTACTCATCTCACGGCATGGGACATTTATGCCTTATAAGACACAAAATCAATACGGTCTAAATAAACTTCAGCAACGAGGGAACACACACATATATTTCTTTCCTTGTTGTTCATGGCTCTATAAATAATTATTGGGATTCATAAAACTGCTCTTTGACAAGCCATAACGTCCAGGTGGCTCCAATCCCAACTTTTAATATCAAATATTATCTTGAGTTTATAGTTTGTCGATTTGCCTGTAAATTCAAATACTTCTTTTATTTTTTAAATGTGTAAATCAAGAATCATAGAACCTCTAAGACTTCTTACGTTCCTCTCTGGGGATGTTCTAGTCTGTGAGTGAGTTGAGGCCGGTTGCTAGGGTGTTGCTACCGTCTGTCGTTGATGTTGTGAGCTTTCTTCCTTCGTGAGGACGTGTTGATGGAGATAAAGATGGAGAAACGGCTCCTGACAGTGTTTCTCTGAGGTTTCTGTCCAGTGTTGGTCAGGCATCAGTGCTTCTCGACACTTCGCTCAATGTGTCGACTGAATAACTCTCTTTATTCTCCTCTAAAAGAGTGCATGTTTTTGTCTGAGGAGAGATTTATAGTTGCTAGAAAAATGACTGTTGTTGCACAGGAACCAATTTTTTTTTTTTTTTACTTCTTTTACTTCTCCTGCTGTTCTCTATTTTGATACAGTCTCTCCTTAAAACAGACCAGGAACGACATCAGTCTTTCCAGAACAAATCCAAAGTACTTGTGAGCCTAAAGCCCTAACGAATCCGAGAAGATCCCATCATGCATCTGTCAGCAGTGATGTCGTTCTCTTCTGCTCTGTCTAGTGAGTCAGTAAATGAAGTTGAGCATCATGAGTTCAGTTTCAGACGCTCTGAGTGTTCAGTTCAGGGGTTCACCGGATTAACCTGCGTGTTTAGAGACGTTATTAACGTGTGTGAACTCATGCCTCAGAAATAATCCTCTTTCCTCTCGGTCCTGACGGAGCAAATGAACATCGGGCCGACCGTTATAATCCAGACTGAGTGAAAGTGAGATCAGTTATATACACATGCAATGAAATCTGAAATGATGGATTCTGGTGATAAAATCTGGGGATTGTGGCTTTGAGTTCTTGCGGAGAGAGGGAGGAAAGGAAAGGTCTTTGTATAGCCTAATCTTGTGTATTATTTTCCTGCAGGTGGCACGAAGAACACGAAGAACATGTGATGTTTGTCTGAAGTCCGGCAGTAATCTGTGTGTAATCGCATTATGAACCCAGAAAGAAAACTGAACTTCTGTCCACTGTGATGTAACAGTGATTTCATTCAGATTCTGTTATATAAATGTGATTGTGTTCACAGGTTAATCCTGACTCACTAAATATTCTGCAGTATTATTGATCTGACTGTACTGACGCTGGTGTGTGAGAACTGAACTGAGCTGGACGAGGACAACACGTGTTTGTTTACAACGAAACTGAATCAACACTGGAGACAGATATAGATGGATAGATAGATAGATAGATAGATAGACAGATAGATAGATAGATAGATAGATAGATAGATAGATAGATAGATAGATAGATAGACGGACGGACGGATAGACAGATAGATAGATAGATAGATAGATAGACAGATGGATGGATGGATGGATGGACGGACGGACGGACGGACGGACGGACGGACGGATAGACAGATAGATAGATAGATAGATGGATGGATGGATGGATGGATGGACGGACGGACGGACGGACGGACGGACGGACGGACGGACGGACGGACGGACGGACGGACGGACGGACGGACGGACGGACGGACGGACGGACGGACGGACGGACGGACGGACGGACAGACAGACAGACAGATAGATAGATAGATAGATAGATAGATAGATAGATAGATAGATAGACAGACGGATAGATAGATAGATAGATAGATAGATAGACAGACAGACAGACAGACAGACAGACGGATAGATAGATAGATAGATAGATAGATAGATAGATAGATAGACAGACAGACAGACAGACAGACAGACGGATAGATAGATAGATAGATAGATAGATAGATAGATAGATAGATAGATAGATAGACAGACGGATAGATAGATAGACAGACAGACAGACAGACAGACAGACGGATAGATAGATAGATAGATAGATAGATAGATAGATAGATAGATAGATAGATAGATAGATAGATAGATAATACATGTAATACTATAGTCAAGTTAGCTTTATTTATATAGCGCTTTTTACAACACAGATTGTATCAAAGCAGCTTCACAGTGATAACAGGAAAATAATGCAACAAAGTTTGTTTCTAGAAGAAAATTGCATCATCATCCACCTTAAGGCAGATCAGTAATATTGCTGAATATTAAATGTTCCCAACTAAGCAAGCCAAAAGCCAAAGGCGACAGTGGCCAGGAACCAAAACTCCATCAGTGACAGAATGGAGAAAAACCCTTTTGAGAACCCAGACTCAGTCTCAGTTCTCCTCTGGCCAACGAGCGAACAGTGTGTGATTATGATTCTGGCAGCATTACAGGTCAGAGGTCAGATTGGATCAGAACATTCAGAGTATTTCTGCAGTTCCCTCTGGTTGAAGATCCTCACGCCGGTGTGGAGACGGGTCTGTAGAGGATCAGAGCCGATGGCGGTGGTGTCGATCACAGATGATGAGGCTCTTCTACAGCAGAGAACACGTGATTCTCAGCAATTCCCGGATCTTTTAAAATCGCAATCAAGCAAATGAATGCAGATTCAGAAATGTAGTTCTGGCCTTTGATTCAAGAGACTGAATAATGAATACAGAACACAGACAAAATCACAATTAAACCTGCATTTGCCAGGATTAATTCTTGTTGTTATAGTGTACACAAACATAACTAATCAAAGAGCCGCAAGGTTTAACAATCAAACTTCAGTAGTTAGCGGAGACGAACAGAGGGCGTATGATTGCAGATGTTTTGATATAAAGTTTTGGTAATGCTCTTGATCACAGCCCGGAAAGTACTGCGTAATTAAAGTGGTTTTACTGTGTAACTTTTGGTAATTATAGTATACCTATAAAGTACTTGCATGTACTGTAAGTATAACGGAACAAAATGTAAAGTTTGGGGAGTAAAGGGGTAACAACCAGGAGAATTAAAATAAGATTTATACTGTAAGTATTATAGAACTACTTATTCTACTATTATGATACAACAATCTTACATTTGGGAGCAATTTAGCGAGAATGTACCTTTTTGTAATAATGGTGTACCAATACATACAATATAGGCTTTTTAAAAAGTATAAGGTACATATCTATGCATTTATACAGTAATCTTTTTAACAAAAGTGGGTAACACTTTATTTTACGGTGTCCTTGTTACATATGTTACATGTTCTTACCATAGTAATAACTGTAAATTACGCATAATTACATGTAACTAACCCTCAACCAAATCCTACCCTAACTCTATAGTAAGTACATGTAGTTAATTAATATTACTCAGTACTTAAATATATAATTACACTGTAACAATGACACCTTAAAATAAAGTGTAACCCAAAAGTGCACTGAAAACTAAAACTATTGCAACTTTTGCTTAAATATTGGGGAAATATACTCTTGTTTCATGTGGTGCTTTTACCCTCTTTTTCCATGTAGTTTCAATGTAAGTACAATAAAAATACACACACAATCTAATATCACTGACTCGGACACTCAGATTTACAACACTTATTTGTCGTTTAAAACGGCTTTTTTTAATCAACAATTCATTTCGAATGCTTAAGTCTTGACAGAAAGTAACACGTTTTCTCTCCCCTTTTTTCTCTTGCTTGGCTTCTTCCTTTTGTTCCTCTTCTTCTTTTTCTTTCTTTCCACATATGAATCTGAAGAAGAAATCATGTCTCTTGCTATTCTGTGTACGTCCTCACCATTTACTCATCTTTTACCCTCCTGCCATCTGAGATGTATATGATTTTTCTTCTTCAGATTGTCACCTTTATTTTTTTACAACACAGATTGCATCAAAGCAGCTTCACAGTGATAGCATGAAAATAATACAACAAAGTTTGTTTCTAGAAGAAGTAAGTAAGGCAGATCAATAATATTGTTGAATATTAAATGTCCCCATTTAATATAATTAATGTCCCCATTAACACAAATGAAGGTTTTTAGAAAAATAAAAAAAAGCATCTCTGGGAATGCATATAATGCAAGCTCAAATGTTCCTAAAAGCTGGAGCATCAAAGAGCACTTACTGTAATAACTACAGTAATCCATACAACTCCAATGGATGGATCAATGTCTTCTGAAGTGAAACGATAAGTGTTTGTAAGAAAAATGACAATATTTTAAGTTGTTTTTCAAATTCCGAATCAGTGATATTAGATTGTGTATGTATTTGTATTGTACTTACCTTGCAACTACATGAAACAAGAGGGTAACAAGCACCACTTACCCTGTGACTACATGAAACAAGAGTATATTTCCCAGTATTTAAAAAAAAATTGCAATAGTTTTACTTGCCTTGAAACATGTAAGCCAAAAACTTAAACATCTGCATTTGTGCTATCAAAAAAACAAACAAAAAAAACATATAAATACATTGATATGTACCCTGTCATATTTAAAAAGCCTGTATGTATTCATACACCATTATTACAAAAAGTTACACAGTGTATGTTCTCACTAAATTGCTCCCAAATGTAAGATTGTTGTATCATAATAGTAGAATAAGCAGTTCTATAATACTTACAGTATATATATTTTCATTCTCCTGGTTGTTACCCCTTTATTCCCCAAACTTTACATATTGTTCCCTTATACCTACATGTAAGTACTTTATAGGTACACTATAATTACCTGAAAGTTACACTGTAAATCTGTCTTAATTACGCAGTACTTTCTGGACTGTAATCAAAAGCGTTACCAAAGTTATTTTTGTATGGCGCTGCTTTTAATGATTTCCAGTTTGATTAATCAGATCCTAATCGTTTGATCAGATAAGGGTTCTTCGTTATGAGGTGTAATGCAGCCGGCGCCGCCCCTCCGTCAATCTGACAAGCTCATGAAAAAATCAGCGAGAGTTGATTAATAACTCCAGACATGATGCAATCTTCATCTTTATTAAGATGTTGAAAGCTCTGCGATGATGTGACCACACTGCTTTTCCCAACCGGACAGCGAGGAAGAAAAGGGTAGGAAAAGAGAAAAATGTGAGGTATTCGAGTGAGCGAGTGAGCGAGCGAGGGAAAGGAAGAAAGACACAGTGTTGGCCCAGGAATAATTAACAAATAGAGTACAGATGGCAAAAACAGATGGTTTCATTCGGGTTGTTCTGCAGATGGAAGGCCGCTGATGATAATGGATTCTGCACTCAGACGCTGGACAAACGTCCTCTAGAAATATGAGCGTCTGACCAGAAACACTCAATGCATGGACTGGCAAAGTTCAGAGAGTCTTCAGTCTTGTTGAAATGCTTTCTCATGCACTCTTCAACATAAAGCATCTAAAATAGGGTTTTTGGGGTTTTTTTGCACCAGTGACAAAGAAGAACCATTTTTAGCCTACTTAGTGTGAAGAAAGAACATTTAAAAAAATCTAAAGAACCTTTAGTGGAATGGAAAGAATTAAAGATTCAATAGTGCCAGTAGTGCAACCGTCGGGTTCTGGAAGCAAAAACTCATTCATTTTCTCCATAGGAAGATTATTTCTTAACCATAACTCTTAAGCCTTTAAAGAAAGCCTTACCGTGAGCCACGAGGTTCTTAATCGATGGCATTTGCTTCTGTCAAGCCATCAAGTTGCATAATTTTAATTTAGTTTTAAAATAATCGAGTTTAACAATGGAATTCGTGGTCAAAAACTACATTACCCATGATGCCTCACAGAAGCATTTCAAATGGCATAACCAAATCTGTTTCCATACACTCTCAAAATACTTAAGTATTTTAATATATATATGCATATTTTGCAATACACTTAAAAAACAATAAATAAATAAATATATATATAGTATATTAAGTAAGTAGTTTTATATTTCTCCATCATTTTTAATTCGATTACGCTGTACTTGTAGTTCTTTCCCTCACTAAAGCCATTAAGTTCAGTCTTGTACCTTTATATTTTGTCTAACTAAGGCAACTAAGTCTGATTTTCAATTTTTGCTTCAAATCAAAGTTTGTAATGTGATTCGCCTCATAACTGGTTTGGTTCATGGCTTATAATACTTTAATATAGACTTTTTTGAAATCCCTATTGGAGAAAAGAACAAAAAAAAAAAATACTTACACAACCAATGCCGCTGAAAAAGTGTGCAGGAACATTTATTTTTAAGAGTGTGTAACCGGTTTCTTGTTCTTGTTTGAAGTGAATGATGTGAGTTTGCTGCGGGACTGTCTGTTTGTCCAATCATATGTACACAAAAAGCAGACATTGGATGCCATGGCAAGATTAGTAGTGTATTTCTATTGAATGTCCTTCACAGGTGTGTGTTTACAGCGCGGCTCATTGACTCAGAATTAACGTTTTTAACTATTTGTTTTAAAAAAGGATGCCAGCAATTTGAACACTGGTTAAAATCAGCCACCGAAACATAAACTTTGGTGCGGTCGTGAGAGTCAGCGCACATCTCCTCAACATTTCAGCTCTTGTGTTGATGATTCATGTGTCTTTGACCCACTTTATGACACACAACCATTGAAAAGTTCGTGTTTTTAAAAAAAGAAAATAATAGTTTTATTTATCAAGGACACTTGATAATTAAATTAAATTGATCAAAAGGTTCATTAAAGACATTTATAATGTTACAAAAGATTCTATTTTAAATAAACTCTGTTCTTTTGAACATTCTATTCATTGAGGAATCATAAAAAATGCATCACAGTTTCCCCAAACATATGAACTGTTTTCAGCATTGATAATAATAATCATAAATGTGTCTTGAGCATCAAATCATCATATTATACTGATTTCTGAAGGATCATGTGACACTGAAGACTGGAGTAATGATGCTGAAAATTCAGCTTTGATCACAGGAATAAATTACACTTTACTATATATTCACATAGAAAACAGATGATTTACATTCTAATAATAATTCACGATTTTTACTGTAAAAAGCCTTTAAAACTGACCCTAGAACTGTTCAGTTCAGCCAAACATAATATATATATATATATATATATATATATATATATATATATATATAATATAAACATTGGGGTCCAACAACACTGACTTAAAGAAAATCAAAATATCTTTATAAAGAACTTCCACTTTTGGTTGAAGTATCCCTTTAAATGTTGTTGTTTCGAATTATAGGCCTATTCACATTAAAGAAATGATTAATGTGTGCACCCAGTCGGGTCTCTGTATCTCTGAGATGTTTCTTGTTTCACACTGACTGTAAGATATAGTGAGTGACACTAGATAACTAGAGTTTCTCCCAACCTTTGACTGCTTTAAAGAAGCGATCGCGTCCTGAAATGCCGTACGTATGTTGTTCATTTAGCCGATGTGATCATTCAAAGTTTTTGCTTAAACGTGTGAATCAGTGACATGCTAAAAGGCCATTGATTTCTACTCCCATGATGTCTTCCTGATGGCGCTTGAAAGGGTTTGAGAGTGACACGTTCATAGAAACGTCTGGGATAATTCGATCCAGGTCGTGTTTCGCAGAAGAAATCACATTCAGATCTAAAGCTGTAGTGACTGGACACCTGAAAGAGCCTTTGAGCTCAATTAGGGGCTTGTCAGGAGGGAAAACGCACCTTTAAATTGCACACACACTCGTATTTGAGCCGTTCGTCCTAAGCTCACACAGACAACCCAGCAATTTACTGTAATCCATATTGACGGCTCCTCGATGACCTCATCGCGCGGGATTTTCTCAGAGACGGCCAATCTAAACAAGCGATTTAACTTCATGTGTGGGACCAAAGCCACTGCGGCGAACTGCTCCGACATGATAAACGCAGTGCAGATATGAGGCCCAGGAAGAATGCACGGCGAAAAAATGATGTTTAAAACAAGTATTTTTGTCGTTTTCCAGTCAAATATCGGTAACACTTTACAATAAGGATGCATACATGAACTAACAGGGAAAAAGCACTTATTAATCTCAGTTAAAGTTCATTCCAACATTTACTAATACATTATTTAAAATCTAAAAAGCATTATTATGTAATGTTTGTGTATGAAACACATTATTTTACAACTAACAAAAGTTGTATCTGTTAATATTATTGTTAACTTTTTATTTTACAGTGTCCTTATTACACGTTACATGTAGTTACTATAGTAATAACTATAAATTGTGCATAATTTCATGCAACTAACCATAAACCAAACCCGAATCCTAACCCTATAGTAAGTACATGTAGTTAATTATTAATACTCTATAATTACACTGTAACACTGACACCTTAAAATAAAGTGTAGCAATATTATTTAATGGACATGAACTAACAATAAACAGCTGTATTTTATTAACTAGCACTAACAGATTACTGTAAGAAGTTAATTGTTCATTGTTGATGTTAGTTAATGCATATTGTAAAGTGTTACCAAAATATCTAAATGTTCTTAAATCAAGATGCATTTACATGAGAAGCAAAATGACATGAAATAGCCTATAAAGTCTTGTGTATCAAAAATGAAGTGAGTTTGTGCTTGAAAACAAGAAAAAGTGCCTGCCTCTTGGGTTCAGTGATTTTTAGTAAATGTATCTTGATTTAAGAATGTTTGGATATTTGTGCTGCAAAGACAAAAATACTGAGGAAGAATGTCATTTTTGCAGTGTAAAAAAATAACTTGTTTCTCTTTGACCTCTTTCTGTTTTTCTGACCCCATTCGCACTTTAAGAATTTTTTTTCTCCAGGAGTGAAGACTTAACCCAGCTAACAAAAAAAAAAAAATGTTCTAAGAACATTTTGCTGATGTTCCCATTCATTTATGAACAGGTTATTTTGGAATTTTCTTTGAACATGAATGTTAAGGGAACATTCCATTTCATCATTATTCAAACATTATGGAACGATACATTTGAATGTTCTCTGAACGTTCTGAAACAACATTTAAAAAACGTTAAACAAACATCCAACTAAAACGTTTAAGAAAAAAACATTCCATGAATGACGAATAAATAATGTTTTTGTGTTAACGTTTTGAGAACGTTATTAAAGGCCAGATAACTTTGAGCAAACTTTTTATTAATGTTACTGGAAGCATGTTTGTTCATAACTTGGAGAGAACGTTTTCTGTTCACTGGGAATATCAAGTAAATGCATCTTGCTTTTAAAATGTATAGATGGCCTATTTATACAGGAAAACAAAGTGTGTGTTTCCGAGTGTCTTCTCTGTGTGGAATATTGACCTACAGCAAACTTCATCACAAGCTCAGACTTCTCTTTGTTGTTTTGCGCCGCTCAAGGCAATTTCGAAGCACTTACGGTCTAAACCCACAACACACACGACGATCGTTCACAGTTTTCCCAGAGCGCTGACAAACGCCGGCAGACACACGGCTGTTTGACGGGAGAAACACCAGCTGGGTCACTCTTTATTTCTTTGCTTAATTAATGCTCTGTGCTTTTGAGAGGTTTGAAGCGACCGGCGTCTGAACTTAAAACAGCTTCGACTTCTTCAGCTTCAACTCTTTTCACATCGCCCTCGAGATGCACGTTAGAAATCAAATCAAATCTGGAAGAGTAAAGTGAAAGCCACCAGTACAAAGTGTGATAAATGCAAATGTATTCACTGACATTTGAAAAGCAAACGTCAGATTTTGTGTTTTCCCGCCTCAGGTCAGTTTATCCAGCTAATGAAGCGGTTCCTAAGCTTTAACCTTTCTTTGAGAAAAGCTTCTCACTTTTGTGACCTTCACGTTGACTGTTCCTCGTTACACTTCAGGCCTTCATCGGCCCTAAAGCTTCATTCGCAAGCTGAAACAAATCGAGCAGAATCATTCATAAAAGTGGTCCGGAAGCGTAAGACTACGTGTTCCCAGCATTATTAAAATGCATATGTTTAATTTATGATCCAAGACTTTCAAAGGGGATCAGCTGTCTGGGAATAAAGTCCGACATTCCTTTGCCATATGTATTCCCTCATGCGTTTTCATTCATCCTGGCGGCTGTCTACATCACAAGAACGCGACGTGTCGGGAGAAATCCCACCTGATCCCAACTGAAGCTGAGAAATCAGGAAGCATTACTCTGAGAAGCACAAAACTGGCTGAGCTTCGCCATTCACAACAGTTTCCCAAGGAAAAACACTCTTCTGTTCGCAATTTATTTGAGTGCTTTCAGTTTTTAGGAATGTGTTGTTTTAACCATTTATTTTCTTCACATTTTTATAAACTTTGATTTGCAGCACATTAGTAATATTGGGGGGGCTACCCTACTACCCTAAGTAATATTAGGGTAGTAAATTGAACTACTCACTTCTTGCACTCTCAAATAACATGTTAGAGGCTAAATATACATAATATTCATATATTATGAAATGAGTATATCATAAAATTAAAAAAAAAAATGAATGTAAAATATAAATGTATTTATTTTTATATACATTATTTATTTTTATATCTTTATATACTCTCTCTCTCTCTCTCTCTATATATATATATATATAATTAAAAGGCAAGTATCTGTGCTGCCTTAAAATTTTAAGTTTAGTCAAGTGTAGCTACTCAGTGACAATATATATATAAAATGATGAATGGCTTATAAAAATATTTTATATCATATTATCATTTTTGACTCGGTTGTCATTTGCAATTCTTCACAACATAAGTTTTTTTTTTCACATAAGAAAAAAATTGTTCCGTTTATAATGATTGACCTTTATAAAGTGTTTTTGGGAATAATCTTCCAGCATTTTGTTGGTACTGTTTTGTTTTTTAATTACCATCTAATTATGTCTGATTTCCAAATGAATCATTATTTTAAACCAGTTTTTTTTTTAATAAATGATACACTTTAACTTATGATTCATTTATGAATCACTCAAGTGTAAGAACTGTTTTCAAAAGTGAAAATATACTGAATTTAAAGCTGCAGTCCATAACTTTTTGGGGTTAAAAATGATCCAAAATAAATGTTTGAGCAAGTACATAACCAGCCAGTGTTCAACACTCTCTGTTCGCCGTAGCTCCATTCAAAACGGTAAGCTTGTAATAATGTTTTTAATTCCAGCGGTTCTTACCCGTCCAGCAGAACTAAAGCCGTCTCTGATTCTGTTTTGTACACCTTTAAAACACGGAGTTCACGCCACCTTTCAAAAGCCTTTCCGATATTATCCTTGTTTCCGCACTGGCCGGTTGCAGTCTCTTTTTTCCTGTAGCCACTCGAAGTCCGACGTCTTTTGTGTTCTACAACGGGTGAATCTCCAGATGGTGATTGTCGTTTGAACCTTTTTGGATCCGCCATCAAATTGCTAAGTTTAATTATATCAAGTGCTGTGAGAAAAGGCTATAAATCTCCAGCATCCTCACACTCATAGCCGACTAGCCGAGACTCTTCTTTATGTGGACAGATGTGACGTAATGACGCAAACACATGCTCGAATATCCATCGGAAATCCACCAGTACCAGTTCTAAGGAACCTTCATTTGTTGGTATGACAATTAGACATTAGACTGCACAGAAATGGAAACTGAACTACAGGTAGCCCTAATACACAATAAATGTAGTCAAGCAATGCTGATGTTGTTAACATTAACAATTTGAGAACAAAGTATAATTTGCACGGTTTGTCGTGATATGATAAGCGATCGTTAGATTTAATCAGCGTGATTTACTGCAATGCTTTTTCACCCTTAGTTGGTCAGAACAAAAGTGGATGTTACTTGATCAGAACATTTTCCGGTGAAAATTATGTTGGTCATACTTCCAAAGAGTAGAATCTGTGATTGCGAATGCCAGGATCACACCGGCGGCGACTGACAGCCGCACATTCTCCTCAAAACATTGGATTCATCCGCGCTGTGCCGAGCCGAGGCACAACCCACGTAAAGTTGATCAAATAACTGCAATTGCAGATAACGAGGAAATGTGACAAAGAGGAAAAACTATGGACTGAAGCTTTAACCAAATATTTATTTCAGTTTAATCCTGAAATCTACAAATGCAGTGCATGGGAAACATGTTTTGGGTTGCAACTCACCAGTGCAGCTTTATTTCATATCTCTATGGAAAATTTGACTGTAATGGGTTCATTTTCCCAGCGCTCCTGGGCCTATTCAGCGTCACATCTATTGGAAAGCTGTCATCGCTCTCAGTGTTTTTACAGTAGCAATAACAGGTGTGCCACTGTCTGGACCACTGGCCTCCGGGTACGGCTTTATAACAACGATATTTCAAAACATCTCATGTGTGAACCGTAGAAGAGGGAGGGCATGTCTGAAAATCTCCAAACACACAGTAAAGTATACAGAGTTTACTAAAACACTGGTTTCTTGAGTTTCATATGGCGTAATGTCACTCAATCACATCAAGCTCATCATCCCGCTGTCACTCTGCGACGTTCATCTCTCCAGTCTCCAGAAATGAAAGCAGGCGCTTTTTCCCAATCTGATTTGTGGAGTTTACCCGCAGCGCTCGCTTTCTTTGATCAAAACAAGGAGATGTTAAGGATTTGAAGACATGCTGTGTGGTTAAAGAGTCTCTCCTGGGGCAGACAATTAACACTCGCCATTCTCAAGCGATAGTTCATGCCGATCATACCGGGAGACAGCAGTTATGATGCTTGAATATCAATTTTAATTACCAGTAAGGCTATACCAGCAGGCCAAGTTAGAAAAAAGAAAATTAAATACTTCAAAAATGTACGGGGAAGATTGTTTGAGATGAACGGCTCTGGAGATTTGACACTCAAATAGAGATTGTAAACTAACTGAGAAAGCGTTTCGAGATGACATGCTGATGTGAGGTTTGTTTACGATGCTAATTCAGTAATGCAATATGCATGACTCTAATTCTGTACAGTCATGGAAATGTGTTTTAGCAAGAATGTACAAGAGGCCGAGCTTCTTTATTATTCCTGTTGATTTCAAAAAATGAATTTAAAATAGAGCTCTAAACCAAATCAACCAGCTCTAACATGAATCACAATATTGCATAACTTTGATTTGAAGTGCAGGATTTGAAACCTGGAAGAAAAAAAGATAAATGTCCTTTAACTATTTTATGAAGAAATTAAACTGCACACTTCCCACTCTCAGCTTATATGTATGTATATATGTAAGTATATTTCAATATTTTTAATTGTACTTAAAATACAGTATTTGTATGTTTAATCTAAAGTAATAATATTTTATCATATGTATAATTTATAATTTAACATTTTAGATAGATGTAGTAATTTTAATAATTTGTGTTATTTATTACTTGTTTTTATTTAAATAATGTATTTATTATTATTATTATTATATTTTTGATAAATTTACATACATTTAATAAATGTAATATTATTCATATAATATATTTTATGTTTTATACTACATGGACCCATGGCTTATAGTAGTTATTTCGTATTGTCTTTTTTTATTTAATTGCATCATGTGCAAAGCTTCAGAAGATGCACATTGAAGTACAGTCTTGTTTTCCACGTTAAATTGCTGTGCTTCAAATCAAAGTTTGGTGATAAGTCCATCTTGAAGGTCTTGTAAGTTCCTCTATAGAGAAAATGAGCAGGATTTTTACTTTGCGCTCTATGAATGTTATATTCACAGTAGACTGACTGTAATGACAGTATAACACCACCTCAAGTCAACTTGTTTCATGCTGTTTTAGTTGCATTAGTTTTATAGTTGCAAAATCATCCCCAAGACATTAACACATCTGGTAACACTTTATTTTACAGTGTCCTTGTTACATATGTTACATACTTACCATAGTAATAACAGTAAATTATGCATAATTACATGCAACTAACCCTAAACCAAATCTTAATCCTACCCTAACCCTATAGTAAGTACATGTTACCCCATACTTAAATATACAATTACACTGTAACAATGACACCTTAAAATAAAGTGTAACCACACATCTTTATTCCAACCAACTGGTGTCTTCAAACAGCCGGTGTCCATGAAAACTGAGCAAAATAAGGTCAGACGGAGAGCGCTATCAGTGTGATATCTGTCTCTGTGAGAGGATGTTTGGTCTGAGAAGCTCCAAAGCATTTAACATTCACACATTAACAGTGTGGAATTAAAAGAGAGGCTGATATTGAGAGATCACATCATAGGTGATGATAGAAATCCTTGCCTTCATTTACATGACGGATATCAATATCTGTGGTGGATTATAAACTGCATGAGACCTAAATTCCCCCTGTGGTGAAAATCCATCTTTTAATGTTGTTTATACAGTGGAGAGAACAAGTATTTGATACACTGCCGATTTTGCAGGTTTTCCCACTTACAAAGCATATAGAAGTCTGTCATTTTCATCATAGGTACTCTTCAACTGTGAGAGACGGAATCTAAAACAAAAATCCAGAAGATCACATTACATGATTTTTAAGTAATTAATTTGCATTTTATTGCATGACATAAGTATTTGATCACCTACCAACCAGTAAGAATTCCGGCTCTCACAGACCTGTTAGTTTTTCTTTAAGAAGCCCTCCTGTTCTCCACTCATTACCTGTATTAACTGCACCTGTTTGAACTCGTTACCTGTATAAAAGACACCTGTCCACACACTCAATCAAACAGACTCCAACCTCTCCACAATGGCCAAGACCAGAGAGCTGTGTAAGGACATCAGGGATAAAATTGTAGACCTGCACAAGGCTGGGATGGGCTACAGAACAATAGGCAAGCAGCTTGGTGAGAAGGCAACAACTGTTGGCGCAATTATTAGAAAATGGAAGAAGTTCAAGATGACGGTCAATCTCCCTCGGTCTGGGGCACCATGCAAGATCTCACCTTGTGGGGCATCAATGATCATGAGGAAGGTCAGGGATCAGCCCAGAACTGCATGGCAGGACCTGGTCAATGACCTGAAGAGAGCTGGGACCACAGTCTCAAAGAAAACCATTAGTAACACACTACGCCGTCATGGATTAAAATCCTGCAGTGCATGCAAGGTCCCCCTGCTCAAGCCAGCACATATCCAAGCCCATCTGAAGTTTGCCAATGACCATCTGGATGATCCAGAGGAGGATTGGGAGAAGGTCATGTGGTCTGATGCTTTTTGGTCTAAACTCCACTCGCCGTGTTTGGAGAAAGAAGAAGGATGAGTACAACCCCAATAACACCATCCCAACCGTGAAGCATGGAGGTGGAAACATCATTCTTTGGGGATGCTTTTCTGCAAAGGGGACAGGACGACTGTATGGAGGAGTGGGCCAGAATCCCTGCAGTGTGTGCACACCTGGTCAAGAACTACAGGAAACGTATGATCTCTGTAATTGTAAACAAAGGTTTCTGTACCAAATATTAAGTTCTGCTTTTCTGATGTATCAAATACTTATGTCATGCAATAAAATGCAAATTAATTACTTAAAAATCATACATTGTGATCTTCTGGATTTTTGTTTTAGATTCCGTCACTCACAGCTGAAGAGTACCTATGATAAAAATTACAGACTTCTACATGCTTTGTAAGTGGGAAAACCTGCAAAATCGGCAGTGTATCAAATACTTGTTCTCCCCACTGTATGTGTATGTGGTGTTTTTAATATGCTTTAAGACAAACCATGTGTAAATTCATAAGTCGACTCCATTGCTGAGTATTTCCTCCTTAAAACTGCAGTGAACCAAAGACAGTCTCAAAAACACGCTTTGAAATCGCTGGTGTTTCTGACGTCACAAACTACCTTGTAACCAATCAGATCAACGTGTGATCGTCAACCAGTGGATCTCTGAGCTGAGTGAGTGAGTGGAGGTGGGGCTCATTTGCATATTCATAGAACCGCGCATACTAAATGAGGCAAGGGTGTCGAGTTACATTCAAGCTATTACTCTCTGGTGACTCGGAAACCTCTCCATAATTTCATTACTCGACTTCAGCTCAGCTTTTGAGACTGTCTGTCGTGAACTCTTCCTCATGAGTTATGCCTCTCAGAGTTATCCTGCGCTATCCTGGTTTTCCTCCTGATAGACAGAAAATACTATATCACCATGCACAATTATAAATCTCCCACTGTCATTCTCAAACAAGGTGTTCCACAGGGGTCGGTTCTCGGCCCATTGCTATTTATTATTTACATTTTGCCTCTCGGACAAATCATTCGCCGCCATGGTTTTCAATACCGTTATGCCGACGATATTCAGATATGAATGCTTGCCGACCGGACTCCATCCGTAGTGAATTTTAAGTCATTATTTATGTCACTGTAACCCTGAAATGTAAAAATGCAGTACATGGAAACATGATTTGGGTTGCATGAAAAATAAAGTCTGCATCTCTTTTCTGTTTGCTCTGATCTGAAGCGAATGTTCATAAACCTTTACGTTAGAACCACGCAGTTTGATCGAGTGCCTTGAAATGCCACAGAAATTGATATTCTGCTGTCACTTTCTTAAAATATGACCGCAGACCGAGCAATAACAGCCTCATTCTCAGATCATTGTGTTGGTCATTTAGTTCTGACTGCATTCAGACGGACACTTTATCACGAGACACGAGCCGCTTTTAATTATCTATTCATTCTCTTTTAGAAGAACCGCCATACAATTAATATCATTTTATTCTCTTTTTATTTG
>NC_139978.1:36193296-36235796 GCF_963993115.1 Abramis brama | reverse complement strand
TAATTAACTCGTTAATTCATAAAAACAGAGTAGATTATTTTTCCTCAAGTGAATGCAATACGCTTCCGTATAAGGCAGACGGGCTCTGGTAAAACTTTAGAATCAGCTGCAGGGCGGGATTTGCGCTGAACGCGGAGAATCTATCTATCTATCTATCTATCTATCTATCTATCTATCTATCTATCTATCTATCTATCTATCTATCTGTCTGTCTGTCTGTCTGTCTGTCTATTGTTGTTCCATCCATTCATCCATCCATCCATTGTTGTTCCATCCATCGTCGTTCTTTCCATCCATTCATCCATCCATCCATTGCTGTTCCATCCATCCATCCATCCATCCATCCATTGTTGTTCCATCCATCCACCAAATTCACAATGGCATTTAGGAAGGAAATGTTTTTCTCAAATCTAAATCATGCAGAACCCTGGTGTTGAGAAAAGTGCCCATTCAAATTGGAAACACAGACAGACTTACATATAGTCATTAAAGTCTCATTTCTTCTTCTTCTTTTTCTTCTGTTTTAGTTATGTGTCATCTTGTCAAGTGAGTTGGGGGAAGAAATCGATGCGTGGCGCCCCTGAATGTTGAGTAATTTGTGAAAGCGGATTGAATAAATAAGGATACAGTAACAGGTAATACTCTTAGCCGCCGGTAATGATGCTAACGTAATATATGTTATGCAAACTGAATTAGCAGACGAATAAACAAGTTCATAAACCCTCTAATGGCCATGTGGAAAAGAGTAGGGTGTGTTGTAGTGAAGTAAACAGGAGGATTATTGTGTTCATATAGTCAAGGTGGACTTTAACTTAGACAAGGCTTTTAAAAGGGCCTGAAGATAAATTGACGTGCACTTCATCGCTGGCACGGGTTTGGGAAACTCTTTAACACAGCTCTTCTGCTCTCAGAAAGACACTCTTCATCATCAGCATTCAGCCGAGGGAAGCGTCAGAGGAAATACATCCAATTAGACCCGTCCAATCGATCTCTGCCTGTGTTTGAACACGCCATCTCTCCTGTAGCAGAACACAACAGGCTGATCCGATTAGCCACAGATTGAGGCACATTCAGTCCGACAGTAAAATCTCAAAGCCGATACATGATGAAGAAATGACGATAATAAGTCAAGGTAAACAATGACCTGCACAAACTCAGTTAGAAACGTTACATGTGGTGAACATGGAGTGGTTTTTAATACGTTGCTATGTTCTGGGTGGTTGCTAGGGCATTCTAGAAGGTTACTATGATGTTTTGGGTAGTTGCTTGGGTGTTCTGGGTGGTTGTTATGGCATTTTTGGTGGTTGCTAGGGTGTTCTGTTGCTAGGGCATCTTGGGTGGCTTCTATGGTGTTCTAGGTAACTGCTAGGGCACTTTTGGTGGTTGCTACCGTCATTACCTGATGGTTGCTAGAGCGTTCTGTGTGGTTGCTGACACATTTTGGATGGTTGCTAGGGTGTTCTGGGCAGTTACTAGGGCCTCCCGGCTGGTAGCTAGGGTGTTCTGGACAGTTGCTATGTCTTCCCGGGTGGTTGCTGGGGTGTTCTGGTCAGTTACTAGGGCCTCCCGGGTGGTTGCTAGGGTGTTCTGGGTAGTTCCTAGGGCCTCCTGGGTGGTTCCTAGGGTGTTCTGGGTAGCTGCTAGGGCGTTCCGAGTGGTTGCTGAGGCATTTTGGATGGTTACTAGGGTGTTCTGAGTAGTTGTTATGGCATCCCAGGTGGTTGCTAGGGTGTTCTGGGCAGTTGCTAGGGCATCCCTGGTGGTTGCTAGGGTATTGCTATATGGTTGCTAGGGGTGGTTGCTCCGGTATTCTGGGATGTTTATTGTCCAGCAGGCAAAATCATAAGTGTGATCACTTTAATCTAACAGCACACCTCTCCTCAGTAGTGATGCATAACTTACTGTAGCAAACACCGCTTGTGTAACCCAGAGCTACAGGGATCCCGTAAATTGGTTTAATTAGCAGCTAAATGATTGTTTGCTGATATTTGGATTGCGAGTGCTTTGGATTATCTGATATTTAGAGCAAACAATATTGATTATGCAAGCGTTGCAAATAATTACGGGATGGAATCTGATGGTCTTTCTGACTTAAACACAACAGCATTACACACGAAAGCTCTGAGAATCTAAATTGCCTCTTCTAACGCATGCGACACGCGTGCTGGTGTTGGTGCAACATGTACACTGATCCTGATTCACAACGACTCCATTGTTTTGCTGAACGCCGGAGTATTACAGCATGGCCTGTGATCTGGATACAAATGAGATCCAGCATATTTGACTTTGGGCTGTTTGCATTCGGCATTCTGGCTAACACTGGGAGACGAGACATCAATCTGAACCGCATCCAACACTTTCTGATTCTCCAACTCTCGGTTTTGTTTTTTACTGGTAAACAGAGTGTGCGCTGATCAGGGATTTCTGTATATGCAACATCATTCTTGTTTCCAGAAGCACATTTATATAGTTATGGATGTGTATTATTACTAATGCATCAGTGTTGAGATTAGAATATCCTACCTATGGAAGCTTATGTATCCCACTGAATAAAAAATTTAAATGTTATTGTGACTTTGTACACACAAACTCAGAATTTTGAGGGAAAAAGACAGAATTTGTGGCAGAAACAAAATAAATCATGATTATGAGATATAAACTCATAACTGTAACTTTATGAATTACAAAAATTTAATTCAGAATTCCGAGGGAAAAAGTCAGGAATATGATATATAAATCAGAATTCTGAGGAACAAAGTAAGTATTCTGAGAAAAAAGTCAGAATCTGTGGCTGAAACAAAATAAATCAGGATCACGAGATAAACTCCGAATTTTGAGGATTAAAGTCAGGATTACAAGATATAAACTCAGTATTCTGAAAAAAAAAAAAAAATGAATTTTTTTTTTTTTACGAATTACGAAAATTAAGTTCAGAATTCCCAGAAAAAAAAGTCAGAATTACGAGATATAAAACTCAGAATTCTGTGGATTAAATTCCAAATTTTCCCAATTCCAAATTTCTAATTATACACGTAATTGTGAGAAAAAAGGTCACAATTACCTTTTTATCTTGTTTTTTTATTCCATGACAAAAGCGAGATTCCATTCAAACACACACAAACACACACACGCGCTTTATTCAGATGATCTATGAATCTAACCTTAACTTAAAAGCGCAGGCGATTAGAATCTCCACTGCATCAACACAAGTTCACGTGTCTAAAAACAGTAAAGTGCTTCATCCAGACAGCATTGAGTTCGATACATCAGCATCAGTAAGCAGTTCTTCTGATGCTTTTCTTGGGTTTCAGTCTCAGGGCCGACGGCCATTAGATGCTGAGCATCATTTATCTTCAGGGTCATTAATTATTTGTGTGTAGTTATTTATTAGCACTTACTCGAAACATATGGCTTGGAAAACGCATATCTGAGTGAAGTTTATCAAGCAAGGATGATTTTCCATCTCACACCGGTGGAAACTACTCCGTCTTTCATTCCCATGATAGATTCCTCAGCAATAGCTTTCTGCACCTCCTTTTACAATAACAATCAATCACGATAAATTTGTCTCCGGGATAAGGTTCAAACTTGTCTGTCTAAGACCTGTTCGGATGGGACTAGTTTAACATGGAGAGGTGGGGTAAACTAATAATTACCAGAGCTTCTCGGTGATATTAGTCGTGTCCGAATGTGCATATCAGTTATCATTACGGACAGTAAAGATTACGGCGACTTTTACCTTCAGTAAAAAGGTCCGGAAAAATGACCTCAGATAATGCTAATCCCGTGCGAATAGACCCGCTGTAAATATGTACGTAAATATTTCATCATTTCCTGTTTAAAGGTAGTTTCCCGCGGTTTTTCAAGTATGGAGACGCTTGAAGAAGCATCAGTTGCGTTCTAGTCGCTGGGACGAGTCTGTGGCAAAACTCTGTGTTTAACACACACCATTTAGATCAGAGAGAAGATCGACAGCACTTGTTAGAGGCACGAAACATCTTTTAGCATTAGGTAAGTGCCTATTACCAACACGATCCAATATGAAGTTAATTAATACATCGTTCGACCGGACATAACAGTTTTATAATATAAATATAGGTTACCGTATATGTGTTTGCGCACGTGATGGAAGCAACGTAATACGACAGGAGTCACGGCCTACTATCCCACTTCTGATGGTTTTACTGAGATATCTTATCCCGTGCGAATTGGCCATTAATATTACAGACGTCCTGTGGTAAAATTACATTACTCCATCTACCCTGGTAAAGTTAATCCAGTCCGAATAGGGCTAATATGCCGTCAATGGAAAATTATATGGCATAAAGATTAATCAAAATGCCTGTTGTGATGCCGAGGCCCGAGTGAAAAGCGAGATATAAACTAAGAATTCTGATGAAAAATGTCAGTATTACAAGACATGAACTCTGAAAAAATAACTGAAAAAATAACTGTGTGATGTAAACTTAAAAAAAAGGTCTGAATCCGTGGGGGAAACAAAAAAAATATGAATTGCAAAATTTCCTCAGAATTCTTAGGGAAAAAGTCACAATTTTGAGAAATAAACTTGGGATTCCAAAATTCGAACTCTATATAAACAAGTAGTAGCCTGGTTAAAACCAGACCATTCTCAGTAGTAACTGAGTTATGGTCTGGCAAAGCTCCATAGACAAATCATTTCCAAAGGTGTGTCACCAACGGACGTCGCTCAAATGCCTCTGGGCGCAGTTGGATAGACCTAAAACCAATCAGAGCGATCGTCATCGTGTAAAGCCATATGCTGCGTCCCAATTCGCCTAAGTTACACTACGCCATAAAAGTATGTACTCTTTTTGTGAAGAAAGGGTATTTACTTTTGAATGTGTAGCAAAAAAGTAGGCAAGCTTTGGGACATACTACGTCATCTTTTTCGGACGGATCTGTCGCGTGCATCCCGTCATGTAAACTGCCCTGTCAATCTTGTCACAGTTAAAATCCTCTATTAAATCTAATTTAATTTCCTACCGTTTCGGAGAGAAATGTAGTAGCACGTTCATCTGCCAGTTGGTCTTTCATGGAGACTGTCCTCAAGTGTTTGCAATTTGAATATAATAATGCATTTAAAAGTTGAACGGACGTCGCTCAAATGCCTCTGGGCGCAATTGGATAGACCTAAAACCAATCAGAGCGATCGTCATCGCGTAAAGCCCGCCTCAACGTTTCTGATTGGTGCCGCGATTTCGACGGATTAGAAATGGGCTTGAATGAGCTCTTTGCCAGACTTGCAGAGCAAATCTAAATTTGCCGGAAGTTGTCTGGGTTTTCCCAGGCTAAACAAGTAGGCTAATTGAGAAAAAAGTCACAATTATATTTTTTATTCCATGACGGAAACGATTACATTCAAACACACACACACACACACACACACACACACTACTCCCTCTTTCTTTCTTTCTTTCTTTCTTTCTTTCTTTCTTTCTTTCTTTCTTTCTTTCTTTCTTTCTTTCTTTCTTTCTTCCCTCCCATGATAGATTCCTCAGCAATAGCTTTCTGCACCTCCATTTGGAATAACAATCAATCACGATAAATTTGTCTCCGGGATGAGGTTCAAACTTGTCTGTCTATGCCGTCAATAGAAAATTATATGGCATAAAGAGTAATCAAAATGCCTATTGTGATGCCAAGGCCCGGGCGAAAGGCGAGTGCAAGGAATATCATCTTTCGCTTTGAAATGCGATGGAGGCCACATGCTGTTTGTCGAGGAGAGATTGCTGTGTTGCGATGACCTCATCACCCCCCCACCCCAGCCCCCGCTGCTCGATGTGACCGGAATAAAGGAACAACTGGCCCCGGAGCCGGAGGAGTGTGTAATTTGGACCGGCGCCCCGTCTCTGCATCCGAAAGCACTTGTTCCACACACACAGTCTGGAGAGCAGAGCTGCTTCTGAAGGTCATCGGACTCTTTAAAGCAACAGGTTGAAAGGCTCTACGTTACACACGTTTCGCTGAACTCAAGGTTCTTCAGTCAGTTCCTGAAGTCCCAGAATGCATCTAATATTTAGTATATGCACTTTTCTGATGACATGGAGGTCAAGGATTGGTTGACATTTACATAATTCTTATAATTGAGTAAATATTTTGTCAGTGTGTGTTCCACTGATGGAGAGCCCCCCCCACACACCCCACACACTCTCTCTTTCTCTCTCTCTCTCTCTCTCTCTCTCTCTCTCTCTCTCTCTCTCTCTCTCTCTCTCTCTCTCTCACACACACACACACACACACACACACACTCTCTCTCTCTCTCTCTCTCTCTCTCTCTCTCTCACACACACACACACACACACACACACACTCTCTCTCTCTCTCTCTCTCTCTCTCTCTCACACACTCTATCTATCTATCTATCTATCTATCTATCTATCTATCTATCTATCTATCTATCTATCTATCTATCTATCTATCTATCTATCTATCTATCTATCTATCTGCTCTATATTTATCATATTATATCCCCACTCTACCTGTGTATATTGTGTGTATCTATCGGTTATATTTGTGAAGTGTGTGAAGTAAAGGGTTAGAGGAGGGGTCTATGTTAGTGTCAGTGTTGTTCCGCCCAATCCGAGTTTTGGACCAATGGGCTTTTCCTGCGTCCTGCTGTAACCGAACACACTCTCGCAGTGAGAAGCGCAGGGTTCACATCATCCTCACACCGAAACCGCGTGAAACAACCGATGACCCGCGCGCTCCTTCTTCTTCTTCATCTTCATCTTCTTCTTCATCTCTTGCATTAGAATGACGGAGTGTGACGCGCGCGCGTCCGGATCGCGTGTGTGTTTCTCGAGCTCTGCGTGTTTCCGAAGGGACTTCAGTTCAACATCTCACTGAGATCAGTGTGAGATCTCGCTTCTGCTTCTGTTTCCACCGGCAACTTCTGTGAACGAACACACTGACTCTCTCCTGGACTAACATTGCGCTCCCGACTTGTGGATGAGGAGCTTGTTTCTCTCCGGCGCGTTGATATGTGTGTGTTTTCTGCGTTAGAATGAACCCTTAAACACTGACTGTGTGATTTTTTTTGTCTCTCCGGCGGCGCAGTCCACAATTATTGACCGTAGTGCGGACATTCACACACACTTGACAGAAGATCGTGGACATCTCAACACTTGCCCTGACATCAGCTGTGTCGAGCCACAGATGTGAATGAAAGAAAGTCATCTTAAGAAAGAGGAATATACGTGTCCAAGTGAGCTGTAGTGATGCTGCAAGTGGAAATGATCATATTCGTGGGTGTGATTCTGTGGATGTGTGTATTTAGTCAAGAGCCCAGCTCAAAGGTGATGGCTGATCGATATGCTGTCTACTGGAACCGAACCAACCCTAGGTGAGTGGATCTGTGTGTTTATATTCACCGCTGTTTTTGCAGGAACTTTGTATAGCCTACGTGACACTTTCACTTTGCATTACATTTCTAGAGAAATGCATAACCGGAATGCATGTCGAAAGAGTTAAAAAATAATCGAAATAGGCTAAGTATTAAGATAACGCAATAAGATAACAGGCTGCTGTGTTAAAAAAAGGCGATATGATAATGATTATCAATGTCGCTACAGTTCGCGCGCATCGGCAGTGTTTCTGTCGATTATTCGCGATTTATTATAAACTATGAATCACAGAACAATATAATAATATCTAGTTTTGTTTATTTATATGAATGCATATTTTGTATCATATAATCAAAAGTAAGGTAAACTCAGAAAAAAAACCCCTCAATTGCATCATAAGATAAAAAAAACAAAAAAACAAATTGAGCGGCAAAATTTCTCGCGAAATATTTTGGCTCGATCGAGTTTAAATTCTAAAGTTTACTTGTTTGGTTCCATACTGTAATCTATTCTCATTCAGGTGGTTATTTTACCATCGGTATGATGAATTTCATAATTTCTTCCCCCAGTACAATTGTTATGATAGGTTACATGAAAATTATAATAATAATAAAAAAACTAGTTAATTGGTTGATTTTTCCTGTAGACGAACATTTGTAGGCTAAATGAATTCATGTTGCTTTTAAGCGTCAAATCACTTACAGTGAAACTTTGAAATAAAACTTAAATTTAATATATGAATTATGCTGTTCATTATCATCACATTTTTTAAACAATACATTAATTAATTAATTAATTAATTAATTAAAAACCAGGTGTAAACCGTGTATTTGTGTAGCCTACATTAAAAGGGCCGCACGGTGAAGGGCCACCAGACGGGATCTGTAAATGACACTGCAATTCTCAGCTCAAAAAGAGTTCAAATTGCTTATAATATTAAGATGAGGTGAATGCATTTAATTTACACAATAATATATATGTTTTTAGACCAAACAAAAGTAATAATGCATTTTATTTGTGCATATTTAAGTGTTTCATAGGTCAGAATAATTAAAAACATTCCGTTTTTTCTTATTTAAAAGCTGGTAAATAATTTTAAAGAGAAATAATAACTTTAAATATTAATAAATAGTTTAAAGTTTAATCTAACTTTAGTCATTAAATTACCATTGATGTGTAGTTTATTTATTTGATCTCAACCTGTATGCTATTTAACATGTTTAAAATTGATGGTATATTCACATTAACACTTTTCACAAAAGTAATGAAGTCTTTTGTTTTTCATTGCAACAGTACAGCTAAAAGAACAAGTTGCATATCATATTTAAAACTAGTTTGAATGTGTCAGACAGTTTTGAAACCTGCCGCCAGTCTGAATATTTCTTTGCTGATTAGATGTTTTGTGGTCAGAATTTCTCCCCTGCTTTGAGAGCACAGTTTATTTATGTGACACTTTGTTTAAACAGAAAAATGCAAAGTCAGATTTCATTTTATATGTGACGCTGAAAAGCCACATCATTTGGACACATGGATTTCAAGCCAGGTGATTATTCTGTTGAAAAAATAAGTTTCATTGCAGATTTCCATAGAGAGAGAGAGAGAGAGAGAGAGAGAGAGAGAGAAAGAAATATCTATATTTTTTCTTCTTCTTCTTCTTCACATTTTTGGGGCGTAACCTCAGTTCACAGAAGCACAGATGGTTTACAGTGATTCACGTTGAGTTTGGGCCTGTAAGAATCCAGTGGTTTCCTGAGTCTGTGTTTTATTGTCTTGTTTTTAAGCAGATAGAAGGGATGTTGTGTGTCAGATTTACAGTAATCTTGTTTTTTTCACTCATGCACCCTCATGAACGATAGCAAAAGAAGTGTGCGTGTGCAGGACTTGATATGAACACACGGACTGTGAGGAATTCATTTTGCATGATGTATTTGCATGCTTCACGTATAGTCAGAAACACATTTTTAGCAGTGCATCTGCTCTCTCTGTATGCATCGCATTAGCTCTGACCGAATATTAGAAGGCCACATAAATTGACTCACAAAGGCACCAGTGAAGCACGTCGTCTGTTGGCTGTCCGCACTTCATTGGCTCGCACCTCCCTTATGAGTATGAATGGTTAATTGGTTAATTACTCACTGCACCTTTGGCACACTAAATGACCATAATGAGTTTGCTGTAGCGTTCCCCATGCTAAGAGCTCCCGCTAGCCGGATTCTCCTCAGACTTCCTTCCCCTTTAACTGCAACTCTCTTCATTTCTCAGTGCCATGCTGAGCAGAGAAAATGAATGAATACAATTATATATTTCAGGAGGTTGATTCCTCTACTGGAGACCCAGGGCTCAGGGGTCACGCGGCCTCTGAACGGAAACCCAGCATACATTCAGATGTAACACGATAGTTGGGTTGCTCGTGAAAATGTTCCATGATGAACCAGTCAGAAATGTGTTCCCACTCGACTCAAACCTTCAGGACCGTCCAGTGTTTACAGGACAACTGTGTTTCCCGTAAAAGTCCCTTAGATACCGGTTACTATTTCTGTGTATAAGCATTTTAATAAGCAATAATTTTTTTTATATATAAATATAAATTATTATTATTATCGTATGATATTTCCCGTAAAATTCCCCAAAACCCGGGTTACAATTTGTGTGGAATATGTAAACATATAATTTATATTTATATATATATATATATATATATATATATATATATATATATTTATATTTATATATATATATATATATATATATATATATATATATATATATATAAAAATTAAAAACTTTGTAAAACTCCCCAAAACACGGGTTACAATTTGTGTGTGGATATATATGTATATATATACACACTCACAATTTTTTTTATTGCTTACTAAAATCATTTTATTATATAACATTTACTGTAAAAACTCCCAATTTGTGTGTGGTGTGTATATATATATATGAACATAATATACACATATATACATATATATATATACACACAAATTGGGAGTTTTTACAGTAAATGTCAAATCAAATCAAATCAAGTATATTTGTATAGCGCTTTTCACAATACAGATTGTATCAAAGCAGCTTCACAGTATTTAATTAAAATAAAATAATACAAGGTTTGTTTCTAGTGGAATTTATTGATTGATAGAATAAAATTAAATATCCCCAAAATATCCCCAACTTATTAAATGTTATATAATAAAATGATTTTAGTAAGCAATAAAAAATTGTGTGTATATATATATATATATATATATATATATATATATATATATATATATATATATATATAATATATAAATTATATGTTTACGTATTCCATACACAAATTGTAACCCATGTTTTGGGGAGTTTTACAAAGTTTTTAATTTATATATATATATATATATATATATATATATATGACATATATATGATTTTTTATTTAAATATTTTATCCTATTATTTATTAAAATTATATATTTTCAAAAACAAAACAAAAAAAGATTTAGCATATTTCTACTGCAGTGTAGCCCAGAATAAGTTTTGTAAAGTTTCGTAATCCCCACCACATTTTTTTTTTACCTCCGCAAACTTTGCACTCTTCTCCGCATGAAACCGCTTTTATGCACTTGCATGTATTTTAGGAGCTCCTCACTTCTCTTCTGTGGGAGATTTAAGAAGGAAAGGAACACATCATGCATCTCAGCTGAGAAATGTAAAACACGGCCCGTTCCTCATGCGTGTGGTTTCTTCAGTCGTTCACGACCGCTGCTCCTAACATACAAAACAGAGCTTCTTATTCTCCAGTCCTGAGCAGATCCTGCTGCAGTTCACACTGACTTGACTAGTTTTGACACTGTGTGTTTTCCTCTTTGAGACTTGTTAAACCTCTCCGGTTGTATGTAAAATGTGCTGTGCCTTTCTGCTGTCCAAATCCATTCTCAGAGGGGAACGAAGATGGTTTGTGTATTGGAGAGTTCAGCCAGTGCATGAGAAACCTGATCTGGAGAATTATTATTATTATTATGATGATTTTAAAGAACAGAAACGACATAAAGGACCACGTTTAGACGAGGATGACAGTGGATTAATGTTAGGCAGATAAAAAAACATCACAGTTACCCTGCGACAGCTCATTAGGTGCTTAAAAAGCCAGCGGGACGTCATGCAATGTCACAATGTTTTTATTTAATAAAGACAAAAGCGAGTTGAGCCAGGGATTTGCTGTCTGTTGACTTTGGATATACAGTGAGTGGCTGTATAAAACATCTCAGCATCACATGCTCTTCTAAGATAAGGCTTTGTGAACGCCGATGCCGGTGTCGTGGTCGGGATTGTTGCTCCGTCTGCCAGTCGATCCGGCTCTGGATTAGACGTACACGAGTGAACGCTGGAGAGATGCAGACGCTGCTACGTTTGCAGGGTTCATTCAGGAACGGTCCCGGCGCTGGACATCAGATTGATTCTTATGCATAATTAGATGCATTGGCAACACTTTACAATAAGGTTCATTAGTTAGCATGAACTAATAATGAACCGCAGCATTTATTAATCTTTGCTAATGTTAATTTCAACATTTATAAAACATTTTAATACTTTATTAAAATCTTGTTAACATTAATGCACTGTGAACTAACACGAACAAACAATGATCAGTTGTATTTTCATTAACAAAGATGAACAAATACAGTAACAAATGTGTTGCTCATTGTTAGTTCTAAACTAATGTAAAGTGTTTCTGATGTATTTAATTCAGTGCATCTCTTAATCTAAAACCGCATGGTTTATTTTTAATATGTGACATGCACATGTTTTGTGCATTATAATCTCAGCATGCACGACGAGACAGATGTTTGTGAGCTCCTGAACAAGAGTGTTTGCTTCATTTATTCATAAAGGATATTTAACATGAATTAATATTGTAAGGTCGAGAGCAAATAATGCTGCAGTGTTTCTCCTGTTATTAGTGTAAATGAAGCATGACTCGTGTGGCTGGTGTTTCGGTCATGCCTGCTTCACCCGTGCCGTTCCACATTCACACCTCAGTTTGAGGAGAATAACTCAGTCTGCAGCTGCGGGACGGTTCTCCAGAAACTCAACCGGTTTAGAGACTCGCCGGGCAGGTAACTAACTTACCACAACATTTCAGAACTGCAAAAAACATTTTGCATTGCGCAAATAGTCAGAGAGTGTGCAGAATCCCTCAGGAGTTTTCAGCGCTCTGCATTTTATTATTTCAATAACACTTTACAATAAGGTACCGTAGTTAACTACTGTAGTTCACATGAACTAAGAATGAACAATACTTCTACAGCATTTATTAATCTTAGATAATATTAATTTCAACATTTACTAAAATCAAAGGTTGTGTTTGTTAGCATTAGTTAATGCACTGTGAACAAACAATGAACTGTATTTTTATTAACTAATATTAACAAAGATTAATAAATACTGTAGCAATGCATTGCTTATTGTTAGTTAATTTTAGTTCATACATTAACTAATGAACCTTATTGTAAAGTGTTACCATTATTTCTAATGTGCATTGGTGTTTACTCCACCGAGAGGACAAACAAACAAACAAACAAACGAACGAACGGAAAGTGGGCCGCTGTAAATATTGAGCGGCCGGTTCCTCTCTCTCTCAGTTCTGAAAGGCCTCGATCGCTCTGAAAGGCCACTATTGTTTCCTCTCGCTGTCGCCTCTCCACAACCCGGCTGAAAGTATGCATGTATTTAGAGAAAAGGAGAGCAGGAGAGGATAAAGGGGGTGAATGGAGAGGGGTTCATGGTCCTGCTTGTAATACTCTCGGCGTTCACAGCGAACACAGAAGCGACGGGCTTTTCCCTCAGCAGATCTTTCTCACACGCCAAGCGCTGTTTCACAGACGCATGTGTCTGGCCGATTCGACCGGGTTTCTCCAACAATAGGTGACATTTGTTCTGTGACGAGGCCTAAGCCGACAGGATTAACCCCAGAACTGAGCTTTGTCCGTCTCCTGGGGGTGGAGGGGGTTCGGGATGTTTGAGGGGTGTTTTGTTGCACCGAGATACAGTATCAGCTCTTGACGTGGCTGTGAAGACCTGCACAAAACATGAAGAACATGATTTTCCTTTCGTTTCCCAAAACACTCAGATTCCCATGCGAGTGGATCAGATACACTGGACTGAAGAGATGTTTCTGAAGATCTGAACGCTTCTGCTTAAATGCATCAGATTCAGTTGGTTCTGCCCATATTTGAATTCTTCACAAAAATGTAAATTTTTGTTAAAAAAATAATAAAAAAGTTTTTGTATTTAAATAAAAAATATAAATATTAAATAAACTAAAAAAAAAATAAATAAATAAAAAAAAATAAATATATATATATAAAAACACACACATATATAAACAAAATATAATAATAATATAGGCCTATATAAACTTATTTTAATTTATTTTAAATTTTATAAATTAAAATAAGTTATATATATATATATATATATATATTATATAAACAAAAAATCAATTAAGAAAATTAATGATAATATAGGTATATATATGTATATATATATATATATATATATATATATATATATATATATAATTTTAACTTATTTTTTGTTTATTTAATATTATTTAATATTTTATTTATTTCATTAGATACACTCTATTGAATTTGTTACTCAAGATCTAAAGACTGCTTAAATGCTCAAAATAAAAATTCTTTACAAAAATGTAATTTAATAATTCTCTTAAATTTCATTTAATTTCATTCAATATTATATTTGATTTGATTTTCTATTTACCTTAAAATTATTGTTGTCATTTTAAATAATGAATGAATTGGATTGTGCATCACACAATTCTCCTTCCATAATTACATTTGTGTAATTGTATTGGGTTTATAAAGCGGCTTGCTTTGTCTTAATGTGCGGTCAAGTATGTTTGACAACTGAAAAGTGATGTTGTCTTAGTTTCTGAGAGCCAGAAGTAGATCCTCCAGGATCACCTGGAAATGTTGTGTGCGACCGGGTCTGACAGAGGTTTGTTTGTTTAGTGTCTCTGGGAGTAAAGCGACTCGAGGTCTCCTCATTCATGAGCTAATGGCGTGGAGTCACTAAAGGGCTTAAAAAGCCATCGGCTCATTGTCTACTGACACAAAACCCTTTCCTCTTTAATCCCCCTTCCTCTCCTCCATAGAAACCTTCCTGCTCACATTCGGCATTCATATTAATCAGTGTTAAAGGCCTAATGAGATAAATAAGACTTAAGAGGAACCCTGGAGTGTCTTTGGAAGTCTGCAGAAACTGTTAAGTTATAAATTTGCCCTGGACTGTTTCCTTCAGAGCCTGAGAATGTTTAATTGACCTTTTCTAATGTTCCTTGGAGGTTTTTTTTGCGCTGAAATGCGCAAACCGAGGATTTTTGAAGATGATGCCTTTACTATAGTATTGTTGAAGAAATTGTTGAGTAATAACTACTTTTAATGAATCTGTTTGAGATCGAATTAATGCGAGATGTTTTGCTATAAATTATGATCATGGCATCTGAGGAATATTTCTCATTTTTCTCTGTTATTTTGCTTTATTTCCAGATTCAATCATAGACTCGTTCTTACACATTAGAGCTCGTTCGCACATGCGCACTCTTCAAAAATGACGCTTTAAATCTCTTCACAAACTAAAAAGACGTAAATGACATTTGTATGTATTCTAAATGAAAGACACAGGTTGCACTGAATGTCAGATCAGGATTTATTGAGTCCACATGTCATGCAAACATGAAACTGCTTCTAACCACAGGTCGAGATCTGTCGTTCAAACACACAACTCTGCGATGCTGTTTGCGAATGTTCGTTAGAACGATGGTTTCGGGAAACACAGACTCGTTGAACTGCTGATAACAACAGAACTCGTGACCACAGTTGGCTAACGATGTTTTTGGGAAACACACACCAGGATATTTAGCATCTGTTTCTAAATCTGTGTTTGTTTGGCTGCTGATCTCTCTGCTTCCCCAAACCTTGATCTGATTCCCCCCTCGATGCTCAATGGTCCGGTCCGCACGGAAGAGGCCATCTGGGTCTCTCTCTCTCTCTCTCTCTCTCTGTCTCTCTCTCTCTGTCTCTCTCTCTCTCTCTCTCTCTCTCTCTGGACTAATCGGGGATTACTGGCCCTTTAGATTTGCTGTAATAGGCTCAGGGCTTTAGGGGGCTGTCGGGGTGTCTCTGCACCCCAGTGTTTGATTTCGGCCAATGTTGTGGCTACTACGGTTAGTTAATGCCGGATCACAGAGATCCAGATTAGGACCCCAACATTAGGTAGTTTTAAGAAATCTTTTTAATATAGTGTTTGTGTCTTAATTGGAGACACTGGGTGTGTATTGTACTCGACCTGTTGTTGCATTTTGGTTTTCTCCTTTAATTTTCTTTTACGGATGTACTTTTGTACTGTACTTGTAGCGCTTTGGGTATAAGAAAAGCGCATTATAGATACAATTTATTATTATTATTATTATTATTATTATTATTCATTGACTGTGAAGACAGAGGTGTAAACTACAAGTTCACAGGTCATGGCTATTGATGTATAAATATGAAATATATAAATATCTGGAGTCCGGGGATATTTGCATTACACAGAAAGCATTTTAAGATTTGATTACAGTTTGTGAGATTAAAAGCGTGTGTGTCTGCATTAGCCGTCAGTAATCTTACAGTAATTAATTTACTGATGTTAGAAACAATAAATGTGTAGATATAATGAATTGTTATGAAACAAAATATTCAAGCAGAAATTATTTAGCCATAGAAGTCTGCACTACTAAAATTAAAATGGGTAAGATGCAAATATTTGAATGTTATTTAATAATAATAATAATAATAATCAATTTTTTTTTAATAAAAAGTGTGTCTTGCTCATTGACTTTAAATACTTTTGGCAAGTTTAAACTAGAATTATTTTGCTAAATGATATTATAATTTTATGTTTATATATATATATATATATATATATATATATATATATGTGTGTGTGTATATAAATACTATTATATTATTATATAATTTCATGTTTATATATATATACTGTAAAATTATATCTATAAACATAAAATTATATATAATAGTTATTTCTTGCATTTAAATATTGTGCACTCAATGAAAATGTTTAATTAACAAATACTGTAGTTTTATTGTTATTCATAATTATTTGTGAGTGCATTTGACCAAATATATTCATCAAATCAGTACTCTTGTGGTTTCCACATTCATCATGTTTTAATAGTTGTGTTTTGACATGGCTTTCATTCCTTTTTCCCCTCTTTGTGTGTGTGTGAGAAACCTTCCGTCTCGACCTGCAGAAGGACTGTGATGTGTTTTGGGGGGCGACGATCAGCCAATGGAAACGCAGCGTTTCCTGGCGTTTGATTGGTGCAGACGGTGAAGCTGAGTGTGATGGCGGCGAGTGTATAAAATATTAAGAGCTGTTTGTGATCTCACAGGCAAACCTTCGCACGCGATCCTGAAGAAACGAGGTCAAGGCTATACCGTGTTGACACGGCAAAGGTGACCGAGACATCTGAGGGTTCAAGTGTAACTTCTGTGGCTGTTCGCACTGTTTTCAAATATCTAAACATTCTTAAATCAAGATGCATTTACTGGAGAAGCAAAGTCTAATGAAAAATCTATCAAAATTAAGTTTAAGTTTGTGCTTAAAACAAGAAAAAATGACGTTTGAATTAAGTTTATTTGTTTTAAGCACAAACTCAATTTTTCAGTAAACAAGACTTAATATATTTTATATGTGAAGAATTAATATGTAATTTTGCTTGTTCTCCAGTAAATGTATCTTGATTTAAGAATGTTTATATTTTTGTGCTGGAAAACGAGGCAGAAACACTGAGGAAGAACTTTTTTTTTTATTTTATAAAAATGTCTCATTATATGCGAGCTGATTGTTAATTTTGCACACTGAATATTCAGATAAAAAATACTTTTTTGGTCTGTAGACTTTCCCCCCTAAATGTTTTCCCCTTTCCTATCAGCACAGAAATCCTCTCTCTCTCTCTCTCTCTCTCTCTCTCTCTCTCTCTCTCTCTGTCTAAGAGAAGCATCAGAGTTCCTCAACGACCCGGCGCTCGATAATACGACGTTCCCTCCAGCTAAAAACGTCAGGAACGTTCCTCACACCAGTCCTGCGTCTGTCGCCGTATCGTTGGAGAGAGCTACATGGCACGAAGGTGCTTGAATTATTCACGCTCATAATCGGCCTTTATGTCATATCGCCCGGGCTGGGGCCTGTGTTATTCTAGTGCATAATTGATGCTGCTCAGAAGTGGAAAAGTTAGAATAGCAGAAGTAATGTGAAGGGAAAGTGCAGGCGATTGCGTGCAGGGGTCAGACTCAATCTCGGGACGGGGACGGGGGGGTCCGACTGAATCAGGCGTAACCAGCGCTGACATTGAGCTGAGCTGGAATATCCACTCTCTGAAGACTTGCAGCCTGCCGATGACTGGAGAGGAGAAGAAAAAAAAAAAGGCTGGCATCAATTGTGGCTTTGCTTTTTTGTTTCAAAGCATTCTTTAGACGGTCTGGTGCAAAAGTAATTGGAAAAATAATTTTTTTCTTTTTTTTTTTGTCTGCCATATTTGGTCAGAACTGATCTCAGCGGTAATCAGGATCAGATCTACATGCTAAATGAATTATATTGACGGTCCAGCGTTGAGGTGTTTATAGAGCTGCGCATTATGCGGCGTTGGCAGGAACTTGTCAGGCTTTTTATTTTATTTTCCTGATTTTACACTAGCCAGTTTGGGATATGTCTTCTGCTCACCCAGGCTGCATTTATTCGACTAAAAATACAGTAAAAGTTGTTAGAATGTAAAACATCTGTTTTCTATGTTATATAGTAAAGTGTAATTTATATCCTGTGATCAAAGCTGAATTTTCAGCATCATTACTCCAGTCTTCAGTGTCACATGATCCTTCAGAAATCATTCTAATATGATGATTAAATGATTATAAACATTTATGATTATTTTTAGTTGAAAATGTTGATACTTTTTTTTCTCAGGATTTTTTGATGGACAGAAAGTTTATTTGAAATATAGTCTTTTGTAACATGTCTTTACTGTGACTTTTGATCAATTTATTTATTATTTATTTATTTATTCCACAAAAAATATAAACTGTTTTCAACACTGATAATAATGATAAATGTTTCTTGAGCATCAAATCATCATATTAGAGTGATTTCTGAAGGATCATGTGACACTGAAGACTGGAGTAATGATGCTGAAAATTCAGCTTTGATCACAGGAATAAATTACACTTTACTATATATTCACTTAGAAAACAGCTGATTTAAAGTGTAAAAAATATTTAACTATTTTTACTTTATAAATGCAGCATTGGTGAGCAAAAGAGACTTAATTATTCCAAACTTCTTCCTGACCAGCAGTGTAATTCCCTTCCCAATAGCCGAACGTAAATACAGTGTTGTGACGACGCAGCAAAGTTCAGTTTTTGCAAAACCACTGCAAATTTAGTGTCGCTCACATTCCAGCGATCGCGCTTCAAGTGAAAGCTTAAACCTTGTCATTAGTTAGCGGCCTCTAATTAAGTCTCATTCTTTTCTCCTCTAGTGCTTCTTTTGTGCAGCGCAGATTTACCTGGCAGAAACACGGCTCGTCTCAAATTAAATGTGCACACATGGCCTTAGGTTGAGTCTGTTTTACACCTTGCCAACCCTCAGTCGTCCAACTCCCAGCCACAGAAACCATGTCTTTTGTGTTTCTAAACAAAGAGTGCTGGGATTTAGTTACTAGCCTGTGAGCTTAAGAAGCAACCGAACACAACGGCTACAAAGACGCTTGTGGGAAATTCTTAATCTTCAGGTGAACACGACACCTGAGAAACAAATGCATGAGGGCATGTTTATGGTGACTCATGCAACGGCGAAAACACACACACACACACACACATTGCAATTCATGCATTTTAATATCAAACCGCCGTATTATTTCATTTGCTTATCCGAACTTGTTTTTGTTCACACTATTTAAATGGCTGATCAAATCATGCCAAATCCAGACTCTTCTGCCAGTAAAAGGGGAACCTTCATCCAAAATCAACCAGCAATGATAAAACATTCGTTCTGGACAGAAACATAAATATTTCCATAAAGAGATGAGGTAATACACTCGTAAAAATGTGTCTTGCTGCGTGAGCAATTAGTGGTCTAAAGAAAAGCACTCCATCCAAGCAGACTTTACAATGCTTTTATGGCATGTATGAGCAGCTACAATGCAGCCATAAAGCATCTGATAGACGCATTAGTCTCTGCGTGTCCAGGAAACATATAAAGAGAATTTATGAGCGCTTTCTCAGTGAGAGCACCTTCAGAAGACACAGGACACAACCCGTCAAATCACCAACAGAGAGTTATTTATGTCCACCACCACCAAAACAACATTACTGTTAGTCAAAATATTAAAGACGGCTTATTATTTTCTTTAACAAAGTCTTGATGTTGTTTTCAGGCTCTACTAGAACAGGTTTCATGCATTATTTCCTCATATTCTCCATTGTTGCAGCTCCTCTCTTCTCAGTCTGCCAGTAACGCTCTGTTTACTTCCTGTCTCTATGAAGCTCCTCCTTCTGAAAAGCACACTGTGCTCTGATTGGTCGGCTGGAGCAGTGTGTTGTGATTGGTCGAGCGCTTCGAGTGTGTTTGGGAAATGCCCCGCCCCTTACCATAACCACCAGTTTAACACACTACTAACTAACTCAACCAAGCCCCGCCCCTTTATTCTGCGCATTAATTATTATAATGAGGAATATTGTGACGTGTTCGTTCCCGGAAGAAACTCAAGATACAATGGAGGCGTTTCAGGAGTTCAGAAACACTGACACTGATATAGAGACCAAAGAAAGTTTACGTGTAATAAAGCATAATACGTCCGGTCCTCTTTAACCCCCAGAGGGCGGCGGTATCGCCGGCGATACCAGCTCGCTTTTTTTTTAGCAGTGTAAAAGAAACTCAAAAATACTCGGTTGACTTTGATTTTCCATTGGAGTTTCATACATCAATCGATTCTGTTAAATGTGTATTATTTTTGTGTATACTCACAATAAAAACAAAGTGTTGTGCTTTTTGCCAAATAAAGAAAAATAAACACGAAGCGAGTTCTGCCTCCTCTCTGTCAGTGTAGTCCATTCTGAAACGCGTCCGAAAATGAACCATAACTCAGTGAATACTCAGTCAAACAGGCATTCAGACATACAGGCATGAAGCTTGAATTCTCATCTTTTAAACGAAGTAATTTTTATAAAAAACAAATATTCACAGTTTATGTAATATGTATGCAAAGAGAGAGATGTCAGTCGTTCTCATCTCAGCTAATTAAGTTTTAATGTGCTCCGCCCACGGAGAGCACGCGCTATTCAAACGCAAATGTGAGCCGATCCAAACAAACCTGTAAAACGCCCATCAGCTGGATAACACACACCGCGAGTTCACTTTCAGACTTATGTACTTTACGATGCTGTGAGGAATAATACTGTCTTGATAATAATCCTGCAAAAATTTACCTCAGAAGTTCTGGAAGTATCATTTCGAGGAGCAAACGGATCCCGCTGAGGAATTAGGTCAGTTCTGTTTGCTTTGTTCTAATCGGAATGAATGAACGCAAAGATGCGTGCTGTTGTGGAGCTACTACAGCTGGCAAAAATACTGTTTTAATATGAATCGCGTTACTATGAATGAATGAACGCAAAGATGCGTGCTGTTGTGGAGTTACTACAGCTGGCAAAAATACTGTTTAAATATGAATCGCGTTACTATGAATGAATGAACGCAAAGATGCGTGCTGTTGTGGAGCTACTACAGCTGGCAAAAATACTGTTTAAATATGAATCGCGTTACTATGAATGAATGAACGCAAAGATGCGTGCTGTTGTGGAGCTACTACAGCTGGCAAAAATACTGTTTTAATATGAATCGCGTTACTATGAATGAATGAACGCAAAGATGCGTGCTGTTGTGGAGTTACTACAGCTGGCAAAAATACTGTTTTAATATGAATCGCGAATACAAAGAAAGATTACACTGGAAATATTGTTACAATTATAAATGTTGTTGTAATTGTATAACCTTAAACAAAAAAAAATTATATATATATATATATATAAGGATAGATGTAAACAAAATCTTAAAAGGTCATTATAAGCCTTATCTTTAAATAATTTTATTATGCTTTATTAGTGACACATTTGGGAAGAGAATATATTCCAAATCTGAAAATACAGTATGAGAACAATTAACTGCACAATTACTAGAAATGTTTACCTTGGATATTGTACAATTTGCAAGCAAAATTTGTGGAAAAAACAACAAACCAGTTATATATTGTCCTTGCATTCTTGTGGCTCATTCACACACCTGAATGAAAGGCTCATTACCTATGCAGCCTCATTATGCGGCCCCATTGACTCCATAGGTGTGAATCACGCCCACCCGCATATGGCCTTTCCAAACAAAAAGTGTTTTACAAGATTTAAATCAATGTATTGTGTTATGGGAATGATTAGGCAGGACGATTTTCACATAATTTTGAAGAAAAAATACTAGGCAACGACATCCATTAGTCAAAAGTCTTATTTACATATATTTAGAATGTGTTTTATGGCCTTATTTCAGAAACTTTAGTTTTTTGTTTTTAAAAAAACCATGCATAAACATTATTCTATCAAAAATACAAACATGTACATGCAAGTTGTTCACATATTATGGTAGCCCTGTTTGTGCTAAATAGAGTGAATTTACACCTTTGCCATTAATATGTTTATAAGCAACTGAAAAAAGCACAAATGTCAGGGCATGTCAGAACATCTCAAGGACCCCAAAAACCCCTCAGACTCCAGAGGGTTAAACTGTGAGTTTGTAAGATGCAATGTTGTTTCCATCAAGTTTACTGGTGGTTTTTCTATATAATGTTGTGTAAATCAGCATATCGCGTCGCACTAAATCTCCATCGCCACATTACAGGCGCGATCTTGAAGACGTGTGCTCTGAAACTCTCTGGATTTAGGAAATCAGTCCCTCAGTGAAGGTAAATGAGGGTCCTGAACATGTGGACCCCCGTATGGTTTCGTTTCCACAGATTCATGCAGCCTCAGGCGCTTATGGATTATTTCTCCTGCTCTCGCTGTGGTGTTAATTGAGTTCTCCTCTTGTTTAGGATTCACAGACACAAGACGCTGTGGAAACGATTCTACCCTGCTGATAAAACCCACTGATAATTATTTTCTTGACTTTTTGCTACTTGCATCATTCATTCGCCTCATTATAGCTTGAGCCATCATGTGATTAAAGAGATGTAACTGTCAATTATGAAAGCAATAATTGCATTCTTTAGGAGTGAGATCTCACACTGCTTGGCCGTTTCTCCTAATGAACTCTTTTAAATTATAAGTATCGGCACTTAAATTAACTTTTATCTGCTCAATGATCTGCGCGTCACATTAAAATTAATCAAAAGGTGCCTGTAATTATTTAATATAGCAAATAGTACTTTAGTCTTCTAACTTTCAAATACAAATCATATTTCATTTTTTACTTTGTAGCTTTGGAGTTATTTGAAGAAATTCACTAGAATTATTTTAGTTATTTTATTTCTTTTAGTTTTTACTTAAATGTGACCGTGGACCACAAAACCAGTCACATGGGTCAGTTTTATGAAATTGAGATTTATACATCATCTGAAAGCTGAATAAATAAGCTTCCCATTGATGTGTGGTTTGTTATGATAGACAATATTTGTCTGAGATACAACTATTGTAAATCTGGAATCTGAGGGTGCAAAAAAATCGAAACATTGAGAAAATCTCCTTTAAAGTTGTTCATTTATGTTGGCGATTGTGCTGCATTCACTCACAGAAATACATGTTTTATATATTTACGGTCGGAAATTTACTAAATATCTTCATGGAACATGATCTTTACTTAATATCCTAATGATTTTTGGCATAAAAGAAAAATCGATAATTTTAACCCATACAATGTATTGTTGGCTATTGCCACAGATATCCCCGTGCGACTCGAGACTGGTGACGTGATCCAGGGTCACAAATTAAGTTATGATTATTATATTATATATTATTTTAAAATGTTCTCTCACCTGTTGTTTTTGTGTGTTTAACTTAAAAAAAATTGTACCACAATTTAATCCAAAATAACTAAACATAATAATAACAAAAAATAAAAATAAATGAAATAATTATATATATATATATATATATATATATATATATATATATATATATATTACAGTTTGTAAAATAAAATAAAAACTCTGGCTTTATTTCAAAGCTGCTTTATTTTATTACAGGTTATATTTCTGCAATACCAACCCAGATACTGGAAAATAAAGCTGAAAAAATGTATATATAATTTTTTCTCCCAAAGAAGTATTTTTTAAATTCTGAGAATAGAAATAATTATCATCTATGCCTTTTATACATTATATTTCACATTCTAATCAATTTCTTTCATGACATTTTCCATGATTTATTACATTTCATCTTGATAACAATGATTGTATATCATATTTTATACTCTTATATAAATGTCTTTGTGGCTTCTCTTGATATTACTTCTTTTATTGAGAATTATATAAATTAGAAATGTAAGTTTATGTATCGGATTCTTCATAGTAGGTGTTTTTCTTTTAGTCTAAATAATGTTTTAGCATCGTTATTGTGTGGTTCACAACAGTAAACGCTCTACGGTGTTTGAAAGCCTTAAAATCATCTCTGTTCTTGAAGGTTTCAGTGATTTCTTCACGTGGTTTCAGTGATCTGGAAGACGTTCAGGGTTTGACGCGCGTGTTTACTGGCGCGTCTCTCAGACTTCACGGTTTGCCGGTGTCTGGTTTGGTGGAGGTAGAGGACCGATAAGTGGCCGGCGTCTGGAGATCAGAGAGCGGGGGGGTGGCGGGTGTGGGTTGAGTGAATCACGTGACTTTGGCTTTTGAGTTTCTCCCTGATGGCTTTTGGCACGCAATGCTGGAGCTCCGCTTCTGCCACCAACCAGCGCCAGCAGAACGATCTTCCAACGACGTGAAAGCACAAATGAGCCAATAAGGAAAGACGGGCGTTGCTATGCATGAAGAGGAAATGCTTTGTTAAGTCTGACTTCTGTTGCCTTGATCTAGTGCTTACTAGAATGAACTTGATCTAGGTCACAGGAGCTAGTGAGAGACGGCGTGCTTCAAAGAGGACTTTCTCTTTTATGAGATTATTATTTTGGGGTTTTTCTTCATGTGGCTCTTTATATTCGCCGAGAAAAGCACAAGTACCATTGAACCGCTGCTCACATTCATACTGTATCGCTGTAAATGCGTTTTGCAGACAGGAGATGGTTCACTGTACAAGGCAATCATAAGTGCAGTTCATTATATCATGTAGAATCAGACATATATTTATATTCCAGTATTTTAAAGAGCAGATTCAGTTGACTGGATTCAGTGTCTGATGAAATTAAAGGCCCGTTCACACCAAGAACGATAACTATAATGATAGCTATAGCTGTCTTCTGTTTATTATAAGCATATCACAGTTTTGTCGTCTGTCGCTTTAAATGCCCAAGCTCTCTAAAGCAGGATGGATTCTGATTGGCTGTCATTGTTTTTGTCATTCATCAGCTGGAAAAAAGAAAGTGATTCCAACGAGATTGTTGAACTCTGCTATTCATTTATATTTAGAATGAATTTAAGAAGGATATTGTTATTGCTATCGTTATCGTCCTTGGTGTGAACGAGCCTCGACACATGCAAAATCTATTTACACTACATAAACAGTGTCTATTTTCACTAACTCCGTCCACCATTGGTCAGATATCAGATATTTTTAGTACTAACAGCACATTACATAAATGCATTTGTCATTTAAGCATATTACTTCTGTTTGCACTTTATGCACTTGCAGTGTAAACAAGATGCTGTTTGTGTCTATTTATACTTAGTACTGGATTTCTGCCACTATTTACACTCTCATTCTCCCCACTTAGTACAGAATTTATTCAGTAATTTTTTTAAGTCTTCCTGTAGTCAATCATTTTATCCCCTAAAACTCATCTTTTATCACCAAAATGACATATTTAAATGTTTTTTCCTTGAAAATGCCTTAAAATATCTTGAATGTAACTCGACACCCTTGCCTCATTTAGTATGCGCGGTTCTATGAATATGCAAATGAGCCCCGCCTCCACTCACTCACTCAGCTCAGAGATCCACTGGTTGACGATCACACGTTGATCTGATTGGTTACAAGGTAGTTTGTGACGTCAGAAACACCAGCGATTTCAAAGCGTGTTTTTGAGACTGTCTTTGGTTCACTGCAGTTTTAAGGAGGAAATACTCAGCAATGGAGTCGACTTATGAATTTACACATGGTTTGTCTTAAAGCGTATTAAAAACACCACATAGACACATAAACAACATTAAAAGCTGGATTTTCACCAATGAGGGAAGTTAAGTGTTATTTTGTTTATCTAGTTATTAATTATATTAAGCAATTATATATCAGATATTTATTATTATTATTATTATTATTATTTTTTAAATCTCTCACTTATTCTTTGACAAAAGATGTGACTTTTTAAGTGTGTGCATAATTTAAAAAAATAACATAACTAAAAATATATTTTATTTGGCTTTATTTCAGGCTTTTTTTAGTGGGATACCGACTCAGATACTGTAAAATAAAGCTGGTTTAAGGTCCAGCAGATTTGCCGCTGCCAAATTTCCATGAGTGTGTTTGTGCTGTTACTCGATTTGCATAATTCCTGGGTGTTAAAACTCAGACTGTGTGTGCAAACAAACAGCCCTGTCAGCGGACGCTATTCATTCTCACTGAACCCCCCGAGAGTTTGCCGATGCGGGAACGTTTTGGTGTTTTTCCGCGTCCCGTGAAACGCTCTTTGCACCTGGACTGAGAAATGAGTCTGCAGAATTAAAGCACAGCACATTGATTTTTTTGCCCCTCTTTCCCTTTTTTAATATCCTGGTGCCATTACCCGACTCACAAAATGGCCAGTCAATATCACATCTGCATTGTGATTAAAGCTCAGAGAAAGGGCTTTGTCTATATATATATAATGTACAGAGGTTGAAAAGGCGACACAGTCCGATTGAGTTTCCAGATACGCTCAGATGAAGAAGCCGTTCGTCTTTAATTAAAGTCTCTCTCTGCTGGAGGGAGTGAGACAGGTCAGACAGACAGAACAACTTTTACCATTTAAAGTAAGTGTTTTTTAACGTTAAAATACTGTTTTGGCAAGCAGACTCAAAATCTTTCAAATTATAAACTGTTGTAAATAAGATGACGTAAGTACATTTTACAAGCAAATACTATTTCAGTCTTTCTCCTTCAAAATGTAATGTTTACTTAAATGTGTTAAATGTGAAAATTATTAGTATGTAAATAGTTTCTACACTTTAATAGATCAATTAATTGTTAGCATGCATTTTGACAATAAAAGAAACATACATGAACACATGAATGCATTCAGGCACATTAACAGCTTAAATAATGTATGAATGAATGACAAGTTTGAAAGGTGTTTTTGCACAGGAGTTTTTCTCTTTAGTGTCTTGCAGTGAAAGAGGAGAGGAAGCACAATAGATGTGGAATGTGCTCACTTTGAGTCTCTGCTGTTCATATATTCGGCTCTCCGTCACACACACACACACACACACACACACACATTTCTTTTGTTAACAGCGGCTGTAAAGTCAACCCGCCTGAACCGCGCTGATCCAAACCAAACAGTTCATGATGAGTCCTGCTGACTCGACAGACGACACTGAACTCAGCCTCCCGTTCGTGTGCTAGATATTCCCGTTATTAAAGTGAACATGAAAACATGTAGGGCGCGACTTGATTTTATCATGAAGAGATGATTGGATGATGAATAGTGGGGGTTTTAGAGCTGAATGTGAGGTCACATTACATTACATAGATTTTTGAAAGAATGAAACAACGTCCTAAATGATGTCAGCTGAGAATTATCATGATTTTCTGTTGACTTCAGAATATACACTACCATTTAAAAGCTTGGTTAATGTTTTTAAAAGAAGTCTTTATATGTGAATATATTTAGTGAAATGTAATTTATTCCTGTGATCAAAGCTGAATTTTCAGCATCATTACTCCAGTCTTCAGTGTCACATGATCCTTCAGAAATCACTCTAATATGATGATTTGATGCTCAAGAAACATTTATGATTATTATCAGTGTTGAAAACATTATTTTTCAGGATTATTTGATGAATAGACCATTTATTTGAAATAGAATCTTTTCTAACATTATAAATGTCTTTACCAGGGATGCACCGTTATAAAATTTTGGCCGATACCGACAACCGATAATTCTTTGTATTTGAAAGCCGATAACCGATATATTGGCCGATAAATCTGAATCCAAATTTTTATATAATTTCTGAGAGCCTGATTACAAAAACAAAAGTCTCACCATTAAAAACCATAAGCACACAATTATAATATTCTCATTATAATTGTATGTAGCCGATATGACAGAACATGTTGCACTTCACTGTATTTTCCTTTTTTAAAGTAATTTCAATCATGTTTCAAGCAATTCAAAACCAGTGCACATCTGAAGGAAAATACATTATTTATCTGCTTTAATATATCGGCTAAATTTACTTATCGGGCCGATAACCATCAAAAATATACCAATACCGATATAGTAGCCGATATATATCATGCATCCCTAAACTTTACTGTCAATTTAATGTGTCCTTGATGAAGAAGCCGTTCGTCTTTAATTAAAGTCTCTCTCTGCTGGAGGGAGTGAGACAGGTCAGACAGACAGAACAACTTTTACCATTTAAAGTAAGTGTTTTTTAACGTTAAAATACTGTTTTGGCAAGCAGACTCAAAATCTTTCAAATTATAAACTGTTGTAAATAAGATGACGTAAGTACATTTTACAAGCAAATACTATTTCAGTCTTTCTCCTTCAAAATGTAATGTTTACTTAAATGTGTTAAATGTGAAAATTATTAGTATGCAAATAGTTTCTACACTTTAATAGATCAATTAATTTTTAGCATGCATTTTGACAGGATTCAGGATTCAGTGATGAATAGACCATTTATTTGAAATAGATTTATTTCTAAAAATATGCATCTATTTTTAAATGCTTGATGCTTGAAATATGCATCTATTTATTTTTATAGATGCATATTTCAAGCAATTCAAAACCAGTGCACATCTGAAGGAAAATACATTATTTATCTGCTTTAATATATCGGCTAAATTTACTTATCGGGCCGATAACCATCAAAAATATACCAATACCGATATAGTAGCCGATATATATCATGCATCCCTAAACTTTACTGTCAATTTAATGTGTCCTTGATGAATAAAAAATATTAAAGTAGTGTATGTTTGCATGATGCTTTCAGACATACATTTACAGTTGTCATGAAGTTTGATGCTCTTTGTTTGCACATGCATACTTAAGCAATGGTGTGTGTTCACATATGTGAATGTGTGTGACAGTGTCTGTCCTCGTTGTTGTGTGTGATTGGACACGTCTCGTGTGTGTTTTATCGGGGTTTGGTCGGTCTGGTGTCTGTTTTACTTCCTCTCGCTGTGGTGCCACCCTGATTAGACACCATCTGCTGGGTGGCATGGCATTGTGCCCGTGATACTGTATTTCTTGTAGTGTTTTAAAAGCTTGTCATCACGGAAACTCCCCCTTTTTTTACCCCGCTGTGAGTAATTATCTCTGAGAGAGGAGCATATTAGTGTTCACGGGGGGCGAGTGTCTGTCCGTCACCTCTCGCAAATCTTCTTTCAAGGTCACTGTTTGTCTAGGGATCATCCCTACAACACACACACACACGCACACACACACAAACACACACACACTTTCTTTGCTTCTCTTTCATGTCTTGAGTGTAAAAGCACAGGGATGCTTCATTACATGTCACTAACTGGATAGTAACATCAAAAATCTTTATTATTAAGGCCTTTAATTTATGCAAATATACTGTAATTTATTTGATGGTTCTCAGCAATACTTTATTAATCATCTAGCATCTTTCTGGAGTAAAATAATGATGCTTACCTATACAATTGACCATTTTCTTAGGATGGATGGATGGATGGATGGATAGACGGATGAATGGATGTATGGATGGGTGGATGGATGGATGGATAGATGGATGGGTGGATAGATGGATAGATGGATGGATGGATAGACGGATGGATGGATAGACGGATGGATGGATGGATGGATGGATGGATAGATGGATAGATGGATAGACGGATGGATGGATAGACGGATGGATGGATGGATGGATAGATGGATAGATGGGTGGATGGATGGATAGATGGATGGATGGATAGACGGATGGATAGACGGATGGATGGGTGGATGGATGGATGGATAGATGGATGGGTGGATAGATGGATAGATGGATAGATGGATAGACGGATGGATGGATAGACGGATGGATGGATGGATGGATAGATGGATAGATGGATGGATGGATGGATGGATAGACGGATGGATGTATGGATGGATGGATGGGTGGATGGATGGATGGATGGGTGGATATATAGATGGATGCATAGACGGATGGATGTATGGATGGATGGGTGGATGGATGGATGGATGGATAGATGGATGGATGGGTGGATGGATGGATGGATAGATGGATGGGTGGATAGATGGATGGGTGGATAGATGGATAGATGGATAGATGGATGGATGGATGGATGGATGGATAGATGGATGGATATATAGATGGATGGATGGATGGATGGATAGATATATAGATGGATGGATATATAGATGGATGGATGGATGGATGGATGGATAGATATATAGATGGATGGATGGATGGATGGATAGATATATAGATGGATGGATAGATATATAGATGGATGGATAGATATATAGATGGATGGATGGATGGATGGATGCAGAATGATGCCAAAGATTAGTAAATGTCTGTGTGTGAATGGGCCTGTTTCTGGAGTGTTGCTGTCAGTCAGTGATGAAGCCTCTAATGCATGAAGTGTTCCTGGAGTAAAAGGGTCAGAGGTCACAGCGAGCCTAACGAACCTCATCGTGTGTAATTACCTGACGTGTGCTGGTGTAATCGTAACCCGAGTCCGTCTCAGGACAGGCTGTCAGTCAAACAGGAGGAATCCAGCTCTTAACCTGATGAAGCTCCTGTGTTTTATGTAGATGTGCATCACAGCAGGGTCAAAGGTCATGCGGGGTGTAGGTTAATGGATCAGGGGTTTTATAGCCAGGACCGAGCGCTCTCATAAACAATCACTCTGGAGAATTATCTGGAACCATGTTTTTAACCGTCCCCTTGCAATACTCTGAGTCACGCTGTGCAAATCTGCCATTTTATGTGGGAGGAATATTAAAATGACCTTTTGTTTTATGTTTAGTTGCACCACACATAATCAAATCATCGAACTCCGTTCCTCGTAAGTATCTATGTGTCACAGGTTATGGATCATGTTTATACCATTTGGAACATGGCTCATTAATACCTTGATTTTCATCCAGAAAAGGCCACAAGTGTGTTTTCCTCCTGCGCATTGCAGACGTTTAATTGAGTTGAAGAAGAGAGTTATTCTGGCCTCTCAAAGCGCATCACATGCACCCGTTGACCTGAAGCGTACAGTGAACTATTAGCCTGCATGATTTTAGTCGCTTCTGCACTAAATAGGAGCTTTATTTGTCTTCAATAGTTCATTGTTCTGTGTGATGTGACATTTTGATTTTCAGTGATGAGCAGAATAATCTTTGGATTGAATCAGAGAGATGCTTGAAGCCTTGATACCCATGATGTATCGTAGTCCCGTCGTGGTCGTCTTATGACGCTGCTTTTATTTCTAGCACGAGATTCTAAAAAAGATAATGAGTGCAGTAAATTAAAGCGAAGTTAAATTGAAAATGTGCATGAAAATGAGTTTTAATGCATTAATTTTTCATGACCCAGAGCGTAATTTCGTTTCACAGATGTTGCTCTCTCATATAGCTCCGAAGACACATTTGTGTTCTGAGTGGTGCTTTATTTTAGTAACTTTGTTTTTGGCCTAAAATCCCTTTGGAGGAATAAAAACAGACTCCGGCAGACGTGGAGTGCGTCTCGGATCATCTGATGAGAAATGTTCATATTGAGACTTTTCATTAGGATCTTACACTCGTAAAAAATGCTGGGTTGTTTCAATCCATGTTTGGGTCAAATATGGGCGAACCCAACCATTGGTTTAAATTAAGTTTTTAACCCAACTTGAATCGGACTGTCAGATGTGCATGTTAATTTACATCTCATGTCTTATGAACTGGTCAGTGGATGAGACAGAATAAAAAGCAATACATTTAAAGGGGTGGTATAATGCCCTTTTCACAAGATGTAAAATTGTGAATGTGAAGTTTTAGCTCAAAATACCCCACAGATATTTTTTATATAGTATGTTAAAATTGTCACTTTTTGAGGGTGAGCAAAAACGCACCGTTTTGTGTCTGTTCCTTTAAATGCAAATGAGCTGCTGCTCCCGGCACAGGGGGCGGAGCTTCAAGAGCTTGCACTCACATACACATGCACTGAAAATTTCAAAAACTTTTATTCTTTTATTTTCAAATTGGATTCAGACAATGATGGAGAGACTCAAGAAGAAGTGACAACATATAGAAGCAACAGGACATTTCTGAATGGTTAGTTGATGAATTTATGAAGCTGATGTGTAGTTATCTTCTAGTCATTGATTAGCATATTCTGTCTTGATAATCTATAAATAGTGTTTATGGGGCGGGGTTTATGTAAATTCTAGGGTTAGTGATGTCACTAACCCGGGAGGAATGTTGTGTAGTCTCTACCAGCCGTTTGTAAAAAGCAATTTCTTAAAAAGCAAATTTCTCCCTTTGCTTTGAACTTTGAGCGTCGTAACTTTGCAGATGTTGTTTATGCTCAAACAGCAACATTACACACTAACTAAAGTTAGAAAAGTGAAATCATAATCAACCACCCCTTTAATTCACATGTAAACGAATATGTGAATCGGATTACAGCATTTAGGTTTACATAAACAGAATCAGTGCATGCAAACATAGCAACAGTTGAGATCTTTTCTGAAACTCTTGAGGAAAAATATGACAAACATCTAGAGAAGAATAGAGATGTGTTCTTTTTTCTCTCCTATATTTATTAGCACTTCTAATCGGGCTTGCGTCGCAGTATTTCTCCAGATGTGCAATCACAGGTCGTGTGTCTAAATCCCCCACTCATGAGTCACGACGCCCGTCCCTTCCTTTCGTGTGATCGGACCCGGTAGTTTTGGACATGGGAAACGCTCTCCTGGAATCCGGGTGAGCTTTCTTTGGCGCTGTTTGCTTTTGGGGAATCTATCATTTGCGGGGAGTGGACGTCTGCCGCTGCCGTCGTTATATCAGAGTCTCGGAGCACTAATACGAGCCCCAGATGGATTGAAGAGCTATTCGGGGTTTAGGAGAAGATTATTGTGCTTGGCTGAAGAAAGCTGCATTTAAGTGATGGATTTAGCACACTTTGACAAGGTGCAGTTGTCACAAAAGACGATAATTAATTCAGGGCATTTTTCCCGATTTTGAAGCTCTAGCATTTTTCCATTATTGTACCAAGAATCGGAATACCTGCAATTTGCAGGAAAATTGGGCCATTTCATATCTGCAATTATTGAGATGGACGAATGAAGCGAGTGAGGGCCGGTGCTTTCAGGCTTCAGGCTACATTTGCAATTTCTTTTGAAGGCAGTTAAAGGTCCGAAGTAATCGATGGCAAACACATGCTTTAGAGACCAGACGTGGTCTGTACGGGAGTGGAAAATGGAAAAACGAAAGGAAAAACAAGGAAAAGCTCCACGCGAAGTGCAGCAAGGTCAATAATAACATTACGAGCGGATGCTTTTGTCCCGCTGTGCTCGGTTTGCTGTTATTAAGTGCCGTATATTGTGCCGGTTTCCATTTAGCTTCAGATTTTACTGCTCAGGGCGAAATGATTATTATAAAACAAATATAACTCGTGCTCTGCGGCTCAAGCTTGTGGGAAACGCATGAATAAAGCAACTTTATACAGTAGAAACTTTTATTGCAATAGCAAACACAATAAAAGATAAAATGCGCTCCTGACTGCTTTATTTCTTATCTGCATTCTTCAGCAAGACTTCATCGACACTCGTAAAACGGCTCGGTTTTCATGATTTTGCTCTTTTTCTCAGAGGAGTCGTATATTAGGAGAGAGGCGCTTTCCTGACGGCGGAGAGCGGAGCGAGGGTCGGATCTTAATCCGATGGCATCTGGAGAAACGCTGAGCCCGCGGCCTGCTGGCACGGAGGTTGCGTCCCTTATGTAAACGGAACAAATTCCTTTTCGCACTAATGGCGTATCGCATTAATGCCCGTGGAGGTTTGTACACAAGGTCAGGCTAAAGGGCCACTGGAGGCCGAGACTTATCTCACGTCCCTTAAGAAATCACAATAAACGCCATTGTTCTTTGGCATGTTAAAGGCGATTTTGTCTCAACAGTAGCTCTGTTTATGAGCGTGCATAAAGCTCAATGTTCATAAAGGTTTGGGTGATGTGGGAAAACTCAAGGTGTGGCAACATTTCATCTACATTTTCTATGGAGATCTCCGGCAGACAAGCACAGATTAATAAAGGCTACTGACACGGATTCAGTGTGATGTTTAGTCTAATTTAGACAAACATGACATTTGTAGAGTAATTGCAAAGCAAACCAACACAACACCTACAAACTGGAGTTCTAAAAAAAATGAATAATGTAAAATAATATATTTTTTTCTCTTCTACTTCCTGTTTGTTTTCCCCAAAACATGTTTTCTAGGGTCAGCTGAGTATTTTTGACAAGTACTAGAAGTTTATAACTTGACACACCAGAACTCAAACCATCTTCACCTAGCTACTTACTTGAAATATTTATTTATGAGACTGCTTTACTATTATTTTTTTTAATATATTTTTTTATATTTATTTATGAGACTGCTTTACTATTATTTTTTTTTATATATTTTTTTATATTTATTTATGAGACTGCTTTACTATTATTTTATTTTATTTTTATTTATTTATTTATTTTTATTTTTTAAATATTTATTTATGAGACTGCTTTACTATTTTTTTATTTTTATTTATTTTTTATTTATTTTTTAAATATTTATTTATGAGACTGCTTTACTATTTTTTTTTTTTTTTTTTTTTTTTAAATATTTATTTATGAGACTGCTTTACTATTATTTTATTTTTATTTATTTTTTATTTATTTTTTAAATATTTATTTATGAGACTGCTTTACTATTTTTTTTTATTTTTTTTATATTTATTTATGAGACTACTTTACTATTATTTAATTTAATTTAATTTAATTTAATTTAATTTATTTTAATTTAATTTAATTTAATGTAATTTAATTTAATTTAATTTAATTTAATTTAATTTAATTTAATTTAAAATATTTTTAAATATTTTTTTATAGTTGTACAATTCCACATGTCTAGAAGCCATATAGAAAAGTACTAGTGATGTGTCAGATAATACCATGGCACATTTTTTCCCCCTAGTTTCTTTCTTCTGAAAGCTGGTGTAATAGCTCTTGCTCTGTGGTGGTTCTGAATGTCCATGAATCTCTGAAATGTGACGTTTACAGTCTCAGACTAAAGGAACAGAACCGCTCAGATTTCCCAGCTCAGCGTCGCTCCCCGCAGGGTCCCGTCTCCGTGAAGTATTTCAAAGCCTCTCTTCTTCAGCAGAGCGTTCTGTCTATCTCACAAGCTCTATGAAGCCAGCTGAGAAACCCCCACGATTCCCGGCTTCGGCCCAAGAAACAAATGCCCCACGAACCGGCCGAAAGAATGGGCTTCAAAGTGGCCAGTGGTCCGTTTGAGGGGGACACCAGGCCAGAAGCTCACAGTGGAGTCTCCTTTTAAAGGGGATGAAGCAGATCTGTTGTGCGAATAACAAAGCAAGATAATTAAACCCCCTTTGTGCTTCACCGGCCTCAAAAGAGTCTCTCCGAGACCGTCGGCTGGATCCTCCATGCCGGATTTGGACGTTTTCGTGGCGCTGCGTCTGATTGGCCGAATGCATCCGATGTCTGATCGCACAGACGTGCAGTTTGGGTGTTGATAATGGATTCTAATCATTTCTTTGAACTTTTTTTATAGACTGAATCTTGAAAGCGGTTCACTCAGGAATGCACCAAATAAAGCAAGTTAAACCTCATGTTCCGGTCGTTTTGATCCCGGAGATGATTTTCTTTTTCCCAAAATGCTAGTTAATGTAATCTTACTGACCTTGCTCATACAGGGTATAACACCCCCCCCCCCCCCCCCCCCAACTTGTGACACTTGTGATGTTCAGTCTACAAAAATTGCTTATAAATCTCTCGTTATGCTATGTTATTAATAAAATAATCAAAATAATTTATTAGCAAAATAATTGTATTAGCGCTTTGTGTTTGAGAAAAGCGCAAAATATAAATAAAATGTATATTATTATTTTTTTTATTTTTTTACTTATTACATTTTATTTTATATTTCATTTTATTTTATGTACGCCTCATTAATCTGAGCTTACTTAATCAGAAAATTTCTTTTTTTTTTTTTTGTGAAAAAATTTCACAAGCTTGTTCACCTAAGAAAAAAAAAAAAAAGGGTTGCATCAGCTCAGATAAATGAAGCCTACGATCAATCAGATCCAAAAAGAAATAAAAAAACCTGCACCTGTTCTTAATATATTGAATCCAATATTTGGTGATAATATGGGATAATGAGAAATTTCCAAGCAATGGCGGGAACACCAAATTAGGTAAAAGATTTCGTTCTCGTTTCTCGTGGACTTTTCTTTGGTTTATTTGTTTGAATAACTCTTTGTCCTGTCAGCATCACAGAGGTTTAATTAGATGGTTGTGGATTTTGTAGAAGGCTTGTAGATTGATGTGGATTTTACAGTCATAAATCATACAGAGTCGCTGAAGAATAAATTAATGACAACTTGGCTAGACACCAGGCTTTGCCTAAAATCTGCTCGGTTTACAAAGAAAAGCTCAGTTTTGGAAACACATTAATTAGCCTTTGCAGAATTGACTGACAGTTACCCAGAAGACACTGCTCTCTTTCGCTTCATAATTGATTTGGTGGCCATGCCAGAACTGCTTCTCATCAAGCCGGCGGCCGGATCCCTCAGTCACGGCCACATTCATTCTTCTATGCTGAAAACGACAATGTGCGCTAATTGTTTGATGTTAACTACGCGCCATCAGTCAGGGCTAATTATGGCGCGGTCATAGCGCGTATACTCCTGGGTCCAATAAACTCCAACAACATTATTTGGGAAACGGGAGGAAAAAAATCTGCCAGGCTCACAGACAGTCCCGCTGTTACGCCAGTAATTCAATTATCACCTGTCTCTGGTAATGGCTAGTTAACACAAATATTACTCTTTATATTTGGCTGAATGAGATTAATGAGTCGCGGGAGCTGGTCACGGGTCCACGGGCCGCTGAGTTTTACTGGAGAAAAGTTTAAGTCGAGGGAAATCTGTCTCCTACAACCTCACACACGTGTGTTTTATGCATCTTATGCACATTTTTAAGCAGTTATCACGCTGTTCTGAATATAGCATATCAGTGATTCGTCATAGTATTGTCAGTTACCTTGTGTATTTTTCCTCCGGCAACGCTAATAGTTTCAAATAAAGCCACAGGCGAATGAGTGAATGATTCAATGACTCGTTCAAAGAGCCATTCACTTCATTGTTCACTTCAGTGTTTTTGAATGAATCGGGTTGAATGTATGAACAAGTGATTCACTCGTAAAGAATCATTTTTCTCCACCTACGGGTTTATTGATGTAATTAGCCAAAAGGGTCAGTGAAAAATCCACACCACTGATTTACAGACAAAACTAAGCTATTTATTTATTTATAAATAAATAAATAAATGTTAGTTATTTATTTTTATGTCAAGGCAACTTTTTTGGCACGGCGAGTTTTTTTATAGCACATTTCATGAATAAGATTTAAAAATAAGCAGAATGAGTGAATGATTCAATGACTCATTCATAGAGAGCCATTTGTTTAATTCCTGAATGAATCAGTGTTTTTGAACGAATCGGTTGAATGCATTCACTCGTAATGAATCATTTGTCGCCACCTACAGGTTTATCAATGTAATTAGCCAAAAGGGTCAGCGAAAAATCCACACCACTAATTCCCAGACAAAACTAATGAAAATAAATAAATGTTTTTTTGTTTATTTTTATGATAAGGCAACTTTTCATAAAATAAAAAAATAACAATAAAAAGTAAGAAATAAATATGTTGTTTAATTCTTATGTTGTTGATCTAGTTTTAGCCGTGGATTGCCTAAATTCATTTTATTTGTCTCGTACATGTATATACTGAAACTGCTATTAAATATCCATCCAGTAAAACACGTTCCACCGTCACCAGTCTTCATCTGATCCAGAGGAGGAATATTTGTTTCATAGAGTTAAATGGAGATCAAAGACTTGTGTAAAATGGGCAGTTGTTCTCGTCTGGAATCGTGAATGAAAGTTCCGTCTGAGTCCGAGGTCAAAGGTCGGGTTGTTGGTGGCAGCTGCTCAGTTCTCATTGAATATGCAGAAGGATGATCTGCACACATATCACCGTCTCCCCTGACGTCGCTCTAAGTTTTCAAGCTTTCTGTTACTAATTATTCATCGGCGATAGTTAGAGGGTAATGAGAGACGTTTCTGGATGTGTGACCCTCTGCGTTCTGATTAGTATGCGTCTCTAGCACAGCTAATTGTGGGTAGAAAAGCTCATTGTTCCTCCGGCTTCCTGTACAAAGCGCATTAGCAGCAGTGTTTAGCGGCTAGGGACCCGAGACAAGCTCGCTTTTTGTCTTTGTGGAGCCTAAGCTCGACCCCCCCGGTGTAAAATCAGCCCTAACCCTCCGAACGTGACAAGGTCAAGGCCTAAACACTGTTTCCAGCGCCCGCGAGGTTTAACGTGACGGCGACGCTACATGTGCGCTTGTAAAACTGAAGGGGGAAAGCAGCATTGGTGTAACGTAACATCAGGGGACCGTAAAACTCAGAAGCCTCTTTAAAACAAATAGAAGGATTAGATTTCTGTCAACAGCAGCTTTACCAGCTCAACGACTCAAACTCAAACAGAAGAGCTATTTATTTGACATAAAATACTGTGTGATTGTGTATAGAACGAGTCTAATAAGCATCTTTCACTATCGCTTCATTTGACTTGCTAGATTAGTGAGTGTAATGTTGGTTATAGGGTTTACCTTCATTATTTGAATTATTATTACTGAATCAAGAAGTCGCTATCTAAAGTATATGTTTATTTTACAGATTGATTTTATTTGTTCAAAAATAAATGATTCATTTGAGTGAGTTTTATGCAAAAATAAATATATCTTTAATTGCAATATATGAAATGCTCTTGATCTTAATGCGTGAAAGCAGAATGAGTGAATGATTCAATGACTCATTCGTAGAGACTGCCGTTTGTTCCATTCCTGAATGAATCAGTGTTTTTTAATGAATCGGGTTGAATCATAAAGAGTCATTTGTCGCCACCTACAGGTTCATCGATGTAATCGGCCAAAAGAGTCGGTGACAAATCCACACCACGAATTCACAGGCAAAATTCACAGAAATTTCCGAAATTATTTATTTTAGTCAATATTATGCAAAATTTTGCCTCTTCACGATGACTCGCTTAATTAAGTCCTAATTTGGATAAAAGTGTCTGCTAAATGACTAAATGTAAATGTAATGCAAAATAACTATACATTTACTTGGAGTGTATGAAATGCTTGTGTTATTTACTATCTATCTTAAAGTGTGATATCAGAATGAGTGAATGATTCAATGACTCATTCATAGAGACAGAGTCATTATATATACTGACTTTAAATCGTCCACTATTGGCATCGGCCGTTAAAAAAACCTGTATCTGTCAACTACTAGTACTTAAAAGTGCACTAGTTACTACTTCTTCATTAACATTAATAGTGTTTGTTCATTATTTAGACATCGTTCATGGAGTTTTAGTTGTCTAACACATCTTGTCTAAATGTTACTAGTTTTTTTAGACATTCAAAAGTAACGTTCCCAGAATGTTTGAAGAATGATACAATGAAACGTTCGCATGCTTTTGAAACGTTTTGAACATTGACAGGACATTGAGAAATAGCATATTTTTGTTGACACTCAGACACTTTACGGCTCTCGATGTACGTTCTTCTCTCACATGCGTTCAATCTGCCTGGAGTTTGTCATCCATCATTGTCATGCAGTGATTTCTTACTAACTGAGCCATGCATGATCCACAGTGTTTCAGTCAATGTTCGTGTTTTATAAATCTGAGGGTATTTACACTGATACCGTTTACCACAAAAAAAGCAATAAAACAGGGTAGATGCACAGGACCTGTGATTAAATCAGTGTGTGTGTGTTCGTATGACCAGATGTAATACCAAAGTTCTCGATAAGGGCGATACACACACTCTCAGTCTCTCTCCAGCTCTTCATTCATACTTTCTCACTGTTTCCACACGCTGAGCTGATAAACTCAAGCACGGAGTCCGGCTGGAAACTGCCCATAAAGCCGAACACACGGGACGCTTCACCCCGGAGTGATTTCACAGCGGATCTTCCACCTATGAGGAATACAAACCTTTTGCTTATTGATTTCCCAATGTTTCCTTTCCAGCATCTGCAGACGAGGATGAGACGAGGAAACACACAGATACTAGATATCAGACGTTATTGGAAAAGCCAGGATATTAATTCCCTTTATACCACACGCTTTCTCGCAGACAAGCTGTGATATACTCAAAGCTTAACTTTATTAATACATGTGAAGGGTGTAAGGATAAGTCAGCTTGAAATTCACAACCCATTTTTCCGGTTGTAAACAAAGATTATTGGAGTATGTTTTTACAAGCAAATACTATTTCAGTCTTCCGACTTCAAAAATTCTCATTTAACACGATGTGTTGCTTGCCTTTTCTTTGTAATTATTTGTGAGTGGAAGTAAATCCTCCAACAATTTTGTTCAGTGCAGGAGAAACTAGGACAGGACTTGATTTTATCCATTAGTAAATGGACTTGTGATGCCGGCTGAAAATGAAAGTGGTTTTGATGAAAGATTATGAAGGCAAACATTTTTTTGTACAAATGTGCACTAATGAACCGTTCCCAATAAGGGAACGAATCTTAATTCTATTCGATTGGCTGAAAGAACGTTTATGGAGAATTCTATTTTGTTCCTCATTAGATTCAAATTCAAATTGATACATATATTGTTTAAATACATACTATGCATAAAGTAAACAGAATATTTGTGATTTTTAAAGAAATTAATACTTTTAATCAGCAAGGATGCATTAAATTGATCAAAAGTGACACTAACTGCATTTATAATGCTACAAAATATATATTTTTTCTTTTGAACTTTCTGTTCATCATTTTCAACACCGATAATAATCATAAATGTTTCTTGAGCATCAAATCATCATATTAAAGTGATTTCTGAAGGATCATGTGACACTGAAGACTGGAGTAATGATGCTGAAAATTCAGCTTTGATCAGAGGAATAAATTACACTTTACTGTATATTCACATAGAAAACAGATATTTTAAATCATACAAATATTTCACATTTTTACTGCATTTTTGATTAAATAAATGAAGCCTTGGTGAGCAGAAGAGACTTCTTTCAAAAACTTAAAAAAAATCCTAATTATTCCAAACTTCTGAATGCTAGTGTACTCTGAATGAATCGTTCCAGCAACACGAAGCCCATCGAGAAAGTAAATAAGCTCAGTTTTGATTCAGGGAATCAGTGCTGTATCCGTTCCAGTGTCACAGAATTGCATTTGAAATCTTTATCCATTCCCCAGTTGATTCGGTTCAGTGTGTGGCTGTGTCTGCTCGATCAGTGTGTGTTTCAGACGGATCCCGGCGTTGTGTTTGAGAGTTTGAAGGGCTGCGGTTTCAAAAGGTCAAACGCCGTGACCTCTGGAGGTCTAATGTAGCGCTTCATGCAAATAGACGAGGTTTGTTTGTTGCTTTGTGTCTCGTTGACGTGCGACTGCATTCTTAGATTACACTAATGAATTTAAAGCGAGGCTGGCATCAAACGCTTCAGAAGCCGTATATATATTTGATATAGAAACACGAGCTTCGTCTCACACACTCGACAAACCACACGGTTTAGATGCTCGGAAAGAGACAGACAAGCGCTGGGAACGCAGCTGTGGTTTTGGGATTCGTTTTCTCCTTGAGAATCGTTTAGTTTTGATTACAAATCCACCCATTTGCTGACATTGGCCGAACACAGTTATGTGCAACAGTAACAAGCTAATCATACCTTTTCCTCAGTGTAAATAAGCCTCGTGTATCTCGTGTCCTCCGTCCCGTCCAAGAACGCTCCTTGGGAGATTTCCTGTTTTCACAAAACTGGATTGAATGGCTCTTGCATCACATTTGCAGACTTTAGCGCTAGTCTTTCAATGGTGATATTAGGCGTGACTGCTGTTTTCATGGCTCTCGTGGGCACAGATCAAACCCGGTGTGTTTGTGGACCGGACGGCCGTAAAAACCCTGATTATGGCCGAGAAATGTGACACTTCAACATTTCAGCAGAAGGGTGTTTTTCCTGCTTTTCCACCCGTCCGCACACATTCCACTGGATGAATCCGTATAAGCCACGTCTCACGTTCAGGGACGCTCGGGTTCGGGCCGAGAGAAAAACCGGCTTGTGCAAAATTCAGTTTTATTTGTATTTTTTTGGTGCCAAATCAACGTCTTGATTCTATTGGCTGAAAGAACGTTTATGGAGAATTCTATTTTGTTCCTCATTAGATTCAAATTCAAAGAAATCTAATGAAATCTAATGAATCTAATGAAATAAAAATTCATTTTTAAAGAAATTAATACTTTTAATCAGCAAGGATGCATTAAATTGATCAAAAGTGACACTAACTGCATTTATAATGCTACAAAATATTTCTATTGAACTTTCTGTTCATCATGAAAAATAGGTAT
>NC_139978.1:36123296-36188296 GCF_963993115.1 Abramis brama | reverse complement strand
CTGAGAGCGTTCCCAGTTAGCTGGTGGTCGGATGAGGCCGGAGGATTGAACCGGACCACACAGGTGTGTTTGTCGCTGGTTGCGAAGCGTTCTCTGGTGGAAGTGAAGGACTGTTTGTGTTTCATCTAAACACTTCTGATTCCACTCCGTCTCCTTCCAGCTGATAAGAAGCCATTCTTCACGTCATGCTCGTTCTGCTGGTTTATTCTGGACGTGATTCACCTGTTGAGCTTTCTCAGCTCTGGTCTTTATGAGAAACCTGAACACGCGGCTTCAGTTCACATGTTTCTGATTTAAACTTCATCTCTTCTCTCATATTCCAAGCATGAAGCGGCGTTTTATCCGACGTAAAGCCGCCTGTGCCCTCGGGTTCTGGCTTGTAGGGCAGGGAACACATGAGGTGTTGAAACGGGAAATATCTTCAGCGTCTCATGCATAATCGCCGACACCTTTGCTGGAACACGTGCACGTCTGTGTTTGACTGACCGGACCAGAAGAAAAGCAATAGCTCTGCCAGAAAAACTAATGCTCTGTCATCATTTACTGAATGAGGAACACAGATGCATGTGCACTTTTCCATAATGTGCATTGGATCCGCAAAGCTCCAAAATGACAGAAAAGCACCATGAAAGTACAATAATAGACATCCATATGTCTCATATTCTGTGTTCCAGGTCTTCTGAAGTCGTACAGTAGCTCTGTGAGGAACAATTTGCTCTCCACTGAAGTGTGACAGAAGGGATTTTGTATGTATCAGATTTCAGTCTGTTCCTCACAGAAAGCAAGTCTTCAGAAGATGTGCAATAGTGCACTAGATGTATGGATGGGATGTTTAGGGTGGATTTTGCTCATTTATGGAAAAGAACACTGGAATATACTTTTCTTCTGGGTTCTTCACTGAAGAAAGTAAAGCATTGCGCAAGAATCATCAAGGTTATGGGTTCGATTCCCAGCGAATGCATGAACTGATCAAATGTAAACCAATGCAAGTCGCTTTGTGTAAAAGTGTCTGCCAAATGCATACGAGTAAATGATCCGGTAATATGGTGCATATTATCCCCCCCCCCCCCCATCCTCCGCTCCTGTTCATTCTGTTAAAATTAAAATGATTAATATTCATGTTTTAACTTAAAAACATGTTGTGGGACATTTCATGTTGACAGACTTTTTGAGAGTATTTTTGTAATGTCACCTGTTTGTACAGTAATAAAAATAATACTTACATAATACAAATAATAATAATAATAATAATAATAATAATTATTATTATTATTAATAATAATAATAATAATAATAATAATAATAATAAGAAGAGGTCAAAATGGCCTGGGTCTCATCCTCACTAGTATTATTAATAATAATAATAATAATATTTATTAATAATAATAATAATTATATTTTTATTTATTTTTATTATTTTATTATTATTTTCATTTATTTTTTATATTCAGTATTTATTCTTTTAACATTAAAGCTTGTTCTGGGGCATTTTACTGCACTCTTTTTGAGAGTATTTCCATAACGGTGCCTGTTTGACATTAATACTAATAATAATAATTATTATTATAATAATTTTCCTAATTAATATCATCATTATTATTCTTATATTCATTCATTGGATTATAATCAATATTCATCTAACATTAAAGCATGTTCTGGGATATTTTACAGCACAGTGTTGCTAAATAGAGCCTTTTTGAGAATATTTTTCTATAATGTCAACTTATTTCACGTCTGAGTTTTCGTCCGCCTCTGATCTCTGGTTACGGGTCAACAGCATCTAATGGTCCGGTTCTCGTCCTCCCTTGTTAGTGAAGCGTCCTGCTGTTTGTGATTGTCCCTGTTAAGGTCTTAAACTCAGACGCGGGGTCACGTATCCCCCCGTGTTCACGGCAGCGCTCATTAATCTTCCTTAACGAGCCTCCGTTTCCCTGAGGGCTTGGGATGATCCCACCGGAGGACCATAATCACTTACTGTAGCGCGTCTCCCCACGGGTGCTGATTTATTGGGACGTGTCCCGGCCGAGGCGATGCAGATGAGCGAGGGGTAACGAGACGACTCAAAAGGGGAGAAGATCAATATCCCGGAGTGCTGTCCATTTGGATAATGGACAATGGATTCATAACTGGAGTTGTAGAGTTAAGTGGACAGGGCCAAAGCCCTCTTCATTATCTAATACATTCAGGGCTTTTTCAGTGTTAAGTGAATTACAATACTGCACAAAAAGGACATTTAACTTGCTTGTCCAGAAGCCAGTTAGAGTAACATCTGTTCATCCCTCCCAGACGAGCACGAGCAGCGCGGCTCAGTTACGGTCAGAGACGTGATCAAACCTTGTGAGCGCTGTGTGTGTTGTGGAGGAGAGTGTGATCGGATGCAGCAGTTCATCTGACGGACCAGAACACAGCTGAAAAATATATATCTTCACATGTAGAGCTGCATTATAGTGCGATTTAATTATACACACACACACCTACACATGTGTGTGTGTGTGTGTGTCGGAGTGAAGCTTTACAGTTTCCCTGCAGTTTCCTGCCAAAATAAAAACTTTGATGGTTCAAAATTAGCGCTGTGAAATCGATTAATCGCATCTTACATAAAAGTTATTTTTTTACATAATATATGTGTGTGTATATATATATATATATATATATTTAAAATCTATATTTATATTTATTTATATTTATGTGTGTGTATGCAGTATATACACAGACACACACACACACACACACACACACACACACATATATATATATACTATATATAAATATAATAATACACACACATACAGTATATTATGTAAACAAAAACTTTTATGATTTGACTGCACTATTTCAAATTCAAAAATAAAGAAATAAAACATCCATATATACAGTATATTAGTATTTTAATTTTGTAATACTGTAAGTTTTAGTTGTACTGTAAAATAAGTTATTGTTATCTTAAATATCATTTTTGAACATAGATGTTAATATAAAATTTAAAGTAATAATATTTCTTATTTTTGTTTAAATATGTCTATGTAATAATATTTCTTAAATACTTATTTTTATGTTACAGTAAAAATATTAAATTCATCATATTTTTTTCTTTTATGTGAATACATATTTATAATTATAATTATTTTATTTTATTATTTTATTTTTATATAGCCCTACAAACAAAACGAACAAAAAAAAAAGTAAAAAAAAAGTAGAAATCCAAATTTTTATCAGATAAATCGACAATTACTTGTTACTTGATTCTGCAGTCAGTGATAATACACCCGGAAACTGCATAGAAACGAACCCAAAAACACGCTAGCGTTGTGCTGGTGAGCTATCGTTATTCCAGACCAGGATATTGAGTTTCCACACACGTGTTTGAGGAAGTTTGAGAACATATTCCTGCTTCTCATTCATCAAGCTGTTCAAAGTGTTTGCATGTGTCAAATGATTCAAGTTTCCCAAATCATTGTAAAAATCTGCGTTCTTTGGAGTGGTGTGTGTGTGTGTGTGATCTCCTCAGACCGGCGGCTCTTTCAAGTCGGAGCATTAGCATGATTGACTGACGGCTCAGCGTGTTTGATTCTCTTTCCTCCAGCTCACTTTAGCTGTTACTGTTACACACACACACACACACACACGCACACACACCGTCACAAACATACTTGTTCTGTCATTCTTTGAAGGAACCGATGAGGGTTTTACTAGCGTATGTTAACAGCCACAATATTTACCTGGAAACAGAAGGTGACGTGCTCGAGATGCTTTAGTCGTGTTTCTCCTGTCACGGCCATAGATTACACGTGTGATCGCGTGTAAACAAACTTCTGTGTGTTCCTCTCAGTTTTAGAGAGGCGTGACAGTGTGTCAGATCTGCCTTTGTGAGCGACGCTTCATTCTGATAACGCTAGCGATAAAGCTCTGTGTTTGCGCTCATCTTCATCTTCCTCTTCCTCGACACGGATCCCCCGTAGACACTCACATGAAGAAAACACACGGCATTCGACTCCTGCGGGTGCTTTAGGTTTCCTAGTGTTCGGAAAAGTTTTATGTTATCAAGCTGCTTGTTCTGTGATGCATCAGGAAGTTCCCATCAAATCCTTTAAAACTGAGTCCATAAATAAAGCCTGTTGAGTTCAGTTTAATTCAATGCACATTTATTTGTACAGCGCTTTTCACAATGCACATCGTTTCAAAGCAGCTTTACAGAAATGCATGAGTCCACATTACAATTTAGAGAACGATCTGTTATCAGAGGAAGTTATGCATTTCAGAAATGTATCCAAAATCACAGTTAGCGAAAAATGTATTAATTGAAACAATGAACTCATTGAAGTAATGAAAACTTGTTAAGTGTGTGCTAACGTGTAAGTGATGGTGAGTTCTGGCAGGTGATGCTCGCCCACACACACACACACACACACACACACACACACACACAGCAGACGCTCCTGAAGAGTCTCATCAGCACAAATATACTTTAGTGTTTTCTGTCCACTTAGACGAGAAGAGACAGTCTGCCCGACACGTAACACGACCAGCTGCTGAAATAAAGTGGATAAAGTTACATTTCTGCAAAGGTTGGGTGTATATTGATGAAATCTGTGTAAAACTGTGAGTAGATTTGCTAATAATTTTTATGCACTGAAAAATAATAAAAGCCCCACACATGAAACACAAACAGAACAAATAGTGTATGTAAATACACTTTAAAAATTATTTTACCTTGTAAATAAAACAATGATTGGAGTTTGTTTTACAAGAAAATACTAGTTCAAAATTGCACGTTTAATTCAATGTTATTTGCGGTTTCTTTGTAATTGTGAATTTTTCAGTGTAGTTTTTAACTGTTTTGTGGCAAATGTTTAAAATGCAAACACAAGAATCGGCACACTGCCACTTCTGCTCCAACGATTTATTAAAATGAGCAATGTTTCGACCCAAAAGGTCTTCGTCAGGCAAGCAACAATCATAGAAAGGTACAGTTTATATCAGTGTGAACCAACACACCTGACCTCACTACTGAACTATTTACCCAATCATCCAATGCAATAACGACCACACAAATGTAACCACTAAAGCATCAAAACACATAAAAACAAGCTACAGAAAAATACAACAAAATAACCAACATAATATAAAAGAAAGATAAATATATTATTAATGTATAAACTAACCAATGAATAACAGATCAGAAAATAAATTCACAAGAAAGGTTTCAAATCAAACTTACATATTCAAACCTTTTGGAGAAAGAGTATTAAGTGTATATATATATATTTATATATATATATATACAGCAATGGGATTCTTTTGGTCACTCGAACGTATATTACTTCTATGTTCTGCAATACGCGTTTTCAAACAATGCTGAGTTTTACCCACGTATGCTAAACCACACGGGCATTTGATCATATAAATTACGTTTTTGGTGTTACATGAAATTATTCGCTTAATTTTTAACTGTTTCCCAGAATGAGGATGGCTAAAAGTGTGACATTTGTTTGTGAAATTACATTGTGCACACCTATAATAACCATCAGGGACTGAAAAGGGATTGCTTGAATGATGCAAAATGCAAACACTTACACAGACATTCGTTCTGCTGAGTTCATGATCGTAGAGTTTCAAAGAACACTTGTTTGAAGGGTTTGTGCATCATTCAGAATTGAATTGAGAATACCTTTTGAAATTAGTCTGAATTAAGGTATGAATAGGATGCAGAATCTGAATAAGAATGTATAAAGAATTACAATGAGCCTTCAAGTTAATTCATATAAATGTACTTTTAACTACAAAAGCAGATCTGTCAAGACATACAGTACTTAAATGTTGACTTTACAAAACCGTGTTTGAAAGTTTAAAGATGTTTTGATGAAAAAGTCTTCATGTTTTGAGGACTATAATAGACAGATGGATGGATGGATGATAGATAGATAGATAGATAGATAGATAGATAGATAGATAGATAGATAGATAGATAGATAGATAGATAGATAGATAGATAGATAGATAGATGATAAATAGATAGATGGATGGATGGATGGATGGATGGATGGATAGATAGATAGATAGATAGATGATGGATGGATGGATGGATGGATGGATGGATAATGATAGATGGATGGATGGATGGATGGATGGATAATGATAGATAGATAGATAGATAGATAGATAGATAGATAGATAGATAGATAGATAGATAGATAGATAGATAGATAGATAGACAGACGGACGGACGGATGGATGGATGGATGGATGGATGGATGGATGGATAGATAGATAGATAGATAGATAGATAGATAGATAGATAGATAGATAGATAGATAGATAGATAGATAGATAGATAGATAGACAGATAGATAGATAGATGGATGATAAATAGATGGATGGATGGATGGATGGATGGATGGATGGATGGATGGATAGATAGATGATGGATGGATGGATGGATGGATGGATGGATGGATAATGATAGATGGATGGATGGATGGATGGATAATGATAGATAGATAGATAGATAGATAGATAGATAGATAGATAGATAGACAGATAGATAGATAGATAGATAGATAGATGGATGATAAATAGATGGATGGATGGATGGATGGATGGATGGATGGATGGATGGATAGATAGATAGATAGATAGATAGATAGATAGATAGATAGATAGATAGATAGATAGATGATAAATAGATGGATGGATGGATGGATAGATAGATGATGGATGGATGGATGGATGGATGGATGGATAATGATAGATAGATAGATAGATAGATAGATAGATAGATAGATGGATGATAAATAGATGGATGGATGGATGGATGGATGGATGGATGGATGATAATATAGTTACATTTTGTGGCAATATAAACAATCAAGCGATTAAGATTTGCTATATATATATATATATATATATATCTCTTTACATTAATGTACTGTATGAACCCGGGTAAGATTGGATATACTGTACTTATAGAAGTTTATAATTTGTTGTTAATTATTAAATCAAGTTATTAATTCACTCTGTTGTGTTAATGAGAATTCAGAAACCTGTGAGGTTTTGTTCATTTTATAACAATTTGGTGTACAATGTAAAAAACTGTTTACTTACCATTTCGTTGTAATTCATTTACTAGCAATTTCCGAAAATTGTTTCTACAGCAAATTAGTTTTTAGAGTTGTGACGAGCCTAATTACTGACAGTACAGTGAAGCTACAGTATATATAGGGGTTTAACGATACCCTCATATCACGATACTGAACTCACAATACGATATTATTGCGATACTCCAAGACATATGATAAAAGTTTAACAAAAAATGTAGTTGATTAAAATGCTAAATTTGGTGTTACATTGTGTGTGTAAATGAATAGACTTGGACTCAGTGCTGAAACCCAACGAACAGGACAATAGAGACACCAGAATAAACATATTCATGATTCTGAAGCTGAAATATGCTTGCACTCTGTCACTGACTAGATATATTCAAAATAATGTACAGAAATATTCCTCCATTGCATTATTATACATTATATTCAACATTGCATATAGTGGTTTAATGTAGTACTGCCACTAAAACTCTGAAAACTTGAATGTTTTCTCACACAGTAATTGTTATTTTGGTTGAACTATACACAATACATATTGTTTTGCGATATATTGTGACACGATATTTTGTTACACCCCTAATATAAAGGGAAAGTATCTTTTAAATGATATAAATATCAGCCTTTTGTCACGCAACCTTTAAAAAACGAAAGAAATAGCTTGTTTTGAGCACATCTGCCGCTGTTGTTGAGTGTTCAGCGTCACTCCTTTGACTCGCTGGTTTCGGGAGCACAAGCGCTTGTGTTTCCAGAGCTTGACTGATGGCAGCATATGCTCTCGCACGTAATGATTTTGCGAGCGTTATCGGATGGCAGATCTTCACAGGACGGTTCTTTGTGCGAAGCCTCACAGGGCTTCATTGTGTTTCAGGAACAGGTGTCCTTTCTGTCCAAGCTTGTAGTGCGTTGGTCGTCGCCTCTCCATTTACAGTGGAACCCGAACCTGACGCTTCTCATCCACTTCCACTGACAACTTCTGCTCTTTCATGATGTGACGGCCGTCAAAGATTAATGCTGTTTCCTCCGGGCTAATCACAGCTCCTCAATGAGCCGCAGAACCACGGCTTTTATGTCATTGTGGCTTTTTATTTGAACAGGCAGAACGTCTCGGCGGCCAGAAGCTCTTTTATGCTCAGGTGAGGTGGACTCGCATGACAATTAGAGATTTCGCTGGTGGAAATTATTCCAGTTTTAGGCCAAGATTGCGAGTTTATTCATTCGTGTCCCAGTGTTCACACTAGGGCTGCACGATATTGAAGAATAATGCGATATTCGATATGCAATACGATAATGCTTAAAGTGTGTAAAATAAACTTCAATTATGTATTATATAACCTACATACGTGTTTCACATTCTTTTTGTGACATGAAAACATCCCTAAACTTCTGAAAGTGAACATCAGTGTTTTACTGTATAAGAAGTGTTATTTTAACATCAGTGTAAACCTCGGGGGTTCAGGTTATCCTACATTAGGATTATTAAACAACAGAAACTCAATAATCAAATATAAAAATAAAACACGGCTTAGTTTTCACTTATGAATTAAATATATACTGATTCGTATTAAAGCTACAAAAGTTATTCAGCCGAGAGTGAGTGATTTTCTCTTTGTCTTTTGTTCATGACTCCAGTTATTGCAAGCCGTTGTGATATGCATATCGCAATATATACATTTGCGATATTTCGATAATTTCGATATATTGTGCAGCCCTAGCTCGCACTGTAAAAAGTGTTCAGCTCACTTACTTAAAAAAATATAGTAAACGTTGCCTTTAAATGATTAAGTTATGTGAACTTGACAATTCCACTTTACTTAATTTTTTCGATTAAGCATGAAGTTTATTTACTTAATCATTTTAATGCAACGGGTTTCTTAATTTTTTTTAAGTTAACTGATCACTTTGTAGGTTAATTATAGACCCGATACACTGTAAAAAAAAAAAAATGTTGCTGCAATTAGTTATAAACAACTTAAAATTTGTAGAAATAACTTAACTTAAATATCCAACTAAACTGAAGTTAACTAAACTTAATATTTTAAGTCAAGCACGAACACATACTTTTTTAAGTTGAAACAACACATTATTTCTTGTTCTAATGTTAAATTTTAAGTTATAATCACAGCAATCATTTTTCACAGTGTATAGTCCAGCTGTGAGTAACACACTTATAGCCAAAATAGCCTTGACATGTCGTTTTTGCCAAAAATAACTTGTATGTATGATATTCCATCATGTAAAGCAAAGTAAACCGTGACTACAAGGTGTTTGGTTTAATTTCTTCACTCATCTAATTGATGACTAGTCTATTCTTGGGCGATGGTTTAGACGTCTATTAAATTTTCACTGACAGCCCAAATTTTGCCTTGTTTTAGCCTAGACGTCTGTGTTTGGACAGCTATTACACGTTTTTTAAACGCTAGTGTGTCATTTCTCAGACTAACAGGCGACTGCGAGATATAGCTAAAGAAATGCAGCCCTCCAGGAGATTCAAATTGCATATTTTGTAAGGAAAAGAAGTCTTTTTATTGCCGCTGGCCAGAGACAGTCTGCCGTGATGAATGGTGGTCCGGAGGCTACGTTCAGGCCAGTTTGTCATGTGGATATATACGTGCGCGAGACTGTTTATCTGCTTATCCGGCCGGGTTTGTCAGGTGTGGAGATGATAATTCGAGTCTGTCTGCAAACGGGGTTTATTACCAGCTCTCCATCTGCTGATGAAGCTATGGATGGTTGAGTTCCTGGAAGCCAGAGGTGGTCGACTCACAATGAGATGCCAGTAAACAGATGCATGAGATCAGCGAGTGTGTGCCGTTCGTCACGCCGAGCGCTCGCTGGAAGCTCAGGACTGGCAGCTTTATGTTCGGCCGTCTAAGACGATGTCAAATCGACCCTTTTTACCTTCCTAATAAATGTGTGTTCGATTCATTAGTGCACGCTATTCTGAAGGGGAAGAAAAGTTCTCGATCGTTCATCAAATCAAAATCACTTTCTCTACATCTCAAATGCCTTTCTTAATGCATTGACTCATCAGTCAACCCAAACATGCATGCAAGATTATTCACAATCAGGGATTTTCTGGTGCGATTCCTCACAACACTGGGTGAATTCTGAATTAAAGAGTGTGAATTGGAATTGAATTGGTCACAACACAAAGGAAATTGAATTGGCATGAGAGCCCTGATGAAAACAAAAAAACCTAAAACCAGGCAAAGCTGGTTTGCTGGTTTTTAGAGGGGTTTTGACCACTTTATTTGCTGGTTAGGCCAGGAGACCAGCTTAAACAAACTACATCCAGCTTAAAGGAACAGTTCACTTAAAAAGAAAATTCTGTCATTATTTGCTCACCCTCAAGTTGTCTCAAATCTGCATGAATTTCTTTATGTATGAATGTCAATTGTTGGACCCCATTGACTTCCATAGTAGGAACAAAAAATACTGGGGTTCATCAACTGTCTGGTTTCTGACATTCATACATAAAGAAATTCATGCAGGTTTTAAACAACTTGAGGGTGAGTAAAAATGACAGAAATTTTATAATGCATTCTGGCAAATGAAGTTTTCTTCCACTTTGCTCTGTTTGTTTGTAAGGCCTATACATCTTAAAACTTTACAAATGTTTGTCTTTTCAAACAAATTTCACTTAGTGCATTTATATGCATTTCTTTGAATTTAAATTGATTTTAATTGTAGTTCATTGAATTTTAATTTGCTTTATTCAAATTAACAGGTTTTCTCAAATCAGTTCTGAACGTTGCACAAAACGGGTGTATTTTAAGTCATTATATGCATGCCACCTTTTGCATCTTTAGCTCTTTAAAGGATAACTGTCGCCAAAATGCAACTTTTTGTTAATCTACCCGAGGCAAACTTTCGTTTAAAAGCATAATTAGAATGGAAACGCCACTTTTAAGTTTGACCGTATTTTCGTTTTCGGTCAAATTGCCTTTTGAATGGGAGTGCTTCGGCCACGACTATGATAGCATCAAAAATCGCTATTTTTAAAACACTTAGAAGGTTCGACACAACATGAAACTTTGCTGGAAGTGTCACCAGGGGCTCTACACATGAACTCCAGCATTGAGAACAGTGTTTGTGAACACAGAGTTTACTAAAAAGAAAGGTTCTGTAGCTCACTGTAGCTGTTGTTGTTTCCGTCCGCCGGCATTTTGTCAGTCAAAAATAGTCGATCTCCGAATGCGAATGAACTGACTCTGAATTTTAGTATTGCTTCTTATATGAGGATCCTTTTTCAAATACAAGGTCATTGAATTTGAAACATTATCCATTATCCGTGAATTTATGTGGAACTAAGCGTTAGGAGCTTTCCATCTTTACTCTCCTCCCTGTTACGTTGCATTCGGAGATCGACTATTTTTGTCTGTCAGAATGCAACTGACAGTTATCCTTTAAAGAGTCTGTCAGAATGGACACAACTACAGTGAGTTGTTCAAAACCTTTCTTTTTAGTAAACTCTGTGTACACAAACACTGTTGTCAATGCTGGAGTTCATGTGTAGAGCCCCTGGTGACACTTCCAGCACAGTTTCATGTTGTGTCGAACCTTCTTAGTGTTTTAAAAATAGCGATTTTTGATGCTATCATAGTCGTGCCCCAAGCACTCCCATTCACAAGGCAATTTGACCGAAAACGAAAATACGGTCAAACTTAAAAGTGGCGTTTCCATTCTAATTATGCTTTTAAATAAAAGTTTGCCTCGGGTAGATTAACAAAAAGACCCTAGGTTGCATTTCGGCGACAGTTATCCTTTAAGGTTCCTTTGAAGACCTCTAGCAATGCTTTAGATGAAACCAGGTGAGATACAGGTATCAGATCTCTCAAAACCGCATTGATTTCTGTGCATCAGAACAACAATCTCATGATAAGAGGTGTTTCCCTTTCCTCCATCATGTGTGTGTGTGTGTGTATGTGTGTGTGTGTGATACTCTAAAGCCAAACATCAGTATCTGACAGAAAGAGTTTCCCAAGAACTCCACTGCCAACGTTTGGCATCCAAACATTCGTGTTAAAGCCTGTTCTTAGATCAGATGTGTGTGTCGGAGCGTCTCGTTATGGGAATGTTGCCTCTGGCGTCCAACACGGCTGCTATTGTTTCAGTCTGAATGCTATTCACTGATGCTTTATTCAGCGTCTGAATACTGCCGCACATTGCACAGACTTTATTTCTCAGCTGAGGCTTTAAAACTCCATTTGCATGAAATTAATGACAATACTTCACGTTGATAAAGGCCAGAAGCCTCTAGACGTGAGCGATGCAGGAATCTACCTGTTATTTATCAGCGCCGGTTGCTTTGTTTGTGCCATTAACGGTCGGAGGAAAGATTAATAAGAATGCTGAATGCAATCCGGGATGAACGTGGCGTCTCGTAGCAACAGGACGGAGAGCCTCATCCAAGCTTCTCCTGTTGTCCGAGACTTCTTTCCCGAGTGTATGTGAGTGTTTTATCCCTTTTGAAAAGACTAAAGAGAAAAGCAATCCGTTTTCAGGCCGGTGAGGAGGGAAGGTCTGTAAGTGCTGTTTAATAAACTCTTAAAGATCGGCCTCTGTGTGTCCTCAGGCCTCGAGGAGGAACACGGACAATAGATGTAGTGCGCTTTCAAAACGAGTGTCTCGGAGACTTTTACATGCCGGCGACACGTTCTGGACGGGTGAAAGAGACGCTGTCGAGGAGTGTTTGCCGGAACAGCCACTTCGGCCGTTAATTCAATTAAGCTGTCAGGACTGTGTGTGTTTTGGAAACAGGACTGCCGAATGTTCAAAAAGCAGAGGATTTGGCATGTTGTCATTTTGCCTGGAGCTTTAGAGTTGCATACATGCGCCATTATAGAGTTAACGCACACATCATCGTCTTTAATCATTGTTTCGTCCAGCCTAGCAAAGAATTTGTGCTTTTTTTTGAAAGGTCATTTGTGTGTGTGTGTGTGTGTGTGTGTGTGTGTGAAGGGACTTCATCAAAATATCATTATTAGGAGGGAGCGGAGAAATCCTTGGAGAAATCTTGCACGGCTCATTTCAGGAAAACTGTCTAAGAGTTGAAGAATGTAGGTCAGACACAAACACACAGACGCTTCGGAGCGGGAGACACCGGTCTGTGCGTTTAAGAGAACCAAACAATAAATAATCAGCTTTGATTACAACAGTCATGATTCTGAAAGTGTTGATTACGGCATTTTATTTGTAAGATCGGTTACAATTGGCATTCAAATCAGTAATGACAAACAGCATGATTGTAAATTACTTTTATACATTTCACTGCACAATACATTCATATTTTTGCCTTATTTTTGCATTTAATAACTCACTCATAAACACAGTAACTTGTTCGTTCCTGAATGAATTGTTGTCATTGTTTTGAACAAATCAGTTGAATGAATGATTCAATGATTCACTTATAAATGCAGTGGCTGTGTCTGAAATCGCAGAAAACAGTATTTGGTAAAAAAGTATTATGTCCGAATTCACAGTACTCATAAAAAAGTGCCTGTATGACCCACTTCTTCTGGACAGATTCTGAAGAGTGCATAAGATGGACACTTTACTATCCCATGAGGCCACGGGAGAGGATTTGTGAATGAATGACAATAAAGCGACTCAGTAGGTCACATGATAATGACAACATGGCGGATATAGTACGGCCGGATTACATTAATACTACAAACATTCACACTATATATAGGGCATACATGTTTAGCCATCACAAAGTAAGTACTTATTCAAAATAATGACCTACTCAAGAGAGTGTGTGATTTCAGATGCAACCGTAGTGTTTTATAACGAATCGGTTGAGTGAATGATTCAGTGATTGTTCCTAAATGAAAGAATGTTTTGAAAGAATCAGTTGAACTAATGATTCACTGATTCACTCAAATTCCAGAACTGTGTGTGTGTGTGTGTGTAAAGTCCAGGTTCAGAAAGTAAAAGTCCTCAGTACTGTGTTCCAATCACCTGGATTTGCTAATTAGCAGTTTTTCAGCCAGGAGAGAGAACTAATTAGTGAAATCATCTGGCTGAGTTCATGGGTGGAATAAACATATGGCAGGACTTTTACTTTCTGACCCCTGGACTCTACACCTCTGCGTGTGTGTGTGTGTGTGTGTGTGTGTGTGTTACCTACTTAACCATATTTTGGGCACAAATTTATATTCAGAAGCGAGTTAAACCTGACAAAACCTCCATTATGGTCTGTCCTAATTTATAAAAATGCTATAAAAATTATGTAAATAATGTTTTTTTTTTATAGATTTAAAAAATGCAGAAGGTTTTCTGTTAGGAATATAGTATAGCACTTATGACTGTGTCTACATATAATTACAAGTCTGTGTAATGTCCCCATTTAGGTAGGTATAAAACGTGTGTGTGTGTGTGTGTGTGTGTGTGTGTGTGTGTGTGTGTGTGTGGACCCTTCAGCTACGTGTTCTAGGTATTTTTGGCTAAATAAACTGGGCCATGTCCCAAAATCTCCTTCCTCTTGACGTAAACCACAGTTGGCTGTTATCATCCGGCTTACAAGCGCAGTCAAGACTGACCAATTTGTTCCCTTCAAGCCCTCATTACCTCATCAGCTTTGACAAACGGTGTTATTGTGCAGGAGGTGTTTCTGAACGTCGAGTGGGGCGGTTCAGCGTGAGCTGGAGGGTGTGAGCGAGCTGTCCATCAGCGAGACAGAGAATACATGAAGTGAATCACAAACCAGTCACTCTCCATCCCGGAAGCTGTAATTCTGACCTTTTGAATTGGCCGAATGTCTGAGTCTGTCCTGTTCCTCAAGGTTATCGCCCTGAGCACGGTGTCTGTGACCGTCTTCAAACGGCCTGTGTGGTTTATACAGTATGTGCTCATGAAAGTCCGAGGCCTCATGAATTTCATCACTCTCGACTCTGAGGAGTTTCCAGTTTAGAGCCGGTGGGATTTATGTTGATCTCGGAAGGAGATGTTTCTTCTCACACACAGCGGCTCTGGCCTTTTACTGCTTGGAATTTCAATTTTTAGCTGTAAAGCAGATTTCAGAAAACAATATTTAGCTCATATTTAGTTCAATGTTGATTTAATGTATCATCAATGTTAGAAAAGTGAATCAATTATTTAAAAAAAATCAATTTCAGTTGTAAAGCAGTTTACAGACTTCAACTGAGTTCAATGTTGATTCAGTTCAGTTCAATAACACTGGTGATTTTACAAAGTTAGTGTCATTAATCTAATCCGATTTTTTCTGAGTTGAATTCTCAACTCAACATGCATTCTGGGAAATGAAGTGCTTCAACCATGGTCCATAAATGTGCCTGTAAGGCCTAATTATATGAATTTCAATTATTTTTAAATTCAAAGCATGCATGCTCTTTTTTGCATTATTAATTAAATGCACATCGTAAGATTGCAGAGAGTCTCAAAGCTTCAAGAGGTTGAATAACAACCACTGAAATTATAAATAAAAGATTGCATCATAATCAAAGAGGAAAATATAGAAAAAAACTTCAATTTTTCAGTCAGATGAATTAAATGTTGCATTACATTCTATTTAATGCAACATTTAATTCATCTGACTGAAAAATTGCATTAAATATACATTAAATGCATTAGCCAATTTTATTGTGAAAGTGAAGGCTTCACTATATTAAAAAACATATACTGTATAATTGCATATATATAATTCCAGGCATTTTCTCGGTCCATTTGTTGCACGTCGCCGCCTGAGGGAAGAATGGATCTCAAATGTCTGTATTAAATGTTTACTTGTGCCTCATTAACGTTTGATTTAACGTCACTCCAGCACAGAGCAGACAGATGAAGGTGTGTGTGCTTTACTGTCGCTGTTTCTGAAGAACACGTAGATCTCGCAGCTGTAAAAACACTGAAATCTCCTCGTCTGCAAGTGTCTTGAGACTCAATAACACACAAACACAGTCCTCTTCCGTCTCTTGAGCATTACAGGTGAGACTCATCTTCATCCTGCACACCTGACAGCGCCACAGGCAAATCCTGAAGATCTTTCTCATTCCTGCCACTGACACACACATTTGGTTGCTAAGTTAGTGTCCCGAGGCGAGTGGGGAAATTGCAGATGGCTGAGATGAGTGGCGTGAGGCTGTTTATGCTAAACAAGGGGTTTATCCATTCGACACACGCGCGCCTCGCTCTCCGACCAGAAGGCTGGGTGTGAAGCTGCCAGGCGCTTTCGGTAAATGGCCTCGTTCCCGAAGCATCGGCCCGAATGCACGCGCGGCCCGGAGACGGCCGGAGCATATGAGGATCTGTCTCTGACTGCAGCACTGTGAACCTGATCCGTTTAGTCCCGGGACAAGAGCTGTGTGTCATTCACATCTGAACTCAATGCTGTTTCACTTCTCATCGATTCTGGAATTGTATGACAGCTTGAATTTTGAAATTTAAATTTTTAATTTAAAGAAGTGGAACTGGAATTCAAAGACATTCATGCAACTGCAATAAGTGTTGGGTTTTTAGGAGAAGGATTTTTTTTTTCTTGACAGACTAGATGGATGGATGGATGGATGGATGGATGGATGGATGGATGGATGGATGGATGGATGGAGATGGATGGGTGGATGGATAATGTGAGAGATAGATAGATAGATAGATAGATAGATAGATAGATAGATAGACAGATGGATGGATGGATGGATGGATGGATGGATGGATGGATAATGTGAGATAGATAGATAGATAGATAGATAGATAGATAGATAGATAGATAGATAGATAGATAGATGGATGGATGGATGGATGGATGGATGGATGGATGGATGGATGGATAATGTGAGATAGATGGATGGATGGATGGATGGATGGGTGGATGGATAATGTGAGAGATGGATGGATGGATGGATGGATGGATGGATGGATGGATGGATGGATGGATAATGTGAGATAGATAGATAGATGGATGGATGGATGGATGGATGGATGGATGGATAATGTGAGATAGATAGATGGATAGATAGATGGATGGATGGATGGATAATGTGATAGATAGATAGATAGATAGATAGATAGATAGATAGATAGATAGATAGATAGATAGATAGATAGATGGATGGATGGATGGATGGATGGATGGATGGATGGATGGATAATGTGAGATAGATAGATAGATAGATAGATAGATAGATAGATAGATGGATGGATGGATGGATGGATGGATGGGTGGATGGATTATGTGGGATGGATGGATTATGTGAGATAGATAGATAGATAGATAGATAGATAGATAGATAGATAGATAGATAGATAGATGGACAATTCAACCTAAATGTATTTATTTATATTTAGTTTACATATTTATATAGAGTATTATTTAGTTGAATATTATTTACTTTTCCTGTCAATTTATATTCCAGCTACTCACTAATGAATTCAAATTCACACTCATGAAGTGAAACTGATTCAGAATTATTCCCGAAACGGCTCGTGACGCTCCAGACAGGATCATGTGACATAGGACTGATGATCCCGACACACACTCTCCTGCGGGCGATGAACACATCCAGTGGTTGATCAGAGTCCGATCACAGCACACAAACGCAGGGTCGAGCGTCGGCCGGTCTCTGTCCTGCTGCAGATTATCCCACATCACCTCTCAGTCACCTTCACTTCAGATCCGATGGCCTGATAAGGCTGCGTATCGCGCCACAATGCAGGAAGATTGTGTTTATCAATCTGCAAGCGTGCAGTTTCACAGAGGGAAGGGAAATGACCTCGAGAGAGAGAGAGAGAGAGAGAGAGAGAGAGAGAGAGAGAGAGAGAGAGAGAGAGAGAGAGAGGCACGCTCTCGCCCAGCAGGGCGTTCTTCATGTTTGCTGAGCTAATGGGCTGTCGGTGTTGTGTTCCAGCGGCACAGATCCCTGATCAAACACCGGCTCCATGCTTGGACCGGACCCAGGAGAAAAACCCTGATACTCATGCTAACATACTACTGGTTTAAAGCTTCCTCACCGTGTGTTCTTATTCAAATGACACCGGCTCGCTTTAGTCTAGAGCTTCATCCCAGACGGAAACTGTTGAACTGGGGTTTTTGCTGCAGGGAATTATGGTGCAATACAGATGTAGGCCTAGACGAAGCGGCTTTATTTGACAGTGGTTGGCATGTTGAGATCAGTTGACATAGTTTTGTTTTGTTATGTTGATTTTAGGGATGTCCTGATCAAGTTTTTCTTTTTGTGCTCGAGTAATTTAATATTGAGTATCTGCAGATGCTGAGTCCTAATCTTATGCTTGGATGAAAATGAGACTACTGATATAAACTTCTTGTGTTTTTTATGTACAATAAGCTGAGTAATTGCAACAAAAAGAGAAAAAGTGGATTTAAGGTTAGAAAGCATGAAGTGTCAGAACTCATTTTTCTATTTTTGGCATCTACACTACCATTGAAGAGTTTGGGGTCAGTACAATTTTTCTTTTGTGAAATAAATTTAAGCAATAAGCCCCTTGAAGCTGTGTTTTACAGTTAAAGCTGTTCTAAATCCACTGTAAAACACAGCTTCAAGGGGCTTATTGCTTTTATAAAACGGTTACTCCATAAAAATATTCATTTTATTCATAAAATAAACACCAGCAACAAAAAATATAACGTTATAACACATTTATTCCTCCGCCAAGCAATGTAGTTCCAAAGAGGTTGCCAAGCAACAAAGCATCACAAACGGCAGTTGCGCAGTAACACTAGTGTAATGCGGTCACAGGTGTGTGTGTGTGTGTGTGTGTGTGTGTGTGTGTGTGTGTGTGTGTGTGTGTGTGTGTGTTTGTTGAGTAATTTACAACGGCTTCGAACGCGGCTCAACCAATCAGAATCAAGGACTGGAAGTATCTGTTTTATAATAATACTTTTATTCAGCAAGGATGCATTAAATTATCAAAAGTGACAGTAAAGACATTTATAATGTTACAAAACGCTGTGCTTTTGAACTTTCTATTAATCAAAGAATCATGAAAAATAAAATGTATCACGTTTTCAATGTTTTCAACATTGATAATAATCATAAATGTTTCTTGAGCATCAAATCATCATATTAGAGTGATTTCTGAAGGATCATGTGACACTGAAGACTGGAGTAATGATGCTGAAAATTCAGCTTTGATCACAGGAATAAATTACACTTTACTATATATTCACATAGAAAACCACTATTTTAAATTATAATAATATATCGCTATTTTTGATCAAATTAACGCGACTTTGGTGAGCAGAAGAGAACAAAAACCCCAAACTTTTGAAGGGTAGTGTATCGTCAGTCAAATTCAGCCTTTAATTAGTTCCCATGACCTTAAAATAAATCATTTTTAGCACTTGATATCATTAAGATCACATTTATATTAGTATTATTGGGAATGCAAATGGATATTTACCTCCTGATATGTTAGAACTCCTTGTTGGGACTGCAGAATATGAATAAATGCTAAATTTCGTGTTTATCTTATAGCACAGTGAAAAGAACATCAAGCTGATTAAACTTTATAAACTAACTCCGGCGCCGCTCTGTTTTCCTGAGGATTGTGGGACAAGATAAATGACCACCTGCGTCTGAAAAGCACTTTGCTCTCAGTTTATTCTTCCAGCGCCGTCACGAACAGGCGCTTTCAAGGGGAAATCATTAATATTGTCTACGTGACAGACGGTTAAAGCCACTTTCTGTCTGTTTTTTGGTGAAGGAATCATGAGCTTTTGTTGAAAGTTTTCTCTTTTACTGTATGTTTTCGAGGGAAATCTGGGACTGACTTCACTGAGTTAATGGAGTGACATGGGGAGGTTAAGAATGGATGCAACCTTTAGAGGGAATGAGAAAATGGAAGACAGGAGCGGCTTTTGGACGTACAGCGTTATTGAAAAGCCCTGACTTTATATGTGAGAATGTGTTTGAAGTGCTGGCAAAGTTACTGGCAATTTCAGGCACTTTAAACCCTCCGGGAGCGCTTCGTCTCGGATCAAACCGAAAGCTATTTTGGCGAAAAAATATGACAATGTATGTTAGAGGAGCCAAAGCATGAAACGTTCTCAAATCATGTGCAAAATACACACTTTACTCTGAGGACGACGTTTCAGCCGTCGCTCTCAAATTTGACACTGAACCGACTCAAATAGTGGCAATTGTGAATTTAAGAGATATCTGTCATGGAGACATGACTCTTGGGTGGCATTTTGAATAAATTGGCTTTAAAATAGAAGGTTTTGGATGCGCTCACGTGACCGGCTGCGTGTCTCTAATCGGAGCCAGATGTGTGTTTCTCTAATTGCACAAATCACATTTGGACTTGGACAGCAGAAGAGGCGTGACTGGGCATTCAATTCCCCTCCACTGTCCTCAGGTCAGGCCCATTACACATAAATATAATTAAAAGCAGCTTCAGAGCGAGTGTCGTCTGGATGCTATCTGTTCTGTTCTCTTTCTCTATCATTTAATGGCCAAATCAGATTCTAATTAGCTCCCTTGTCATTCAACAGGCTGGTCGGAGGGAGGGGAGGGACACTGTAGCCAATTACGCTTCATATGTTTCCTCAGTGTCCCTGAGGTGAAAGAAGCCTGTTAATTATATTATAATCCCCGGACTCAAATGTTTAAGGGGACGTATTCATGATGGATGATGCATGTAGCTGATGAAATAAGTGCACATGCGAAGTCATATATAGATATATATATATATGTAGGCCTATATATTCTTTCATTTTAAAGTGCATTTTAAAGTGAATGCATTACAAACATAAATGCATATATATATATCATGAATCATCATGAATATGTCCCCTTAAACATTATATATATATATATATCTATAGATAGATATGAAGAGTTCAGATGAAAAAGCCTCTAAGTGCCATCTGAAATTTTCTTCTAGAATGATTTTTCTTAAATATACAAGCTTCATAAAAATGATAATTCTACAAGAAAATTTCAGATGGCACTTAGAGGCTTTTGCATCCGAACTCTTCATATATATATATATGCATTTATGTTTCATGTCCCTGAGGTGAAAGAAGGCTCTTTAATATATATATCTGCATTCCTGGACTGAAATGCTGTAAATGTACAGCAGATGTTTGTGATGTAGCTCATAAGCCGAGTGCACCTGTGGCATTGATGAGAGACTCTGAGCTTCATCCAGAGAATAATGTGGCATGTTCTTACTGAATTTATCCTTCTTCAAACTGTAAATAAGAGGTTAACGTGTAAAGAGATAAAATGGTAATGATAATTTTAGCTTTGCAGGTGTTCGTCAACAAAGACGTCTCGTAGCAACCTTAGGATGAGCAATGCTAATGACAGCATTTGTTCTGCAGGTGTATGAGGATAGAGAGGATTATTCACTGCAAATGTTCACAAAAGATTTGTATTTTATTGGAAAAAAAAAAATATATATATAATAAAAATTATACAAATATTTTAAATACAATTCTAATTTTATCAGTTATATATTTAAAATGTATTCAAAATATTTTATAATGTTTATTTTAAAGTTTAAAAAATTTAATTTACAAATTTGTATTATTAATTAACCACAAAAATTCATCATGCACATAATGACGTGCATGACGAAGTTTTTCATTATTATGCCGAATACAGCGTCCGTTTAAAAATACACAGAGCGTCTGTCAAATCCAGCTTTATGTTGCTTTACATGTTTCAAGAATAAACAGTTTCTTTTGTGAGAGAAGCGACAAGCGAAGACCAATCAGAAATCCAGCAGCATCAAAAATAATACGTTTTATTTATATAGCGCCTTTCAAGAAACCAAGGACACTTTATATAGTATTGACAGATACAGATATACAGTCAGGATATAACAGGCGGACAGACAGTGTGTGACCCTGGACCACAAAACCAGTCATTTTATGAAAGTGAGATTTATACATCATCTGAAAGCTGAATAAATAAGCTTCCCATTGATGTGTGGTTTGTTATGATAGACAATATTTGGCTGAGATACAACTATTGAAAATCTGGAATCTGAGGGTGCAAAAAAATCAAAACATTGAGAAAATCTCCTTTAAAATTGTTCATTTATGTTGGCGATTGTGCAGCATTCACTCACAAAAATACATGTTTTATATATTTACGGTAGGAAATTGACTAAATATCTTCATGGAACATGATCTTTACTTAATATCCTAATGATTTTTGGCATAAAAGAAAAATCTATAATTTTGACCCATACAGTGTATTGTTGGCTATTGCCACAAATATCCCCGTGCGACTCGAGATCCAGGGTCACACATAACATACGAAAGAAAACCAAAGTAAGGCATGCATGGATCTGAAATTTAAAGTATATACGATCAGTTATTATATAATTATTATAAATGCTGAATGCTCTCCCGCCAACAGTAGAAAGTTTAAAACTGCGAGCAAGTTTTCAGAGCTGGATCTCAGCGGATATATCGGTGTATTCGTTCTGAAAGGCAACAAATCATGACAAGCACTGAAAACTAGGACGAGTATTTTAAAGTGAATGCGATGGATAACAGGAGCCAGAGCGACTGCTGGAGGACGGGAGTGACGTGAGCTGGTTCTGTGTGTAATGTGAGGTCTCGAGCTGCTGCGTTCTGAACTAGTTTAAGGCGATTAATGGTTTTAGTGAGAAGGCCGTAGAACACAGAGTTGCAATAGTCCAGACGTGAGGGTGTAGAAGCTCGGACAACAGTTTCAGCATCTTCAGATTTAACGAGTAATGGATCAGCAACACGTGAGCTGCGTTTGGTTAGCGAGAGTGTGTGTACGTCATTCCTCACACACACCTGTGAGCGCAACACAACGTCTGCTGGTTTTTTCTTTCTTTTTTTCTGAAGGTCTCTTTTTTTTATTAACAAGACATATACAAAGAAATAGACCAATGACACATACAAACAAGTACAGTACATCGAGGGGAGAAAAGGAAGAAGAAGAAAAAAGAAGAGAGAGAAAAACAGTTATATATATATATATATATATATACATAAATAGATATAGAGATAGATATAAATATAATAGTATATACAGGTACAGTTATAATTTTGATGATTAGATGGGTTGATGAATAGATTATTCCAGTGATATAACAACATTTTTGATTATATATATATATATATATAGTGTTATAAAAAAATGAAAAAAATCTCTCATTCTCTCTCTTTATATATATATATAGAGGGAGAGAGAGAGAGAGAGAGAGAGAGAAACTCACTGAGTAATTAATATATATCTAGGCAATTTGAAACAATAATAATAATAATATTTGTCATAATAGTAGTAATAACAGTGGCAGTATTCTGCTGATCCGTGAAGTCGAAGCTCAGTATTATCCAGAGATCAGAGTTGAACTCGACCGGAGGCTCTAATAACATCCACTAACCTCCTCATTACACACGCCGCTAGCGTTTTCTAAATGTCATAATCATTTGTACAAACAAGTATTAATTTCTTCAATGAGCTCATTGTTTCGGCATTAAATTATTGCATTGTTTAAATTAATAAATTTTTCGCTAACTGTGATTTGTATATGTATATTTCTGAAATGCATAACTTCCTCTGATAACAGATCTCTCTAAATTGTAATATGGACTCATGCATTTCTGTAAAGCTGCTTTGAAACGATGTGTATTGTGAAAAGCGCTGTACAAATAAAGGTGAACTGAAAGATCGCAGGTTTAACTGATAGCCAGTGTGGAGGTTGCAGATCAACCGCTAGTGTTTATGGACTGTTAAATGTCTACGGTAAATCAAAGCGGACGGCGGTTTATGGAAAAGCGCTGTGCTATTTCTTTCTCTAGTAATTGGCTCTCGAGAGAATAGCCAAAGTGTGAGAGTTATTAGGAACAAATTAGGATTCTGGCTGTTTTCTTTATGATCATTTCCCTTTTTCCAGTTTTAATATTTTTTGGCCTTTTGCTAGTTTTCAATTGAATTATTTTCTTTTCCATGTGCCCGGCATTATAAATATTAATGACTCCCCAGACACAGGGAACCTTTAATTTAATGTGTTTTGTAGCATTAAGGCGAGATGGCAAAGCTCTGAGTTTCCATGATGGCATTCAGTCTCTCTCTCTCACACACACACACACACACACACACACACACACACGCACACACAGACACACACACTCCCGTTCCCCAGAGATCCTCTAAACATTGCTTTGGGACGCTTTTGAGACCCGTGGCTCCTTTTTTTGCAAAGGTCCCTACTAGGACTGAATGGCTGAACCTAAAGAAGTCTCCAGCAAAGGTTCTCTTGAGTTTAATTGCGCGGCTCGATTAACCTGCGGGAGATACGCCAGCGCTTAATGAGTTTAGAAGAACAAAAGAATTCCTGCATAATGAACGCGAGCTTTCACTCACAAGTGCTCTTGAATGTGCTGTAAATAGGTAAAAGAACGGTCCAGAAAAGAGGTAGTGAGCGTGTGTGAGAGAGTTCAGGGTGGGAATATATGTGTGTGTGTGTGTGTGTGTGTACTGTGCATGACAACATGTTTCCCTGTGTATCTGCATGTTATTGTATGGTGAAGGTCATGGGTTCGATTCCCAGGAAATGCATGAAACGATCAAATGTATAACTTAAATGCAATGCATGTCACTTTTGCATAAATGCATAATTGTAAATGTAATGCAAAAATAATCACCCCCCGTCAACCATTGTTTGGTCAAACAGATCTCCCAGTGTTAGTTGAATCAGTGTTGCTTTGTTGCGCCAACAAACAGAAAAACGAGCTTTAATCTGTGTAATAATGCTGGCGTCGGCTGGTGGAGTTTGAGTGCTACCGGATGGAGAAATTAATTTCATGTGAATCAAAGGCTTTTATGCACCTAGCAACCTGTAATTCATGTCTGGAAACTCTCCAAATGGTGCAGAGAGCATTAAGGAAGCGCCGGCCTGGTTTTACCGCGGTGACAGTGACTGTGTGTGTTGTTGGTGTTGTGTGTTTGTGCTCATGCAGTTCACGTTCTGCGTGAGGTCAGAGGTCATGTGAAGAGCTGCTCACTCGTGTTTATTTGCTCCGCGTCTCTCACCGGAGCCGCTCTCAGGGCAAAGACTCTCCTGAACCCGAACGCTGTGTTTAGATGCTTGAGGTGTGTCTGCTGTTTGTCAACGCTAACAAACGAGTTGCAAAAATGTCTGTCTGTGGTATTTTTAGGACTAAATTGGTGTGATTTTTAATTCTTATCAAAGGTGAAAGTGCAACATAGTCTAGTGCGATTATTAAACTGCATGGGAATGAAGTTCATTATTGCTTATTGGTAAAGAGATAAGCAATGTGAACACATTTACAGAGTTGACAAGAGTCATCGAACTGTGAATTTTCTGAAAAAAATAAAATAAAATAATTGTGATGGCAAAAAAAACCTCAAATTAAAATTAAAAGTGAAATAAAAAAAACTCCAGGGTTGCTGTGCTTGTCTGTAGATCTGCACAATTTTGACAACAATTTTGTGATTTTATATATATATATATATATATATATATATATTACTATAATAATAATTCAAATAATAATAGTACTGTAAAATAAAATTATTACTATTATTATAACTAAATAAAAATAAGAATAATGAACATAAGATTATAACATAAAATTAACATTTTTAAGAAAATTTAATTTAATAATAATAATTTTATTTTACAGTACAACTGTCGTCCAAATGTAGATTATGAGCTTCTCACAGTGTCACGCTTCACTCTGAAACATGCAGCGCATATATTCATTTAATTAAATTACAGCCTTTGATTAAACAATCTTAATGCACTGGTTTAAGAGTCTTAATGCACCAGTTTCTATTCTGTTTCTGAGAGAAGCCAGCAGCAGAAATATGAGTTTTAACGAAAGACACGTGTAAGTTTAGTCTAGACACAGAGTTCGGCGGTTTTCCACTCTACTGATTGTTCATTCCTGCTGAGTTCGGGCTCATACGTGTGCTATATTTCACTGATATGCTTCAGTTTAAAAATAAGACGAGTTGAATCAGGACAATCCGAGTGTATTTGATGGGGAAGCAGAGAGAGACTCAGCAGAAGATGAACCTCTGAAGGACACGCGGTGATTGGCATTCCTCGCGCTCAGACGACGCTTATCGCATACTTAGCAGAGCCATCTGTGTGATCAAATGTCTGATCGCTGGGACATGTGTGAGATAACCGGCCACGAGCTTGCATCTCCAGAGCTCATGTTTACCCAGAAGTCCCTCTGATGGGATGAAGCTTCACAACGCGTGAGACTTGGACATCGTCACCCGACACGTCCTGCTAACGAGACGCGCAAGAGCCTCTTCTAGTGGCCTTCAATCATTCAAGTGCCTCTAATGTGGAGAGTGTGGAGCGACGGGAGCTGGAATGCATGACGGAATGTGAGGATCTCAAACGCAACGACCTCCAAAAAACACCAGAACCAAACGACTAAAAGTGCCGTAAATCTGCTGTCATGCTGAAAAAATAAAATAAAAATAAATGTTATATATATATATATATATATATATATATATATATATATATATATATATATAATAAAAAAAAAAATATATATATATATATATATAAATATATATTATATATTTTATAAAAAAATTATTGATAAAAAATCAATTATATAATCAATAAAAAATATATAAAAACATATATATATATATATATATATATATATATATATATATATATATATATATATATTTATTAAATTACATTAAATATAATTTAAATTAAATCTAAATTATATATATATATATATATCTTTTTTTATTGATTATATAATAATTTTGAAAAGTGCTATCTGAAATTTTCTTCTAGAATGATCATTTTTATCAAGCTTGTATATTTATGTTCAGTTATTTCACTTTAATGGCAATGAAAATTACCTATTAATTGTCATAAAAGTGAAATTTTTTAACTTAAATATACAAGCTTGGTAAAAATGCTCATTTCAGAATAGAATTTCAGATGGCACTTAGAGGCTTTTGCATATGAAGTCTTCATATTTTATTATAATTTATTATATGCTATACCATTGAATTGAATTATTATACCATTGAATATAATATTTTTACTGAATAAAATGCAGTTAAGGCACAGTTAAAAATATATATAAAGTATTTGGACGTAGAAGTCACACTTAAAAACATCTGGATTCCATTATTGCGTTATATAATATCAAACCAAGTTGCATTTTCTAAAGATATATAGCACTTTTCAATCAAAGCGTTTCACAAAATGAGGTTTATTAGGTTTCAAAAGATGAAACAATTATTAAATATTGTCCAAAAAACAGACAAAAGAAGAAAAGTTTTGGTTGATTTCTTCTGTGGAACATGTTCATATGATGATCTATAAACCATAACTCAAAAAGTGGCTCGGAAAAGTGAAGTTCGTTCTGAGAAAAGCCTAGTTACACATGCATTATTGTCTTATGTAAAACAATGTAAAGCATTTCTGCATGGATACATCTATCATAGTCTAAATGCTATAATAACATCAAATCTGTACCAGTTGACACATTGCAAACTTCACACAGTATGTCGTCACACACTCGGCTGTCGGTGAAGGTGTGTGTCGTGATGAACGGCTTTATTCGGGTCTGTAATTGGAACAGGAGAAGAAAAGATTATTTAGATGTAACACAGGCGCAGTAATGTGCGCTTTATTGTTCTGTGTTGATAGACGTGAGTGTGTGTGGTAACTCCCACACACTGACACGTTTCTAAAGCTCGTTGACAGAACGCAAACACACACACACACACACACACACACACACACACACACACACACGCTGCTTTGTTGTTTATTTGCTCCCTTGAGACATTCACGTCTCTCGCACTTACATTCACGTTTCCTCAAAGTGGGGAAAGACATTGTTTAGCCCGGACGCTGAGTAGCAAACACACGAGTGATCGAGGAACACACACACGAGTGATGGAGGAACACACACACGAGTGATCGAGGAACACACACACGAGTGATGGAGGAACACACACACGAGTGATCGAGGAACACACACACGAGTGATGGAGGAACACACACACGAGTGATGGAGGAACACACACGAGTGATGGAGGAACACACACACGAGTGATCGAGGAACACACACACGAGTGATCGAGGAACACACACACGAGTGATCGAGGAACACACACACGAGTGATCGAGGAACACACATCCCGAGAGATCGAGGAACACACACACGAGTGATCGAGGAACACACACACGAGTGATCGAGGAACACACACACGAGTGATCGAGGAACACACACACGAGTGATCGAGGAACACACACATGAGTGATCGAGGAACACACATCCCGAGAGATCGAGGAACACACACACGAGTGATCGAGGAACACACACACGAGTGATCGAGGAACACACACACGAGAGATCGAGGAACACACATCCCGAGAGATCGAGGAACACACACACACGAGAGATCGAGGAACACACACACGAGTGATTGAGGAACACACACGAGAGATCGAGGAACACACATCCCGAGAGATCGAGGAACACACACACACACAAGAGATCGAGGAACACACACACGAGTGATGGAGGAACACACACACACACACACACAGTCACACACACGAGTGATGGAGGAACACACACACGAGTGATGGAGGAACACACACACACAAACACACGAGTGATCAAAGAACACACACACGAGTGATGGAGAAACACACACATGAGTGATGGAGGAACACACACACACACACACACACAGTCACACACACGAGTGATGGAGGAACACACACACGAGTGATGGAGGAACACACACACACACACGAGTGATGGAGGAACACACACACGAGTGATGGAGAAACACACACACGAGTGATGGAGGAACACACACACACACACACACACACGAGTGATCGAGGAACACACACAGCGAAAGACAGTTTCATTCAAGATTGGACACATGAATAGTTGAAGAACAGTAATAAATTCATCAAAGAGCCTATAATATTCATAATATTCATAATATTCATAAGGCCTGCGTGATTTGGGGGATAAATTAATTGCGATTTTTCAGAAACAAATTGTTATTTAAGAAAATACTATAATATTTATATTTAATTTAGCCATAATTGTAAAATAATAATAATCATACTATATAATAAAATTATGATTAGTATTATTATTATTAATTTGAAATATTAAGCAACACTAAACACAAAACACTTTCCATTTCATAATGATGATAATGAAGATGTTTTGAGGCGGACGTTCTCATGTTGGATGGAGAACAGTGGCTCCTTCATGCTTGGCTTGAGCTCACACACACACCTCACCAGAGAGGATTGTGGGACAGAAATGTGTGTTTTATTAGTGAGCAGTGGGACAGCTGGGTGGAGGTTTATTGGTTTGCCTATAAAGTCTCTGTGTTCTCGTATTTTGGGCGACCGAGTGTTGCGCGTCCACAAGGACCTCGTCCACATTTCAACACCTGCCAGAACGGGTCCTGCTCCATCCAAACTGATTACTCATGATTACACCAGCGTGAAGCCACTGCGAACAAGGTCAAGGTGGATTTACCCTTCGCTCCGCTGGGTTTCACGGAAAATAAATGTTGATGGCGTTTCCTCATTTAAGTGCCTCGGTTTCATTCACGCAGTGGCTTCTGGGACGTTAGGGATCTCAGACGTCTATGTAAGTCGATCTGAACGCATGCGGCTCACATGTGGCTCACCTGTGGCTGACCTTTGGCTCACCTGTGGCTGACATGTGGCTCACCTGTGGCTCACCTGTGGCTCACCTGTGGCTGAGCTCAGTCCTGTGTGTATCTATCCGTCCATCCATCCATCTATCATCCATCCATCATCCATCCATCTATCATCCATCCATCCATCCATCCATCCATCATCCATCCATCTATCATCCATCCATCATCCATCCATCCATCCATCCATCCACCCATCTTCCATCCATCCATCCATCCATCCATACATCCATCCATCCATCCATCCACCCATCCACCCATCCATCCATCTTCCATCTATCATCCATCCATCCATCCATCCATCCATCCATCCATCCATCCATCTATCATCCATCCATCATCCATCCATCTATCATTCATCCATCCATCCATCCATCCATCCATCCATCATCCATCCATCCATCCATCCACCCTTCCATCTATCCATCCATCCATCCATCCATCCATCCATCTATCATCCATCCATCATCCATCCATCCATCATCCATCCATCCATCCATCTATCATCCATCCATCCATCCATCCATCCATCCATCCATCCATCCATCTAAGCATTAACATATTGTAACTTGGAAAATCAGCTTTTTTGGAGTAATGATTCGACACTTCACAAAAAATGGTTCATTGATGTTTCTGAAGCTCCTCCACCACATCTTTACATGCACAGCGTCTGTGGACTCGAGGAGATGAATATGAAGAATATGAGTTTAGCTGAAGGCGAGCGGCAATGCGTCACACTCTAATGGGCTAATTATATTTCATCAATAGTGCTTCATTTCCATAATTTAGGCTGGATTGCTTTCATAGCGCTCAAACCCTTGTTTTCAAGCAGACTCAGGTGCGCTTCAGTGATGTGAAGACCTGAGTTCACCCGCAGCTTTCACTCAAGCCAGACGCTGACGTCAAACACACGTTTCCACTGACAGAGAGAATATAGATCTGACTGGCCTTTTTGCTCTGTTATTGTTATTGTTATTGTTATTGTTCATGGGTAAATGACTGACGGCAATGATGCGCGTCTATCAAAACCTGCTTTCAGATCCGAGTGATCGTAGATGTTAAAACAGGTCTAAAAACCTGAATTAAATGATGACTCAGACTGAAAAGCTGAACGCAGCAAACAGACCAAAGAAAAGACAGCAAAAGCTCAGCATAAATGAGATTTAATTAAGATATTTAATTACGAGTCTGTACTTTACAAATGTTGCACTCAGCGTATACTGAGTGATAAAACCATCTCTAGAAGTGTGTTAAATCTCAAAGATACAAATGACTCATAAACTCATAAAGCAAGTAAATAATGCGTTTCTTTTTCTTTTAAGGGTCGGTTTGTGTATGTGTGTGTGTGTGTGACAGAATGAATGAACAAGATCTGTCGTTCCAAACACACAACTTTGCGATGCTGTTTGTGAATGTTTTAAAGACCTCTTTAAAGAGGGTCTGTAAAGAGCAGATGATGGACAGACACACTGGACTTCATCAAAGCTCTCGAGATCCTGCTGTTTATATCTCTGACGCTCTTCTCAAGTCTAATAAAACCCTCGGTCAGGATTGGAGATTCATGTTGGGAAACTGCTAGTCTTATAGTCAGAAATCTCTTGTGCTCAAAAATACAGCAAAAACAGTAAAAACAGTGAAATATTATTATAATGTAAATCATCTGTTTTCTATGTGAATATATAGTAAAGTGTAATTTATTCCTGTGATCAAAGCTGAATTTTCAGCATCATTACTCCAGTCTTCAGTGTCACATGATCCTTCAGAAATCACTCTAATATGATGATTTGATGCTCAAGAAACATGTATGATTATTATCAATGTTGAAAACAGTTCATATTTTTGTGGATACATTTTATTTTTCATTTTTCAATAGAACATTCAAAAGAACAGCATTTCTTTGAAACAAACTTTACATTATAAATGTCTTTACTGGCACTTTTGATTAATTTAATGTGTCCTTGATGAATAAATGTTGAATTTCTTTCAAACTTTTGAATGGTAGTGTGAAGCCAGTCAGATTAGAGAATATGAGCGATGTTTAGAAAGCTCTCGTCATTTTTATTTTCAGTGTCAGACAGTCCATAAACACTTCATCTGAGACTCAGACTGAAAAGCTGAACGCAGCAAACAGACCAAAGAAAAGACAGCAAAAGCAGCATAAATGAGATTTAATTAAGAAATTTAATTACGAGTCTGTACTTTACACTCATTGAATTTTGCAATTTTGTGTGTGTGTGTGTGTGTGTGTGTGTGTGTCTGTGTGTGTGTGTGAGACAGACTGACAGAATGAATGAACACGAAAATCCACCAGAGAAAGTCTGGCGTAAAAGAGAATGGTCTCGTTCATTGACGAGGAGAATTAGTCGTGATGTTTGTTCAGCTGTTGTTCTTCAAACATCAGTGTTTATCGCCACATTCTTGGCACGGATGAAACAGGCCGAGATTAGAGCGTTACAAACCCGACCAGATTAAATAAAGCCCAACGCTAATGAATGTGATGATAAAACAACAATGAAGAACAACGATCCAGTGGCGTCGGCTCTGTGATGAAGAACGATTCTGATAATGAACAGAAATAACTCCTTCATGTCCGTAAACGCTTGAGTAATGACAACTGCTGGAGCGATTCCTCGGAAAACTGAGGAAAACCAAAGGTGTGTGATCTTATCGGATGAGTCCATTCATGGAGGCTTAATTCAGATTCATTTTAGGATTTAGTGATGTATAAATCTTAATGTGTTTGAGTTATGTGTGGGATTATAGAGTAGGTGAGCGGTTTGTCGTGTTGGGTTAAGACGGCTCTTATTCACTGTCTGGGATTCAGGATAAGTTTCAGATCCCCCCCACCCCACCCCCTCTGTCTCTCTCTCTCTCTCTCTCTCTCTCTCTCTCTCCCTCCATCCATGTCTTTATTTTTCTTTCCCTCCTCTCTAGCAGAGGTTAATTGCTTGATTACTCGAGACATCTACAGGTTAGGCTCTGTAACCCTTCCACAAGAGGAAAGACATTTTTCACATTTTGACAAGGAAAGATTTGAAGTGGAAAAGCTGAAATCATGAGAGGAATATTCAGAGTTACAGGTCTGTTCTGAGTCGCGGACGGCAGGGAGAAAACGATGCTAAATGTGCATAATTTGGCTGCGAAGATTGATATTGTTTAAACATTATATTGATATTTATGTAAGATAGTTTCAGCCACGGAATAAAAATAAAAAAGGTAGCCTAATCGCGAGTTTTTATCTCACAATTTCGAACTTTTTTTCATGCGATTGCGAGTTTAAAACTTGCATTTCTGAGAAAAAAGTCTGAATTGTGAGATATAATCTCACAATTGCAAGTAATAAAATATGCAATTACCTTTATTTTTATTGATCCCGTGGTGGAAACAAGCTCCCATATATATTAGGGGTGTGCAATATTGATAAAACTGTGATCTCTGGGATTTTGTTGATTACGATCATTAGAAGTGTTTCATATTCTTCACATTCTGTCAGTTCGCAGCATGGACAGAAATTAACTTTTTTACTATGAGGCAATATTTGTCCCCTTAAACAGATTGTATTTATTTTTTTAAATGAAATTATACTTAAATATTTAGGGCCCTATCTTACACCCGGTGCAATGCAGCACCAAGCGTGACGCAAGTGTGTTTTGCTAGTTTAAGCCTGACGCAGTTATCATTTTCACGTCCTGCGCCACGATGTTTAAATAGCAAATGCATTTAAAGTCAATGGCGCAATTTATTTATTTTTGTTATTTAAAGAGCGCGTTAGTAATGTGCGCCTATAGGCGGGTCCACAATGCGCGTACACTCTGCTTATTAAACACACAGGGATGCACATCAACACACAAACATGCCAAATATTTCAAATAAAAGGAAAATATAAAAGATATGGTGGACTCCGGCTTGTCCCGTAGATGTTCTGCTAGCGCACTTTTACCTCGCGCACGAGCAGTTCTGTTTGCGCTCTGGAGACGCGTTTGGTCTTTCCACTATCAAATTCCGCCATGTAAATAGCGAATCCGCCATGGCGCGAGCGCAACTGGCATTTAAAGGGAATGGGAGATGAGACTCTGATTGGTTTAATGCACATAAATCCCAAAACACACCCATTACTCATTAAGAGAATAGGGACAACCCTTTTAGACCATGCGCCGGGAGCGCCGACCATTTTCCCCGTCGTTAAACTAGCAAAAGTGGATTCGGACTTGCCCTAAGTGAACTTGTGCTGTGCGCTTTAGACCATGCGCTTCGATCCTTAAAATAGGGCCCTAAATATATCAACCATAGGTTGGCAGCAAGACACTGTCAGTCGAGTTATTCATTCGAACTACTGAGTCATTTAGTCACTGAATCATTCATTTAACTGATTCGTTCAAAACACAGATTCATTCAGTAATGAAGCACCAATGTGATGCTCAGAGAAACAGAACAGGCATTTTTGTTGACAAAGCAAAATTATGCCTAAAATGTAACTCAAAATGTTAACTTATTGTGTACTGAACCATTTTATAACATCAAAATGACTTTCGCAATCATGTTATTCAGCTCGCAAATCTTTATACCAATAATTCAGATGTTACTGTAGACATCCCTAGTTGGTATTATTATGCATTTTGTTGTGATTTTGACCTTTGAGCGAAACATCCTGAAGGAAACCGAGAGGCAGAGAAGCAGTTCACTGACACACTTACTCAGACCCGTCATGAACTCGAACCCGTCAGGTTTAATTAGAGGGTGAAAAACAGACAGAATTAGTCCAGACGCCCAGCCTGACCTCGTCTCACACACACATCTTTCGTCTCACACACACATCTCTGTTTCTCATTCAGTCTTTCTCTTCCTAATCATCATACAGCTGAATGATGCTGTTAGTTCTTCAGTAATAATAATAATAGATTCATGTAGCAGGACGCAGTTTGTGAAGGTTAATTAGACTTTATTTTCTCCTGTTCTCTCATCATTACTGGTAATGAAGTGAAGGTTAAAGGGGTCATATAATGTCATTTTTGTACAAGCAAATATGATTCTTTAGGGTCTAAATTAAAAGTTTGTAATATACTTTAATTAAAAATTCTCATTAGTATTGTAAGAAAACACTCATTTTACCTGGTCAAAAACAGCTCTGTTTTCAGCACGCCGTTTAAGTGCATGTGTCTTTAAATGATAATGAGCTTTGCTCGCCCCGCCCCTCTGTTCTGTGCGTACACCGTAACACCATAACACAATAACCATAACGCGTTGTTCATTATAAACGCGGGATTATGAATTATATTGAGAACGTCGTATATAGAAAACATGCCGTAATGTACCCTGAGTGTAAACAGCCGCATTCATCGTGAAGCGTGCAGCAAGCGATTTGCAAAGATTAATATAAATATTAATATAAAGATTAATAAAACGTTTCACTCACTTCAGTTCTTCTGGAGGTGCAGCAGGAACACGAATAGTTGGTACCGATCCTTTTTTCAGGAGCAGCTTCTTAGCAAAACCAGCTTTATACTGACCCTCGTGTGTAAAGCAGTCTGGTGTGTGAAATGATTCGCGCAAACATGAAAGCATTGACGTTGATCGTGGGGAATATTCCCTTCGAAAACAAACTCAGCCACTGCGTCTTCAGCTGTACGGATTTAGGAACATCAAAATGATGCTGTGTTCGTTATTACACCCAAGAACAGAACACCACAATCGCTTAGAAGCCATTCTGCTCCAGCGTATCAACAATGACTGCGCGGACTATGATTGACAGCTCGCTCACGAGCGAGGGCGGTTGAAACGCTGCTGTCAGTCAACAATTGTGGGAGGGGCTTGATTTGAGATGGGGGAAAACATATAAGAAGATTAAAAAAAAAAAACACTGGATGGATTTTTAGCATTTTATGATGGTTGTACAGGCACTGCCAACACACACTTCAGTACAATCAACTTGTAAAAGTGCATGTACCATTATATGACCCCTTTAAGCTTCCTAGACAGCACCTGATGCTGCCTTCTAAGGGACCTTCTTTCAACCAGTTTCTTCTTGCTTCACAGATTAGATGATCACTGTATGCTGCCTGTGTAGGGAGCTAGCTATGTAGACTGCACTGTAAAAGATTTATTGTTGAGAAATGTCGACTTAAATTTAACATAACTTGATGCATTTAGATTTTGAGGTTCTCTCAACTACACTGAAAAAATGTGGTGTACTACAATAATTGTAGGCTATATAGTAACTGCATAATTTATTCATGCTGCAGTGCATGCTGGAAACTCACAAACCCTTAAAGTCCCCCTGTAGTCAATCATTTTATCCCTTAAAACTCATCTTTGATCACCAAAATGACATTTTTAAACATTTATTCCTTAAAATATCTTGAATGTAACTCGACACCCTTGCCTCATTTAATATGCGCGGTTCTATGAATATGCAAATGAGCCCCGCCTCCACTCACTCACTCAGCTCAGAGATCCACTGGTTGACGATCACACGTTGATCTGATTGGTTACAAGGTAGTTTGTGACGTCAGAAACACCAGCGATTTCAAAGCGTGTTTTTGAGACTGTCTTTGGTTCACTGCAGTTTTAAGGAGGAAATACTCAGCAATGGAGTCGACTTATGAATTTACACATGGTTTGAATATAAGCGTATTAAAAACACAACATAGACACATAAACAACAATAAAAGCTGGATTTTCAACACAGGGGGAATTTAACATTTCAGCAATAGTCTAAAATTCTTTGTTCAGACAACTGTGTTTGGCTACTTAAGGGATTTTTATATAGTTGCAAGTAATTCACATTCATATCATTTTTTGACTCAAAAGTTCCCTGTAAAATATGCTTCTGTACAGTGTGTAGACAGAAGTAGAGCGTACGTGTCTCTGTTGTCTCTAGTGTTCAGCGGGTCAGTAAAACACACTCGAGTCTTTTACAGCGCTCTTCTTTAGTCACAAACAGCAGGACGTGGCGTATTAACTTAACAAGCTTGTTCATTGATCGAGTCAAGGGCTCTGATGGAGACACATATATATATAAACACATTTATTGAGGCTGTTTTATGTGAGCGGATCTTCCTTTTTTGCTTGGTTTGGGGTCTCGTCTCTCTAAGGGTCAGAAATGCATCTGTAGTCGAACCCTAGAGGTCGGCAGAGGTCAAGGTGTGTGTGTGTGAGTCTCTGATGGTGTTTCTGAAGCCCGTCTGGACATCATTATAGAATATATCGCTGTTCTGCTGTCTTTAAAACAGTCAGCGGTGATTTAGGAACAACTGTAGACCAAAATCACTGAAACTAATATAGTGTAGGATTTACACCAAATTACACTAAGAAATTGCTAGTAAATTACAGAGTAACACACTGAATAAAAGGTGAAATGTTGAGATTTTGAAGTAGAAAGACTGAATTAGACTGAAATAGCCTTGGAAACTAGTTGAAATTAAATAAGTAATATGTTTTATTTCAGTTCATGTTTATTTTATTTCAAGCAACAAAAATGTTTTAGTTTTTTATGGTTTTAGTTTAACTATAATATATCCCTGTTCTACAATAACCTTCTTTTTTTTCCAATGATCTTTTGTTTATCTACTTTTTAAAATCTTTTTTATCTTACTTTTTTTTTTTTTTAAATGAATAAAAATCTATTTTTTTCCTGATTAACAAAAATCTAAAATCAGTTTTATGTGTTTACCTGTAAATCATGTGACCAGTAATTGACATCAGAGAACCGTGAACATAAGAATGTGTTGTTAAATTATTAAAATATTAACTTATATTATACACATTATATTATATATAATAATTATATTATACACTCTTAGAAAAAAAAAAAAGGTTATGGCAAAAAAGTTCTATACAAGGAGAAATGTCTTGAATGATTGCATAATAATTTCATGTGTAATGTTTTTTTCTAGTGATAAAGTATGTTTACGAGCTCTTCATATCCTTGCATTTAATTAAAATGAAAAACCCATGATCCCATGATGGAACCCCTGAAAGGTTCTGAAAATGAAGCGCCCGACGGAACCTTTAAGGTTCCATTTAAAACCTTTTCTTCTAAAACTGAACTTAATATTTCAGGTCAAAAGGGTTTGGCTGGCCACAAAGTTTGGGAAGGACTCTTTGACTATTTGTCTCTTTATAATCTCAGATGACGTGTGTGTGTTTCTTGATATAAACTCTCAGTGTGTATGCTCGCTCTCTCTCTCTCTCTCTCTCTCTGGACGGTGAAGCACCTTCTGTTCTGGACTCAGTCCGGCTCTCAGATCTGCACAGGACATGCCATATGGCATGAGACTCTATCATTCACATTTATCATCCCAGAACACGAGAGAGAGAGAGAGAGAGAGAGAGAGAGAGAGAGAGAGAGGACCAATTCAATTTAAGCCTGGCCATCCATGACTTCCACAAAGATATGGATGAGATATTCCTCATAGTCTCAAACACTAAATCAAAAGAATTCTTGAGCCGATAAATGACATTTTCCAACCATTGGTTTTCTTTTATTGATTTTTATCCGCTTATTTGAATGTAAATGAAAAATAGATTGTGCGAACGATCCTCTGTCTTATTTTAATTCAAGCAGAAATGTGATTCCTGTTATCAAGATGTTTAAATCTTAGAGATATTGAGCTGAATTTAAAGCTTTCTTTCTTTCTTTCTTTCTTTCTTTCTTTCTTTCTTTCTTTCTTTCTTGGTATTTATTATTATTTTTAATTAGTTTTTATTTTTATATTTTCTGATAATTTTCATTTTAGTTTTTTTTCCAGGTTTATAGGTTCTTATTAGTTTTTTAAATATTTAATTACATTTCTATGATTATTTACTACTTTATTCAAAATTTAAGTTATATTATTTTTACTTAAGTTTTAGCTTAGTTATTTTCTGTTTTAGTTTTAGTAATTTTAGTACTTAAACTAAATAGAAATTTCAAAGTATGCCTTGGCAATTAACATAAATATTTACTGAAAGTATATATATATTATTATTATTATTTTTATTATTATTATTATTATTATTATTATTATTTTTAGTTACACTCCAAAAAATGCTGGGTTGTTTTAACCCAATTTTGGGTCAAATATAAACAAACACAACCATTGGGTTTAAAAATTTAATAAAAAAATGTAAACCAATGGTTGGGTTTGTCCATATTTGACCCAAACTTGGGTTAAAACAACCAAGCATTTTTTAGTGTACCACTTATTTTATTTCAAATAACTTTTACAAAGTTTAAGTTAACGATAATAACACTTCAGTGCTACAGAAATATTGGTATTGATAGCAAATACCGGCCCTGATATTGATGCTTCAGTTTTATGGCACGTTCACAAACTTCATTCAGAGAGAAGTCTGCATTTCCCACAGGATTTCTGCCTGATATTTATGAGAACCCAAGAATTCCCCGTCACCCGTTCCCTGTCGGCCGGACCCAAATAAATCATTCCCTGATTAGACGATCGGAGATTTACGTCCATCTGAAGCAGAAACACCTGCAGTAAACCAAGCTCCCATAAGTCACGCTTGTTGAGTTGATGTTGGGCTAAATCCGTCCCTCGCCCCGTCCCGGCCGATGCCTGCGTGAAGACGGGCCCCGCTGGGGCGTAATGTGACCGTAATGACGTGTGTGTCAAGCTTTCGGCGTGGCGCGGGTCAGCTGGAGTGTGTTTGGACTGTTTCTTCAGGCCTGCTGTGTGTGTCAGACCTGCCAAGACCCGACGGGAGATTTGGGCAACAGCTGCAGGGTGTCTGTGGACCTCGAGACGCTCGGGATCCTGTCAGCGCTCGCTATGTTTAGAGTCTCCAGCCGCTCGCTTCGCTCTCAGTGTTCTCTCTGTCCTTCTCTTCTTCATCTTAGCCAACGCATGTTTCATTTTAAAGAGGACAATTATCATTCTGTCAGCGTTTACTCATTCTGTTTCTTCTGTGCCACATAAGTGGAGCATAAGAGCTAAAAAAAAAAAAAACTTAATTATTCCAAACTTTTGACTAGTAATTATTATTTTTTTAATTAAATTTTTTAATGATTTAATTGTATTTAATTTGAATTACTTTTCAATGTTTTATTTTATGCTATTTAAACATTTTTAAATTAATTTTTTTTATTCTATTTTTGTATTATTCTTTTATTTTACTTATTTATTTCTATTTATTTTTGCTACATTTTTAGTTTTTGTTTATTTTTTATTTAATTACATTTTTATTATTTTATTATTTAATTACATTAAAAAATATACATTTTTTAATTATACATTTTTATTCTATTTTTTATTATTTTATTTATTTATTTGTATTTTATTTGTATTTTTTTATTTTTTTTATTTTTTTTATTTTATTTTTTTTTTTTTTTTTTTTTTTTTTTTATTATTATTTTTTTATTTATTTTTTTTATTTTTTTTATTGTATTCTATTGTATTGTATTGTATTGTATTGTGGGTAAAATATGACCGTGACTGTGGGACAATGAGACGTTCGTCATCCTGTCAGCGCTCGCTATGTTTAGAGTCTCCAGCCGCTCTCTTCCCTCTGAATGTTCTCTCCGTCCTTTCATATCGTTGCAAATCCCCAAATCAACATTCTTTCTTCTGACTTTCATTGCATGGGCAAAAACAGCTGAAACATTCTGTAAAATATCGTGGAGATAGAAAGTCATGCAGGTTTGTAACAACCCTGAGGTTGAATTAAATTTTTGTGTGAACAATCTCTTTAATCATCGCCGTCTTCATCTCTGAACTGACGCCCACTTGACCTGACCTCCAGAACCCTTTCCAGCCTCGTTTCATTTCTGCCTGAAATAGGCCAAGAGGAAAGTGACGTGGGACGTGATGAAAACGGCACCAGTATCATCATCTCGTACTGCATTTATCTGCAGAATGATGGTCAGATAGTACAGAGATGAGGGGGAACTGAGCACATCATTCGCACTGGGGAATTACGGGGCTTTGTAAGTTGCTTAGATGAATCTCTGGATGTGTGACAAGAACAAAAAAAGATAACGTACTTACAGGCAGGATGATTTTATAATCTTTGATTGAAGAAACGTGGGCGAATGTCAGCTCATATTTCACCTTAAAATCAAAAGAATAAAAATAATTTGCCTTTTTTTGGGCCAATGCATTGTGACATTATTTTCTTTTTAACTTTTAATATTATTGTGGGTGAAATATGACAGAGCTTTGTTTCTTGATCATCAAATCATCATATTAGAGTGATTTCTGAAGGATCATGTGACACTGAAGACTGGAGTAATGATGCTGAAAATTCAGCTTTGATCACAGGAATAAATTACACTTTACTATATATTCACATAGAAAACAGCTGATTTACATTGCAATAATATATCAGATTTAAATCATAGGAATAAATTACATTTGACAGTATATTCACATAGAAAACCGCTATTTTGAAAACTAATAATATTTCAGAATTATACTGTATTTTTGATCAAATAAACGCAGCTCTGGCGAGCAGAAGGGTTCACATGGAGTCCCAGGCATTATTCAGTTCATATCCATGACCTTGCAGCTTCTCAGGGGGTCTGACCTCCAGCTCTGAGTCGATTCTTCATTTAGATGCTCCTGAACACTGTGTTCAGACATCATAGGGTCATAGTTCACAGAGGTGTCAAATCCTAATTGAGAAGACTGGATTCATTCCTCCGTAACACCAGCTGCTCGTGAGTCGTGTGTTCGCCATGTGAATCTATAGGAGCAGTTCTTCAGGACAGTCAATCATGCGCTGGATATTTTGGCTGCGCTAATCCTGACGAAACTGTAAAGTTTTAGGCTGTAAATCTCCTCTAAAGTTGTTTTGTCTCGTGTGAAAGGTGGAAATGTCCTTGAGTCTCGTGTTTTCTCTATCAGTCGGCCAGCTCACCTGTGGACGTTCACTTATCTAAATTGTCTCAGACTGCTATTGATTTTGATTCTTGTATGTGTCAGGATTAACCCTGCTCAGAAGAGAGACGTCCAGCGTTAGATTATCTTGTGTAGACACACGTTCCACTGCCACTGTCACACGGTTCATCGTCTCTGAATATTTGGGGTATCTAGTTGCTTTCACTCAAAACTCTGAATAATGTGGAGATTTTATAACATTACAACCCCAAAACTTTTGAATTGTTTTATTTTATTTTTGTTTTATTTAGTTTTTTTTATTTTATTCTTTATTTGATTTTGTATGAATGTGGGCGTGTCTGTGAACAGAATGTGGGCGTGTCAGTGAACAGAATGTGGGCGTGTCTATTGGCGCGTCAGTGAACATAATGTGGGCGTGTCTGTGGGCATGTCAGTGAACAGAATGTGGGCGTGTCTGTGGGCGTGTCAGTGAACAGAATGTGGGCGTGTCTGTGGGTGTGTCAGTGAACAGAATGTGGGCGTGTCTGTGGGCGTGTCAGTGAACAGAATGTGGGCGTGTCTGTGGGTGTGTCAGTGAACAGAATGTGGGCGTGTATGTGGGGCGTGTCAGTGAACAGAATGTGGGTGTGTCTATGGGCGTGTCAGTGAACAGAATGTGGGCGTGTCTGTGGGTGTGTCATCTGAGGCTGAGACTAGTATTAGATTAACTAACTCATGAGTATCGTTTGAGAGTCCATCTGCTTTTGCTGGAAGTGTGAAGAGCAGCAGTTCTGTAAAGTAAAGGGTTTAGTTCAAAAGCGATGTTAATAACACCCTTGATTAGAGAGGTTTGTAATAAGCACTCATATGTTTCTATATTGGGTGCAATACGATGCTTTGCCTTTGAGAGATGTTATTACTTTAAGAGTCCTGTTACACATATTGCACTTTGCTCTCTGTTTGATGCGTCTCACCCGAGCGGGAACCTTCCAGTCTCTCCCGTGAAGGGAGTCAATCCCCATGTTAAAATGCCCAACTTTACAGCAGAAAAAAATACAGCCTGGTACAAAAAGTGGTTTTGGTCTATATAGCTAATTTTGCCCTTCATAACAACTATGACGAGGGTGAATTATTTTATAACTCATCTGTTTAAATTATATCAAGCCTTAAAGTTCTGCATAATTAAGGGCGTGGCCACTTGAGTGACAGGTGGATTGCCGCTGATGTCACAACTAGCCGTTTGTCTGCTGTTAGTGTCACGTCACCTCAGCTAATCCCAGCTGCTAAACTTAGCATCTCTGCCGTGTTTGTGCTTTTTTCGGGATTATTTCATACAATTGAATACCTTCGCCCGCGCCGTTGGATTCCGTCGTTGTCGAGTATCGAGAGAACAACCAGCGCTGTTTTTCATTTGTTTTCCTCTGTTTTACTCATGGATGTCTGACAATTTCATTGCTTTTTGGAGTTTTCAGATTGCACACTTGGCACATGCCGGTAGCATTAGCATTAGCTCCTCAGCCTGAGCAAACTCGATCACGTCAAGCTAGGTGGGCGTGGTTTCAGCACCAGGCACCTTAGCTCCACCCACGTCCCGCCTCTTTGGCCATTTACGTTTATCCGGGAGTGACGCGCGGCCAAGATGGCGACGGCCGGCTCCGCCCACTTTAGGCTTCAAAAACGGGTAACGTCACTACGAACAAATTATTTTTACAGTCTGTGGTCTCACTTCACGATCAGATCGCATCATTCTGTGTGTGTGTGTGTGTGTGTGTGTGTATGCTTTCTCAGATTGAGTTTTGTGTTTGCGCTCTCTGAGAGACATCTATTACACACATCATCCAGATCATCCACAGGCATTTTGGCCTCGTAGCAAAAACCCTGAGCCTCATTAGAGCCGAATGTGGCTGCGGTCCAGTCGTGAAGAGTGAGAGAACAGCGTGAGTGTGTGTGTGTGTGTGTGTGAGAGAGAGAGAAGAGTTGTGAAGAGCGAGAGACCCTCCATCAGGCTCCAGAAACAGCTTGAGTGTGTGTGTGTGTGTGTGTGTGTGTGTGTGTGTGTGTGTGTGTGTGTGTGTGTGTGTGTGTGAGAGAGACCCTCCATCAGGCTCCAGGAACAGCGTGTGTTCGTCTAACCGGCTCGAGGACGACAGGAATGTCCTGAAGCACAAACGCTCTCCAGGACATCAGAGTTTCTTCTTCCTGAGGAAATGACTGACACTTTTGTTTGAGGCCGTTGTGAAAGCGTTGATATCATAATAACACACTCTCACCGTGACGTGATTCTGGCTGTAGAGAATATGCGAACGATTGCCTTTATAATTAACTAGCTTTCAACGGTGAGAGGAAGTAACATCAGCGGTTTACAGGATAAGTCACATGGTTCTCCAGACTCAGTCTGCTTGATAGTCTTCTCCATAGACAGAGAGAGAGAGAGAGAGAGAGAGAGAGAGGGAGAGGACATCTATTTGTGAGCTGTGCCTGTTCTTTCTCTTTTTCTAGATGATCATCTTAATTTACCTTTTACTCAGAAGGCAATTTCCTTGGAAGAGTCCTTGGAAATTCTGATTGCTTACGTGTGTTCGTTTGTGTGTGTGTTCGTGTGTGTGTTTGTGAGACTGTGCGTGTCTGTGAGTGTGTATGAGTATGAGTGTGTGTGTGTGTGTGTGTGTGTGTGTGTGTGTGTGTACTTGTACAACTATCTTTGCGAGGACCAGTTTGAGTGTTAGCCCACTGGAGTGAGGACGAAGAGAGTAAAGTGAGGACATGTTGGCCGGTCCTCAGTTTCTGAGAGTCTTTAAAGGCCTGTTTGAGGGTCAAGACTTGGTTTTAGGGATCAGGTTATAATGAGGTTAAGGGTCGGTTTAGGGTCAGGGGTCGGGTTAGGCACTTAGTTGTGATGGGTAAGGTTAGGGTAAGCGGCTAGAGATTGCATTATGTCAATGAATGTCCTCATAAAGATAGATGTACAAGAATGTGTGTGTGTGTGTGTGTGTGTGTGTGTGTGACACTCAGCAGTGACAGCAGGAATCAGCTGGAATTAAATGAAAATACAAGAACAAACACAAGCAAATCCCAACATGTGTTCAGTTTACACATGAGCTTTTCCGCTTTGACACGGTTGCGTTCAATAAAATGATTCACATATGGTGGATGTTTTGCTCTGTGATTCTCAGTGAAGCAAACAAATTCCAGCTGAATCTTTATAGATATTTATATTAGTTATGTTATTGGGTATGATCCATATATATCTGCTTAGAAGCTGTAATGCTGTAATATACTGTCAGAATGATTGTGGAGGATTTATGAAACGAGTGCATGTGAAGACCACTGAAATGTTTGATTAAAGACTTATGGTGGAATCATAATTACGTTTTAATTGTGAATGTTGATGGAACAGCTTAGTTTTGCACATATTTTGAGTTCTTTTGATGAAGAATAGTGATTGAGCTGCTTTATGAGACTTGTGTGACAAAACTACATTTCCCATAATCCTCAGCGACAAAACTACAAATTCACAGATAATTAATCAGTTATACACATAAAGTGTGTTATTACTACATTTTATGCTCTAGCACTTCATTAGGATGTTAAAAAGATTGCAAGAAATATAGAATTTCTCAACACATCCTTTTATTCTGATCAAAATCACTCCCATAAGGATCTGAAGGCAACATAGACCATGTCCCACTTCTCTGAATGTGTTTGTCAGGTGACACAAGAATTGATTTGTAGCTTTAAGAAATCTTAATAAAAGGAAATATTAACTTTTTACTTTTATATTACATTATGCAAATCCTCGTCCTAGAAAACCGTGTCCTTCTATTGGACGGGGAAATAAATGTAAGAAATTCAGATGTTTTCTCATAGTTCTCAGTTCAGCTTATCCCAGTGAATGCCGTGCCTGCGGGAGGATCATACATATATTTGATAAACATATTAATAAAGACGGAGAGCGGTTTACACTGGCTTCATCCGTTTGTCTTCTTTAGAAAATAAACCTGCGCTCGGAGCCGGAGGTGTGTGTGTGTTTTCATGAGCGATGACTTGTTGATCTGAATCTGCAGTAAATGTGCGGCTCTGCGGGGATCTGAACTCACTCTGACCTCGATGAAACGACACATCAGAAGAACATTAAGCCAGACCCTCCTCGTCCGCCGGATAAACTCGTTACTCACGATTCATAATTACAGATGTTTGCTTGCAGCCGTTCTGAGCAACATGTGCGCTGCTTATGAACTCTGATGCATCAGTGTGTGTGTGTGTGTGTGTGTGCGAGAGCAAGGCATTAACCTCGTTAACTAACCATCTTAAAGGGATAGTTCACACAAAAATGAAAATTAGCCCATGATTTACTTGAGATTTACTCGCCCTCTGTCATCCTAGGTGTTTATGACATTCTTCTGTCAGACGAATACAATCAGAGTTATATTAATAAATGTCCTGGCTCTTCAAAGCTTTAAAATGGCACTGAATGGCTGTTTCTGTTTTGAAGTCCATAAAAGTGCATCTGTCCATCAGATAGATTGACATATCATGGATAGATTAACTTTTATGACGGATAGATGCACTTTTATCATGGATAGATGCACTTTTATCATGGACAGATGCACTTTTATGATGGACAGATGCACTTTTATCATGGATAGATGCACTTTTATGATGGATAGATGCACTTTTATCATGGATAGATGCACTTTTATGACGGATAGATGCACTTTTATCATGGATTGATGCACTTTTATCATGGATAGATGCACTTTTATCATGGATAGATGCACTTTTATGATGATAGATTAACATATCATGGATAGATGCACTTTTATCATGGATAGATGAACTTTTATGATGAATAGATGCACTTTTATCATGGATAGATGCACTTTTATCATGGATTGATGCACTTTTATCATGGATAGATGCACTTTTATCATGGATAGATGAACCTTTATGATGGATAGATGCACTTTTATCATGGATAGATGCACTTTTATCATGGATAGATGCACTTTTATCATGGATAGATGCACTTTTATGATGATAGATTAACATATCATGGATAGATGCACTTTAATGATGGATAGATGCACTTTAATGATGGATAGATGCACTTTTATGATGATAGATGCACTTTTATGATGGATAGATGCACTTTTATCATGGATGGATGCACTTTTATGATGATAGATTAACATATCATGGATAGATGCACTTTTATGATGGATAGATTAACATATCATGGATAGATGCACTTTTATCATGGATGGATGCACTTTTATGATGATAGATTAACATATCATGGATAGATGCACTTTAATGATGGATAGATGCACTTTTATGATGGATAGATGCACTAATGATGGATAGATGCACTTTTATGATGGATAGATGTGGATGGATGCACTTTTATGATGATAGATTAACATATCATGGATAGATGCACTTTAATGATGGATAGATGCACTTTGCAGAAACAGCCATTCACTGTCATTATAAAACTTGGAACAGCCAGGACATTTTTTAATATAACTCTGAATGTATTCGTCTGTAAGAAGAAGAATTTTTGGGTGAACTGTCCCTTCAATGATGGATGATGAGCTTGTTCTCGTCGGATTGGCCCTCGTGTTCTCGTCACGACCCAAACTCCCAGCGGAAAACGAGCTTTTCCAGATGCGGACGCATATGGGACGCCACAAACATTAAGACCGCATCCCAATCTGCATTCTTTTACTGCGCACTAAAGTGTGTGCTTGTGATGGGAAACTGCACACTTCAGCATAATTAATAAGACACTACGCATACGCATTTTGGGACATACTGTTATTTTGTAAAAGTTCATCTTCCACAGTTTCGAACATCTTTTAAGATGTTTGCACATACAAATTCAATTATAAATGCAAAATTACTGGGGGGAAATCTGGCGTGCATATATATAATTATTTATATATAATATAATATATATAGTGCATATAATTTGGGACACATTGATCCAATATTACATTTTTACACACACAGAATCAATTATAAATGCAAAATAACTGGAAAAATACATCTGACACAAATAGTATGGAAATCATATATACACACATAATTATGTATTATATATTATATATGTATATATAATATTTTATATAGTATATAAGGATATAAAGTATATATTTATGCAGTATTGTGCATATATGTAATTTTATTAAATAGCTGAAAAATAAATGTTGCACGCAGAAATATTACAGTATGTCACTCATACATCTATGAAATTATATATAGTATAATATTGTGCATATATATATATACTTTGGGACACATTAATCCTAATCTTGCACACCGTACAGTGGGAATACAAGGCAACAGGGAGTCGAGTCTGTCTGAGTTTCTTCTCTTCTGTTTCTCGTGGCGTCTCGGCTACTTCACGACCGTCTCGATTCATGCGTGTGTCTTTTCTAAACCAGATTCGCCTCACGGGGATTGAAGAGGTTTGCAAAACCAGACAGAGGAAGTAAAACATGTGTACAACATATGTTGACTGGTCTTATAGCCAGAAGCAGGTGAGATGGTCCATCAACAGAACTTCCCTTCGCATTTAAAGCACTGATGGAAATGCGTGTGTTGTTTCCATCTCGGCTCAGATGAGAACTCTATACGCCACATGCTAACGTCCTGAATGCCGTCCTGCTCCACTGGAAAGCACTCGCGATCAGGCCTCTACGGTTACAGATATTACCTGTGCATTAGGATTTATTGAAGGCAGCTGTTGCTCATATTCAGCAGGGCTTGTGGAACAGGAGCAGGTGAAGATCTGTGTTACACACACACACACACACGATGATATAAAGACAGGCTGCTGACGCGTTCTGTCACGGCTAACGCAGGTTTACACGGGGAAAAGGGTCGCGGTGGACTTCCCAATTCCTAGTGGTCCTCTGGGAATAAAGGGAACGGGTTGAGAACGCATTTAGTCTGATGATGATCCAATGAAAAACTGAGGAACTAAATTCCTGATCTCAATCCTGATGGATTGTATTGTTCATGGAGAGATATTATGATGAGACACTTTGATGAGTTTATATACGTGTGTGTGCGCGCGCGCGTGTGATGGGTAGGTTTAGGGGTCGGGTTAGTGTGTGTGTGTGATGAGTAGGTTTGGGGTAGGGTTAGTGTGTGTGTGTGTGTGTGTGTGTGTGTGTGTGTGATGAGTAGGTTAAGGGGCAGGGTTAGTGTGTGTGTGTGTGTGTGATGGGTAGGTTTGGGGTAGGGTTAGTGTGTGTGTGTGTGTGTGTGTGTGTGATGGGTAGGTTTAGGGGTCGGGTTAGTGTGTGTGTGTCTGTGTGTATGTGTGTGTGATGGGTAGGTTTAGGGGTCGGGTTAGTGTGTGTGTGTGTGTGTGAGAGAGAGAGAGAGTGTGCATGTGTGCACCGTTTGTGCGCGTGTGTGTCTGTGTGTGTGCGTGCGCGCTCGTGTGTGTGTGTGTGTGTGTGTGTGCGTCCGTGCGTATGTGAGTGTGTGAGCATGTGTGCTTGTGTGTGTGTGTTCTCTCAGAAAGCTGTTAAGCGTGGGCAATCACACCTGCAGGTCTTATCAGAAAGAATCTCTATTCTCTCCATCTCTCGGGTAATGATCAGCCGTCAGACGGGTCTTCATTGAGTGTCTGTGTGTGTGTGTGTGTGTGTGTGAGCCGATTTCACTGAGCTGTGTAATTGTCAGGGAAATAGACCAATCAAGAGGCCGTATGGAAGGCCACGTCTCTCCCAAGCAGAGCGCGGAGTCAGAGAGAGAGAGCTGAGATGGCCAGAGCCGCTGCTGGGTTTATAATCAGCTTGTAATAAATGTTCTAAAGTTGGTTGATCCTCGTCTCTGATTACAGAGCGGCCTTTCCACCTCAAACTCTCTCTTAAACAGCTGGAGCCGAACAAACACGTGTAATTATCTTAATTTGACAATTAGCCTGCCCTCCATTCCCAGTTTTTAATTACTCAACTTTCATATTAGCGGCGCATCAAGGACTTTCCCTGTGTTTTTGAGCTGCTGTTTTCCAGCAGAGGTCGTGGAGGTCGAGCGTCGTCTGCTACACTTCCCTGCCACACAATGGGAAAATAACCCAGACAAACGTATTAAAGGAATGTTCTGGGATCAATACAAGTTACAGCATCTGTGACATCCGGTCCATTACAGCAGAAAAGCATTTCCACTTTGTAAAAACAAACAAAAATTGCATTTCCAGTAATGCACTTACTGTGGAAGTCAATGAGGTTTGACATTTCACTGGGATACAAACTGTTTTAAAAGAATAGACATGATTTACATGTCAGCCTGATAAAATCACCTAGAAACGTTGCCAGTTTAATCTTTACAGCTCTTTTTTTATATTTAAATAATGAGTGCTTTAATAAAAATACTAATTTCTGCTTTAAATCCATTTCTCGCCCCATAGACTTCAATGTAAGTGCATTTACTGTAAATGTGATTCATGCTTGTTGCAGAATTAGCCTGAGCTTCACACACGACTGGAGATACACTCTGTTTGTGCCTGACTGCGTTTCCTTTGAACGACAGCAATAGAATTGAATTTAAAATAGATTTTGTAAAGTCCCACTATTGCCGAGGGGTTCCTGGAAAACGGAAAATTAATGTGCGGACGATGCGATATCAATAACAAATATAAACAGATTAAAACCTCTCTAGACCTTACAGGGACATTCCTAATATGAATAATGTTCAGAATCCTGGGGGTTCAAAAGAAATATTGCAACTCTATTTTCTCTCCTCCGGGAAAAAAAAGTAATATTCGTTTTCAACAATATTTTTTTTATTTCTGCAGTTCTTGGCATAATATCTATAATAGAGCATCTAGCGAATATTTGTTTTGTAACCAATCGCACGGAGCTGGAGATGAGAGAAAGAGCTTGTGGTATTAATTTGTGTGTGTATTGAAATATTATTTGTAAAATTTCAAAAGACCACAATCTCCTTCAATTCAGTCTGAAGTATGTCTGTGAAATGATATTTTATGGATAAGAGCAGATATATAATACATATAATACATCTCTGTTGCATGCAAAACGTTAATATGTACTGAATAATTTTTATTTATTTAAACTATGGCAGTGAACATTTACCAGTATGTAACATGGTAAACGCTGTAATAATATGCATTTTTATGCTAAGTTTAATGATCTTTGAAATGCATAAACATAATTATACATTAATCACTTTTCAGCCTTGAATATTCATATCTTGACATATAAAATGTAAATATTCAAGCAAAATAAAGATAAGAGTAGACACTCTATCCTCATAATAAATCTCTGTTGCATTTTCCCCTGAATGCAAAAAGATAATATTATGGTACTAAATGATTATTCATTCAGTATCGCAATATTAAAAATTGCATTTCCAGTAATGCATTTTATTTACAGGAATGCATTACAGTAACAGCATAATCTACTATAGCTGGAAAAAAATCAAAAACAGTTATGATTCACATTTACAGTAATGCACTTATAATTGTGTTAGAAATTCAGGAGGATTTAAAGCAGAAATGTGCAGTTTGCATTTTTTCAAAGCATTAATATTATATATATATATATATACACACACACACACACCATGGTTTTTACATTGTGCATATAAAAAAGCATGGCTTGCAGACACTTAAGTTTTATGATCTTTTAAATGCATTGAAGCAGTTCTTCATTAATCACTTTTCAGCCTTTAATATTAATTTCTTGACATTTATTTATTATAGTTGAAATGAAAGATAACTCCGAGCGATGCGATGTTTGATGCTGCGAGAGACTCGTTGTTCGGTGTGTCGTGTTGAGAAACTGCGGTGTGTGTTAATTTACACTCCAGAACGTCTCAGAACATTAGCAGCTCCTGCAGGGCGAGAGAGGGGACGCTAATGAAGCGCGCTTTAATCCAGAACAGGATTATTAACTTTGTTAATTGAGTTGACGGAATGCACGGACGCAGACTGAAACGAGGAGATGCATCCCAGTGTTTTCTGCGTGCGCTGGGAACATCAGTTTTGTTGTTGAACAGATTTGGCCTTGACCGCTGCAAGAAGCACACGAGAGACTTCAGAGAACACATGAATGTCAACAGCATCGGCATTCACTGCATGCTTTTAGTTCTGATTTAAGGGGGAAGATAGAATAGTTTCAGGAGGACAAATCCAAGCATGGAGAATTTCAATTAAACGTTTCCACAGGACATTTCTCAAACTGATCCTCTGACCTGACTGAAAAGTGGCTGTACGAACAAAGTTTTTAATCATTCGTTCAAAGTTTAGAATATAAAGTCGAGTGTATTTACAGGTGATGCGCGAACGCAAGGGGTCAGCGACCCGAAGATAGAAATAGTGTCACTTTGACAAACATTGGTTTAGAGTCAGTCAGAGGTCATTATCTTTAACACTTACCGTTGTTGATTTTCACATGCTTCGCGATGTTTGAGGACCAAATAAGGGCACATGTTGTGCATTTCAACAGTGGGATGACGCCAGATTTGCTTGTCATCCGTAAACACATCAGGCATGCTTTTGGACATGTTAGTCTCTTTTGTGATTAATGAGATCATTTCTTGTGTTGCACACGGGAGTTGTTTCATAACATTTGGCATAGACAGAAGAGTTTAGAAGCACATCTCAGAAAAATGCATCGTTTACACTTTATTTTAAGGGGACGTAGTTACATATTTATTCCTTTAATAAGTACTAAGTAATATTAATAACTACATTTACTTTCTATAGAGTTATGGTAAGGGTTACTGTTATTACTACATGTAGTAACGTGTAACTATACGTTCATTCATCTAATCTCAACCCAAGGTTATTTTTGTTAACTAAAACTACAACTAAAACCATTTTCATCAGTTGAGACAAAATAAACGTTCACTGAAATAAAATAATATATAAAAAACTTTCACAAAATTTGAAGTACTAAAATAAAACTAAAAACAGTTTTAAACAACAAAGAAACAGAAATAAAATCAATTAAAATATTAGAAGAATTACAATTATTTTATTTCAGCTCATTTTCATTTAGTTTAACTTGAATTAGGCCTACTAAAATAATTTAAACTAAGTAACCTAAAACTAATAAATAAAAAATATTTTTTTACATATTTTACATACACAGCTGAAACAAACTAAATGCAATCTTAAATAAAATATAAAAAATGCCAAAGTAACATTTGTCATTATCATTTAGTTAAATTTGAAATACTATAACAACTAAAACTAATAAATTATATAGAATTAAAAAAACTAAAAACAAAACACTAATGAACTATTGAACAAAAACACAACAAAGTTACTAAAACTTTAACTAAAATTAAAAGCTAAACCAGAAAATATTAAATTACAATCTAATTCAAAATATCAACAAAAACTATAATAGTAGTATAATAATACTAAAATAACCACTCTGAGCAATTTATGAGCACAATCTCGTCTTTACTCCAATCATTTCAACACAAATAATCCATGCATCAGTCCTAACGCACAATTGAGTTAATTCTGTGTTTGTGTTGTTAATGTGTGATGTGTTTTCAAGCATTATTAATGTGAATGTATCTATGTCACCGGTGTCAAAGAGAAATTTCCACTCAGTGACAAACAGAATGGACAATAAAGTTCAACTCAACTCAACTCAACTCAACTGAAAAAGTGAATATTTCTCAGAGGAGTGTGTAATTTGCGGGTGGGACGGGTGGGACATGTAAAATTTCAATAAATTTCAAATAAATAAAACATCTCTAGTTAACTACACTGTAAAAAAAAGGATATGATCAATAAGTTATGACAACATATGTTTTTACATTGCTTTAACTAATCAACTTTTCAACTTTTTTAAAGTTTGCACAAGATTCAACTCATTTTTTTAAGTGATTTCAATCAATGTAATTTAAGTTGAAATGACTTAAACATCAAAGTTAATTGCACTTAAAAATTTAAGGCAGCAACTTTTTTGCGTTTGATGAGGAAAAAAAAAAACGTTACGAGTGCGGATTAGAACCCGGAGCCTCTGACACGCTTCGCAAAACTTCCACCACTTGACCATGAAAGTACACAAGCAAAACTTTGCGGATTTATGGATTTATTCACGTCAAAATTCTCGGCACTAACAATATTAATATTAGTAGCTCTCATTTAACAACAGATTAAACCCATTATTTAAATTGAATGGACATCGTAATGTTATTTTTTTCCCTGAATATTGTTATTGTACATATATCTGACCACCACACACACACACACACACACACCTGTCCCATCCACTTTTTAAAACACAGTTCCGCTCATTCTAACTCGTTTGTCTGTGTGTGTCCTGCAGGTTTCACCGTGGAGACTATCACATCGACGTGTGTATAAACGACTACCTGGACGTGTACTGTCCGCACTACGAGGACTCGATCCCCGAGGAGCGAGCCGAGCGCTACGTGCTCTACATGGTGAACTACGACGGCTACAGCACGTGTGACCACACCGCCAAGGGCTTCAAGCGCTGGGAGTGCAACCGGCCTCACTCGCCCAACGGCCCGCTCAAGTTCTCCGAGAAGTTCCAGCTCTTCACGCCGTTCTCGCTGGGCTTTGAGTTCAGGCCGGGCCGCGAGTATTACTACATATGTGAGTGTGACGTCACAGCACACGACTGAACACGATAGGCTGCTTTATAATCTCAAATCTGGCAAAAACGACCTTTAACACACTGTAAAAAAAAATCCATTAAATTTACGGAAAAAAACTGCCAGCTGTGGTTACCAGAAATTTCCCGTAAAGAATACAGTAGCAACATTTTAGGTTGTACAGACTTAACTTAAAATTTACAGTAATAAACCGTATTTCATTATCTGATATAATGTTAATTTACCGACCTATTCAAGTATTAATATCTGTTTTGTACCATTATAATACACTGACAACCACCAATCACAGCAGTAATGAGAGTCACATGATTAATCAAAGCTCATCACAAGTAGTTCTTCCACAAGAAAGTTAATACTAAAATATAGAAGCTGCACAGTGTCATTCACACAAACACTAAACACCATCAGTGTAACACACATGACATTTAAAAAATACAATAAACATTAATTTAACAACATTAAATGTAACATAAAACCCTAATGTACATAACTGATTAGAAAAAAACTAAGAAAACTATGACGAAACATAGTTATTTCAACAAAAATAAAGTGTCACGCAGGGATTTGTGGGAATGTCAATTTACGATTTTTCACTGTAAATTATACAATGACTTGTTCGTTTTTACTTCCAAAAACTGTAAATTAAACGGTATGTTACAGTAAAATTACATTAAATGTACCATTAGATCTATCACAGTTATTTACCGTATATAGTAAGAAAACTTTCTGTTAACAAATTAACAGTTTTTCACTGTAGCATTTTTACAGTCTTTTACTGTTAAAATCACAATCATTTTTTACAGTGTACAACAACAAAAAACATGAGAACATATGATTTTTAAAATCATTTTATTTGATGGCTGCACTCCAAAACAAAATTATGTTTACATACGTGTTGTTTTCCATCAAAAATATATAAACATTCATAAATCAAGATACATTTACTGGAGAAACACAATGACGTCAGATTTTAAGTCTTGTTCAATCTTCTGGTTGGATTTTGGTGGATTTTTTTCCACATAGCAGCATTCCACATATCTCATTTTCACTTTGAATTAAGATTATTTTTCTGACTCCACTGGCAAATATTTGTACACGATTGGTAAAAATAATAAATCCTGCTGTCATGAGGTTATGTTTGCATCTTTAAGTACAGAGAATAACAGCTTGGATTTTTGTAGTTTTAACTAGAAAAGGAAAGTTGTCTTCGTCTTGTTTTATTTGTATAGCACTGCTAAAAACAACTGAGGTTCACCAAAGTGCTTTACATAAAAAGAAAAAAGATAAAACATACATATTAACAAATCTAACAGCACATCTACCACACTGAATGTTGGTCTAAATGTTGGCTTTGTCTGATTGTATTATGTTTGTTGCTGGTCAATTTGACTAGAATTGATTTTTGAGTTGTCAATAATACTTATAACCTATATATTGTTAACCTATAATTTTGTTCTGGATAACTTGTGACCTTTTCGCATTTCGGATGACGGAAATGCATGCAACGTTTCGACACTCTCATGTGTTGTGATATGTGGGCACAAAGTTTATGATTATGATATTTTTGGTCCAATTTGGCCCACATATTTGAATGGTTAACCCTTGTATTTCACCCTTTATCCATTTAACCAGTGTATTAAGTTCAGATTCTAGGTATTATGTTTGTAATGCAGATTATACGAACCCTAATTGGATTGACTAAAAAAAAACACTCAACAAAATTACTAAACCTTCAATTAAAGTGAAACCAGAAAATATTGAAAAAATATTTTTTTATTCAAAATAGTAACAAAATGTATAATAGTATATTATTGATAGTAAAATAACCTCTCTGAGTGTTTATGAGCAGGAAATTATTTTTGCATCTTTAAGTACAGAGAATAACAGCTTGGAATTTTGTACTTTTAACTAGAAAAGGAAATGTTGGCTTTGTCTGAATATATTATGTATGTTGCTGGTCAGTTTCACCCGAAATTGATTTTTGAGTTGTCAGATATACTAGTTAACCTATAATTTTTTTCTTGATAATTTGTGACCTTTTCGCATTTCGGATCATGGAAATGCATGTAAAGTTTTGACACTCTCATGTGTTGTGGAATGTGGGTGTAAAATTTATGATTATGATATTTGTGATTCAATTTGCCCCTTATATTTCATGGTTAACCAGCTTGGCGTTTAGTAGTTTTAACTAGAAAAGGAAAGTTCGTGAAAATTTTCGATTTGTCTGAAACTATCATGGTGCGGGTCGTTTTGACCCGAATCGATTTTTGAGCTGTAAAATATTCATGATTAACCTATTATTTTGTCCTCTTGATATTTTGTGACTTTTTCTTATTTTGGATCATGAACATTCATGCAAAGTTTCTACACTCTGACGTGTTGTGGAATGTGCGTATAGAATTTATTTTGCGAAATATGATGTTTGTGGGTCAATTTGGCCTACAAAATTTTCATAATTAATGAACTTTGCAACATTGACACAGTTATTGAACTAAACTGAATCAACATTGAACTGAACTGATCACATTCTGGGTATGATTGTAATGGTGCAATAATCGGATTTTAGCATTTTTGCCAACATATTTTACCAAAGAAATCTGGAAAAAAACAACAACCTTTAACATTAATAGTTTTCACACATTACAACAACAAAAGACATAAGAACATATGATTTTTAAAACTGTATTTAATGGCTATACTGCCAAACAAAATTATTTTCTTCCTCAGTTTTTTTTTTGTCTTGTTTTCCAGCACAAATAAATAAACATTCATAAATCAAAGTACATTTACTTTTTTGTCACACAGACAAGTGATATACATATTCAAAACATCATAAAGTCTACTTTTATTGGCGTATGCTCACAATAACATCATAAATCTTCATCACATTCATCTGCTGAAAAATTATCAAAATGAAGTGAGTTTGTGCTTAAAAGAAGAACAAATATCTGCCAATGGAATCAGAAAAATAATCTCATTTTTACTTTGAATTAAGATTATTTTTCTGACTCCACTGACAAATATTTTCACTTAACTTAGATTTTTCAGAAGATTAATTTACTTAAATAGTTAAATTACATAAGATATGCAATTTAAAACCATTTTTGCCGTGTATTTAAAAAAAGGTTTTTTGGAAAACATTTGGAAATTCTTCACTTTTTTTTTCTGAAAGTCAAACAGCAAAAGCAACACTAAGATCATGGGTTTGATTCCCAGATAAATGAACATGCTTGAATTGAGAAAAATGTACGCCATCAACACATTGCAAATCTCTTTGGATAAAAGCATCTGCCAAATGCATAAATGTGCATACAAACACCCAGAGGTGAAATGCACCCTTTTTCTTTCTTTTTTCAAATGTGGCTCCATGCAAGCTTTTAAAATGACAGTTTTAAAGTTTGTTATGAGGGTTCGTGGATCAGAGAGATGTTTGCTTTGTTCAAGCACACAATATGAGGTCATGCTAAACAGCAATAAGATGAAATACTCACAGACCAGAAATACCTGTCAACCCAGGTGTGGTATGTGTTTAGGCCTGCATGTTGTTCAATTTCAAGCAGTTTCAACAGCCCTAATATAACTTTATTTCCCTTACTATATGTCAGTGACAAGGCCGTTTGTACATTATAAGAAAATGCAATATTTTCTCTTGTTGAGATTCATTTTCAAAGACAGCATAAAAAAATCCAGGGAGGACAGAAATCAATATGAATCAATATTTTTTTTTTTAAAGAAAATGCAATTTGAGTGTTTCGCTGAAGGACACCTGTCTACAAGGTGAGATGAAAATAAAGGCAAAGCTCATTAGTTTTCCCTCATAACGTTCCTGCAGGACCTTCACATCGTCACCGTGTCCCGAGGCCTTCTCACATCGAGAGCCGTCATTATGTGCTTGACTAGCCGGTGCTGCTGAGAACGTGAAAATCATAGAGCATATCGTTCTTCTCACGAGTCCATCATCCTCCCTCTCGGTCCAAAGCGAACATCTGTGAAATGCGTTTGCCCTCTCTGACTGATTGTGCGTCTCACTCCACGGACCCGTCTGTCCCGCGCTCCAGTCTTCACATCTTGCCAGCTTTTGTCTCTCTGGTGAACAGCGTAATTAATATACATCATGACAGTCATGTTGAGCGTAATTCCAAACAGAAAGTCAAAGCTGGAGTTGAAGTGTTAAGCGTCCCGCTTTTAGTTGCCATATTTCACAGTGGCTTTTTTTTATCAGACGCTATTATTATCTGTATTAAGAAAGGTGATTTCACAATGCCGGCAGTTAAAGATGGCAGCTTTCTCTGGCAGGAATATTTAAGCAAATGTTCAATTAAAACCTCCTTTCCAGTTCATCCATCAAGCTTTCATTTAGACTATAATGGAAACTGTCCAATTTCATTGTAATGGTGTTTTATATCAAGATGACATCCACATTATTGTGCATTTAATAGTTATATTATTCAACAGATTGATTGTGCTTACATTCACTGAATGTTTAATTGGTCACTTACTTGACCTTTAAGGTCAGGGAAAAAAAGATTTTAAAACCTGCAGGTAGATGTAAAAAGTATCTTTCTCCATTGATGGCCATTCAAAAGTTATGTTGCAAGCAACATAGAAATATATGTATATTTTTTATGTTTGTTTATTTTAATTTATTTTTAATTTTTTTATTTTTTTTTTTATTTTTTTATTTTATTTTATTTTATTTTATTTTATTTTATTTTATTTTATTTTATTTTATTTTATTTTATTTTATTTTATTTTATTTTATTTTATTTTATTTTATTTTATTTTATTTTATTTTATTTTATTTTATTTTATTTTATTTTATTTTATTTTATTTTATTTTATTTTATTTTATTTTATTTTATTCTGGCTGTGTAAAAGCCTCTTTCTCCATTGACAGCCATTAAAAAATTATATGTTGCAAGCAACATAGAATATAGTATAGAATATAATATAATATTACAATTATAAATAATATTGTTAATATGTTGCCAGTGTTTGATTTATTTATGTATTATTTAAAAAAAATATTCATTTATTTTTTAGGCTCAAGGCTCATCGAATTTTGAAATTAATTTGATTGGTTTGGGACTAATAGCTAGTCACGTCAATAATGATGTCAAGACACATTTATTTCTATAGCGCTTTCAAAGCAGCTTCACAGTAATAAAACAGTAAAATAACAGTGTCATTATTCAGATCAATTCAGTTCATTGTTGATTCAGTTCAATAACTGTGTCAATGTTGCAAAGTTCATCAATTATGAAGCGCCTTGTTGGTGGACACACCAAGAGACATGAATAACAAATACATTTCATGCAATCACGAAAAGTATAAAAGCTAGTTCAATGAAATTAAGTTTATTTTCTGTTTGCTGTGTATTTGTATGTCTATTAGAGTGTCGATCAATCACAGCTCACTAGTTTAGCCAATCTTGAATGTCTGTGTTCACGGACTGTCGTTGAGTGAATAATCGCACATGCTCTTCAGAAAACAGAAGATCATTATGGTTCAGGTTCAGTGTCATTCCCGAAGCTTTCAGATGGTGGTTTTCCGTCTCTGGAGATGGTGATATTTCTCTGAATCAGTCGTAAAGGTGCTGCTGATAACGGCTCGGAAGAAATGTTATCGGCTCTCTGTGATTACGGCCATTTCTCTCACATAGTGACTGACATTATCACATCAGACGTCACGACTCTAATCGCATCAGTTCAAAGAGGACTTTTAGTGGTTCTCTAACTGGATTATAGTCTTGTGAAGTGAGCATACGCAGCCAAAATTATTTTATTACTTTGAGTTTTGTTGTTGTTGTTGTTTTCCAGCACAAAAATCTAAACATAAATCAGGATACATTTACTGGAGAAGAAAAATGACTGAAGATATGATCAATATTAAGGGATTTTATACTTAAAACAAGAACACATATCTGCCAATGGAGTCAGAAAAATAATCTTAGTTCAAAGGGAAAACCAGATCATTTTTCTGATTCCATTGGCAGATATTTGTTCTTGTTTTAAGCACAAACTCACTACTTTATTTTAATACATTTTTCTTTAAACAAGACTTAATATCTAAACTAGTTTTGCTTCTCCAGTAAATGTATCCTGATTTAAGCATGTTTAGATATTTGTAGTGGAAAACTAGACAGAAATACTGAGAGAGAAAAAAATGTAGTGTAGTGTCAAAAAAAAGAAAAAAAAGACCATTTGACTGTGACTTGCAAAGAAATTAATCAGTCTTTTTTGATTGCATGTGGCATTTAATGGGTATATGATTATACACAAGATATATACACAGTAAAAATAGATTTCTGAGTCGAACAATGAGTAGAACTAAACTGTGGGCGAAAATACAACGAACTGAACAAGAAACAGGTGCGCAAAACAATCAGTAACCATGACAACAGATAATGAATGAGAACTCGGGCAAACAGGAACAGGGAAAAACCAAACTAAAACACTATGAAACTAAACATAACCCTCACAGTTTCTCTGTAACTGTATACTAGCACTTTCTGAATGAAAATGAAGTGCTAATGCAAATTGTTTTCAGTGTATGATTAAAAGCAGTTCCTCCAGAGGTTTGTGGATTTAATGTGGATGGGAATGAAAGCAGCCTGTGTGTGTTTGAGGTGTCAGTAATGTCAGCGTGTGTGTAATACAGTCGGCCAACAAAGATAACATCAAACGCTCCTATAATGTATTTCCACACACAAAAACGAGCTCGCTGTGACAGAAGTGGGCCAGCGTTAATCAGAGTTGCTTTACGAATGCGCCTGTGATTTACACCAGTCAGAGATTTGTCGTGTGATCACATGACGAATTTGTCTGCCAGCATTAGAGTTTATTGGAAATGCGGATGTACAGACAAATTGCTGCTTGCGAGATAAAAAAAGCCCCCGTCATGTGTGTTCTTTCAGCGGGGTCAGAGGTCAGCTGGAGCTCTTGTGTTCTTCTGCTGTTATCCACTCGAGCAGGTTAATCGAGACATGAGGTCGAATCAAACCGAGGATGTAATTCATCATGCTTTTGTCCTGTCAGCTCTCTTGGCGTTCAAACAGTAAGGGAAGGATTTCTCATCTTGGACACTGCAAATATTACTTTCTTCCTCAGTGTCTCTGTCTTGTTTTCCAGCACAAACATCTAAACATTATTAAATCCAGATGCATTTTCTGGAGAAGCGAAATGACATATGTAAAGGGTCGTTCAAACCAAGAATGATAACTATAACAATAACTATATTAGCATCCACAATTTTTTTCAGTTTATTGTAAGCGCGCCACAGTTTTGTCGTCTGTCGCTTTAAATGCTCAAGCTCTTTAAAGCAGGATGGATTCTGATTGGCTGTCAGTGTTTTTAACATTCATAAGCTGGATTGTTTCTCTGTGTCATTATCGTTATAGTTGTGCTGTGGACTCTGCTATTCTTTTACATTTAGAAATTATTTTCAAAACTATGGGCCCTATGTTAACGATCTGAAACGCAAGTATCAAGTGCGAAACGCAAGTAACTTTGTGGGCGGCAGGGCCGTAGCTAGAGGATTCGGGGCCCCCTGAAAAAAATATTGATGTGGGCCCCCACAACCCTCCACCAATATCATATACTGTACAATAGATGAGCATGGAGGCCCACATACAGTATAACAGAAGAAGGTGATGTTGTTGTAAAACCTTTATTTTAAAAGTTAAATTTATATAAAAATTACAACTAATAAAAAGAAATTGTTAAATAATAATAAAACCAATTTAAAAAAAGTAACAGCAAAATAATGTTTTTTCCCCCATCAGGGAAACAGTCTGTTATAATTCATAAATCAAAAAGTAAACATTTATACAAGAATGACAAGAATGCAGTCAAATTTAAAAAATAACCTCATTTATTTTTTTATTTTTTAATGAAGATAATATTATTAAATAAAGCTAAAATTTATTCATTCAAGTGCATTCGTGTTTTATTGATGTAGGCTAATAAATACATCATCAGCCGGCAGGTTAGGTGCATATGCAATGCGTCGTGACTCGTGTCAATTTTTTAACTCTATTTACAATAGTGTAAAAAGACAGGGATTTTGAACACGTAATCATTCGGTCGATTGTGGTGCGCAACTGCGCATCGATAATGAAGAGTGAGTAGCCTACCCGACAGGCTGTAGACGGTAGTTTTCTTATTTCCAGCGAAATAACAATACAACCTGTCTTCAAAGAACGTCTTGATCGACTGGGATACAACAACTCTCCTGGCCTCCCTCTCATTCTTTTCATAGCATTTCTGGTACCCTAAGTTATGTTTTCTTTTCCCCGACATTTTCAGTCCATCTCCTGCTCTTCCACCAAGTTCATCGTTAACTTCAGGCACTGCCGCCTCAACTCTGATTGGTTCTGTTCACGAGCTGGGGCGGGACTTACAATTTTATTGGGTCGATCTGATGTTTGTCACTGACTGAATAATTAATAAATACTTTAGATCGGACTAAACCATTTATAGGGAGGTAAGAGAATATTTTGAAAAAATATTTAACCAAATTGGATGTTTTCGTGTTTTTTATTTAAATCTCAGGCATACAACTAATATAAATATTAGAATTATTCACACAACAGGGGCCTATATAGTATAACTGCTGGATTTTGTGGGGATTTTCAGTGGGGGCCCCTATAATTGTCACCACCTTTCACCCCACTAGCGACGGCCCTGGTGGGCGGATCTCAGCGCAAATCTAAAATGTGTTGGTCTGAAGTAGCTTCATTATTCATAGGTGTGGTTTGGGCGTAACATGAAATAAACCAATCAGAGCGTCATCTCACATTCCCTTTAAGAGCAGGCGCGCTTGTTCCATGGCGGATTGCTATTATAACGGCGGATTTGCCAGACGCATGCCAGGAGCGGTTCACAGCCGAGGAGACCGACGTTCTCGTCAGGGCCGTAAAACACAGAGAAGTGACATTGGGGATGGAGAAACACACCCAGATTAGCTTCGGTTAAACAGGCGTATGATAATTTGGGTAAATGTGTAAGCTAGATTTATGCCTATTTTTCACATCTTCATGGACACAACAATGATTTCCCTCGTGTGGTAATATTTTTCCTTGTAATTATGTATGGTTTGCAGAAATGTCAACTGCTGCGTCTGTGTAGATGAGAGAAGCAAAGTGTGTGTGTGTGTTGTGCACACGCTACATTATGGCCAAGCATCCGCCCTTAAAATAGCAGCTGAATAACGCGCCGCTGACTTTAGACGAGGTTTCTCCTGGTCTGTGGTGGAATTGTTTTCTGAAACTGCAAAATAGCACCAGGGAACGTTTGCGCCGGAACACGCCTCCTCTTTCCACTGAACCGCCCCCGGGAGCACAAGTTCATTCCCTAATTTACCGACGTGCGTCTGTGGAGGGAAAAGTCCGCTGTGCGTCGGGTGAGAAATAGGAATGATACATGCGTCGTGTACAAAGTCAACTGCGCTGGGTGCGAGATAGGGCCCTATATCTTTATTGTTATAGTTATCTTCCATGGTGTGAACTGTGAACGAGTCTTGTTTTCTGAAAAATGTATTCAAATTAAGCTCATTTATGCTTAAAACAATAACAAATATCTGCTAATGGGGTCAGAAAAATTATCTTGATTTCACTTTCAATTAAGTTTATTTTTCTCCATCGGCAGATATTTGTTCCTCTTAAAAGCACAAATTCACTTGATATATTTTCCAGTCTTAATATCTCCAGTAAATGTATTTTGATTTATGGATGTTTAGATGTTTGTGCTGGAAAACGAGACAGAAACAGAGAGGAAGAACGTCACAAGCGCTGTTTCCCTTGAAAGAGACGGTGAAAATGGAAAATACAGGAAGTTCTTTAGTGATGTTCACATCTGAAATCTATTGAGCGGAATACAGTATGAGCTGTGTGAGTGTGTCTCTCTCAGGTCAAAGGTCAGGGCACGGGTCAGCTGACCCCCCACTGCGAAACGCTTGAGACAGCATCTTTTTCTAATATTGTGAATTTAAGGATGGATTTTAATCTCTCAGGGTCTCCAAATCCAATATTACACGAGAGATTCAGTGGATGAGAGGAGAATGAATCACGTTTTGTGTCTGACGCGAGTGGAATTGGAAAATCTGGATGTGGTTTGGAGTCTCGGGAAAAGCGCGGGGGGTTTATGATCTCACGTACGCTTATTAAATCAGGGTTTACCTTCCCTGTGACCGTCTATCGACTGCTGCAGTTTTGATAGAAGCTGTAAGTGATGCGGTCGGTGCCTTTCAGGATTAAATGTTAAATTCCTGACTTTAAAACATTAATCAGGATGCTGAATTGGAATTTAAATTTGAATGCAAATGGAAATTGTTCAATTAAAATGGAACCAAACACGACATAAACAAATTCAACTGAAACTGTTGTGTCAGTTTAAATTAATGAAAATTTAAACTGTTTAAAAGTGAATATATTATAATGAAAAATAGATTGTTATATACACTATTTTTCTTAAAGAGCAAGGATGAATAAATTGACCAAAAGTGATTTATAATGTTACAAAAGATTCTCTTTAAAATAAAAGCTGAAAATGTCTACTTATCAAAGAATCCTGAAAAATAAAATGTGTCACAGTTTCCACAGAAATATGAACACTGATAATAATCATAAATGTTTCTTGAGCATCAAATCATCATATTAGAGTGATTTCTGAAGGATCATGTGACACTGAAGACTGGAGTAATGATGCTGAAAATTCAGCTTTGATCACAGGAATAAATTACACTTTACTATA
>NC_139978.1:36100796-36118296 GCF_963993115.1 Abramis brama | reverse complement strand
AAACGTTTTACAAGTGAAAGCAAACGTTTTACAAGCGAACGCAGAAGTTTTGTGAACGAACGCAAACGTTTTACAAGCGAACACAAATGTTTTACAAGCGAATGCAGAAGTTTTGTGAGCGAACGCAAACGTTTTACAAGCGAACACAAATGTTTTACAAGCGAATGCAGAAGTTTTGTGAGCGAAAGCAAACGTTTTACAAGCGAATGCAGAAGTTTTGTGAACGAGCGCAAACGTTTTACAAGCGAATGCAGAAGTTTTGTGAATGAACGCAAACATTTTACAAGCGAACGCAAATGTTTTACAAGCGAATGCAGAAGTTTTGTGAACGAACGCAAACGTTTTACAAGCGAATGCAGAAGTTTTGTGAACGAACGCAAACGTTTTACAAGCGAATGTAGAAGTTTTGTGAACGAACGCAAACGTTTTACAAGCGAATGCAGAAGTTTTGTGAACGAACGCAAACGTTTTACAAGCGAATGCAGAAGTTTTGTGAGCGAACGCAAATGCTTTACAAGCGAACGCAGAAGTTTTGTGAGCGAACGCAAATGCTTTACAAGCGAATGCAGAAGTTTTGTGAACGAACGCAAATGTTTTACAAGCGAACGCAGAAGTTTTGTGAACGAACGCAAACGTTTTACAAGTGAAAGCAAACGTTTTACAAGCGAATGCAGAAGTTTTGTGAGCGAACGCAAATGTTTTACAAGCGAACGCAGAAGTTTTGTGAACGAACGCAAATGTTTTACAAGCGAACGCAGAAGTTTTGTGAACGAACGCAAACGTTTTACAAGTGAAAGCAAACGTTTTACAAGCGAATGCAGAAGTTTTGTGAATGAACGCAAACGTTTTACAAGCGAATGCAGAAGTTTTGTGAATGAACGCAAACGTTTTACAAGCGAATGCAGAAGTTTTGTGAACGAACGCAAACGTTTTACAAGTGAAAGCAAACGTTTTACAAGCGAATGCAGAAGTTTTGTGAATGAACGCAAACGTTTTACAAGCGAATGCAGAAGTTTTGTGAATGAACGCAAACGTTTTACAAGCGAACGCAGAAGTTTTGTGAGCGAACGCAAACGTTTTACAAGCGAATGCAGAAGTTTTGTGAACGAACGCAAACGTTTTACAAGTGAAAGCAAACGTTTTACAAGCGAATGCAGAAGTTTTGTGAACGAACGCAAACGTTTTACAAGTGAAAGCAAACGTTTTACAAGCGAATGCAGAAGTTTTGTGAGCGAACGCAAATGCTTTACAAGCGAATGCAGAAGTTTTGTGAACGAACGCAAATGCTTTACAAGCGAATGCAGAAGTTTTGTGAACGAACGCAAACGTTTTACAAGTGAAAGCAAACGTTTTACAAGCGAATGCAGAAGTTTTGTGAGCGAACGCAAATGCTTTACAAGCGAATGCAGAAGTTTTGTGAACGAACGCAAATGTTTTACAAGCGAACGCAGAAGTTTTGTGAACGAACGCAAACGTTTTACAAGGGAACGCAAACGTTTTACAAGCGAACGCGGAAGTTTTGTGAGCGAACGCAAACGTTTTACAAGGGAACGCAAACGCTTTACAAGCGAATGCAGAAGTTTTGTGAGCGAACACAAACGTTTTACAAGCGAACGCAAACGTTTTACAAGCGAACGCGGAAGTTTTGTGAGCGAACGCAAACGTTTTACAAGTGAAAGCAAACGTTTTACAAGCGAATGCAGAAGTTTTGTGAGCGAACGCAAATGCTTTACAAGCGAATGCAGAAGTTTTGTGAACGAACGCAAATGTTTTACAAGCGAATGCAGAAGTTTTGTGAACGAACGCAAATGCTTTACAAGCGAATGCAGAAGTTTTGTGAACGAACGCAAACGTTTTACAAGCGAATGCAGAAGTTTTGTGAGCGAACGCAAATGCTTTACAAGCGAATGCAGAAGTTTTGTGAACGAACGCAAATGCTTTACAAGCGAATGCAGAAGTTTTGTGAGCGAACGCAAATGCTTTACAAGCGAATGCAGAAGTTTTGTGAACGAACGCAAATGCTTTACAAGCGAATGCAGAAGTTTTGTGAACGAACGCAAATGTTTTACAAGCGAACGCAGAAGTTTTGTGAACGAACGCAAACGTTTTACAAGGGAACGCAAACGTTTTACAAGCGAACGCGGAAGTTTTGTGAGCGAACGCAAACGTTTTACAAGGGAACGCAAACGCTTTACAAGCGAATGCAGAAGTTTTGTGAGCGAACACAAACGTTTTACAAGCGAACGCAAACGTTTTACAAGCGAACGCGGAAGTTTTGTGAGCGAACGCAAACGTTTTACAAGTGAAAGGAAACGTTTTACAAGCGAATGCAGAAGTTTTGTGAGCGAACGCAAATGCTTTACAAGCGAATGCAGAAGTTTTGTGAACGAACGCAAATGTTTTACAAGCGAATGCAGAAGTTTTGTGAACGAACGCAAATGTTTTACAAGCGAACGCAGAAGTTTTGTGAACGAACGCAAACGTTTTACAAGGGAACGCAAACGTTTTACAAGCGAACGCGGAAGTTTTGTGAGCGAACGCAAACGCTTTACAAGGGAACGCAAACGTTTCACAAGCGAACGTGGGAGTTTTGTGAGCGAACGCAAACGTTTTGCAAAAGAATGCAATTTCTCGGGGGAATGCAACAGTGTTACGAGAGAACGCAAAAAAATTGTGAGCAAACGCAATGTTTCTTCGGGGAACACAATACTTTTCTGAGCGAAAACAAAAGTTTTGCAAGCAAGTGCAAAGATTTGACAGCGAAGATTCTCAAAAAAACACAAAACGTTTGCAGTCAAGTAAACACAAAAAGTTTTTTGTGTGAACTCAAAAGGTTTGCAATCAAGTGAAACGTTTCTCAGAGGAATACAGAAGTTTAGAAAGCAAACGGCAAAAAGCCATTATTGAAATACAACGTTTCCTCCATCCCATATTTTTCTCCATCACTGTGTCCCTTTATCGGCTCCGTAAGATACTTCGGTCTGATCTCCATTTAACTCAGTTTCGGTCTTGGAGAAACAGTTGAGAAAGTGAGGAGGATCTTATTTGTGATTTTTCCCTCTTGACCTTTAAGTACAGCATTCAAGAAACACATGTTTGGCTAAAAATAAACTCGAGATGAAGTCACTCTATAATTTCAGCTGTGATTTTCCTCTTTTGAAAACAGTCTGGTGTATTTGTGCTCAAACCTCTCGAGTCCCGAACCGGCTGATAAACCATCAGACTGACTACGAGTGACAGAAAACCACAAATGACAGCGTGACGTTGCTTTCTTCACCCCGCAGGCGCCGTGTGTGTGTGTGTGTACACACCCTTTAGATTCCTCAGGAACGGGCCAATTTCCTATTTCAGACCACAAAATACACCCGCAAGCCTCAGCTCAGAGTGTGTGTGTGTGTGTGTGTGTGTAGCACCAGACTAAGAAGATATCTTCCTCTTGTCAGGTGTTTGTGTGTGAGAGTGTGTACTCACCTCTGCTTATCTGTTCTTTGTGTTTTACAGCATCCATGATCACAGAAACCGGGAGAAGGTCGTGTCTCAAGCTGAAAGTGTTTGTGAGACCACCAAGTAAGTGTCATTGATTCTAAAACACACACACACACACACACACACGTTTGATTCTGTCAGAGCTTCTTTCAATGCCTCACACTTTAATGGCGGGTGACTGCTTCTGTGTGATGATGTCACGGGCTTTCCTTTGATTGGCAGGTGGGTTGGGCTGCTGATTTATCACTAACATGACTGGCTTACGGTATCTTTTTCATTTCTTCTGTTTTTGTAGATGGCTGCGAGAAAACCATAGGCGTTCATGACCGCGTTTTTGTCGATGACAAAGTAGACAATGCATTAGAACCAAGAGGTCAGTATGGCTTGAAATCACCTTGGCTTTGTTCAGTCTGTGTCTCTGTCCTTTAATTCCTCTAATCACTCTGTGCATGTGTGTGTGTTGTTGCTTTAATGTACCTTTACGTTCAGGATTTGAGTTGCGCCTGCGGCTTCTCTGACACTTCAAACCACAAAGACTGCTCTATTTATTTATGCATGAGGTACACATCGTATTAATAATGCATTCTCTTGTAATAGCCGTCTGTCAACATCTCCACCATGTGAACGTGCAATTAAGTGACCAGAAATTAGCCATGTGACCTTTCAGTGAGACAAAAACTTCAGTCAGTCAGTGTCTATCATGCCTTCCAGCTGAAATGCATGAATGATATTTACACTATGCATCAGTATATGCATGCATGTTGGCTGTGGTGAGAATCAAGATGCAAAACTCAGATATCCACAATGTTTTTGTGCCAAATTAGTGTTTGGCTCTCTAAGGAGTCACATGGAACGACGCCAAGCTTGCTTTGGCTTCTGCTTGATAAAACCCATTACATCCGAACACATGGCACTTACTAGCATATGCACGACTATCGCCTCGTAATATTTATTGCCATTACTGTCACGGTAGCCATGACTTTCATGGTGACATGATCAGACATTGGAGCTGCATTCAAATTCAAGATGTGATGAAATAGACAAAGAGAAAACGAACATAGTGTTGACTATCGGCATGCAGTCTGACCAACCAGCTTGCTTTGTTTTACAAGCTGTTTAATTGTGAATACTTCCACAACTGTACCAAAATCCAGTCATAAAAATGAAATTCCAAATTTGGCAAAATTTGGATTAAATAAAATCTAAATAAGGGCTGTAAACTTAATCAAATCACAATATGGACTAGTGTCTTTAATATTAAAGTGTAAAACGACTATAAGTCTAGTAGTCTACTCTATAATTAATATGTCTAGTATAAATGTTAATTGAATGATTTACTGAAGCACTTTCACCATTTCATTTGAGAAAACTATCTTCAGATACACACAAAAACTCAAAGGTATGGAAGCTTGTTTCCGCCACAGAATAAAACATTTAAAAAGACAATTGCGACTTTTTATCTCATAATTGCAAGTTTACATCTCGCAATTCTGACTTTATTTCCCCCAATTGCGTGTTATGAAGTCGGAATGGCGAGATATAAACTCACTATTGCAAGAAAAAAGTCTGAATTGTGAGTTTATTTCTCGCAATATATCTCAGTCTATAGCTCACAATTCTGACTTCGTAACACGCAATTTCGACTTTATATCAAGCAATTCTGAGATATAAAATCTGAGTTGTAAACTCGCAGTTGTGAGAAAATTGTGAGATAAAACGTACCCTAGATAAACTGAGATAAATTACCCTTTTTATTTTTTATTCTGTGGCAGAAACAAGCTTCCATCTTCATAACAACGCATCAAAATAAAAGTTCGGTTTAACTTGGTTATGTCCACGTTTTCACTTTTAACCAAGGTTGTGCTGCACTTTGTTTGCCAAAAATTAAAGGAATTGTTTAAATTTCATTTGATTACATTTTAAAAGACTGATGAAATTGTTTAATCAATTACTCAAAGATTGATTTGTCTACCACCTTTTTTTTATTTTTTTTATTAAATCATAAAACAGAATTATTAAAACACAACACAGAGTTTCTTAAAAAATTAAATAGTCCATAGCTCACTAATATCGTTACAATTTTAATAAATTATTAAAATTGTTGAAGTTTTATCAATTAAATTGATTAGATGTCCTTTTTGATTATTAACTATTAAAATGGAATATGGAAAAACTAAACAGAATTTGGGGGCAAATAAAACATACAGAAAATGCTTGACAATTTTAATGGAAATATATGTAGACTTTGAACAAAGTGCATATCCAATCACTCACCAATCAGGCGATCAGTGGGCGAAAAACTTTTTAAATGCATGCTTATATCAATCAACACTGCTGATAATGTCAGTGTAGATTAACACAGTATTGTTTTATCGTGCAGTTTCACCTTGCACACACACGCACACACACACACACACAGTGTCATGGTGGAGGCATTGATTTATTAGTCCAGATTCCCACTGAGGCTGAAGGTGTCTGTCTGCCCGCCTGAACGAGCCAGCAAACTACTCTGTCCTCCCAAGCATATTTATCTGTCTCTTTTAGCGTCACACCTGTCTGTTACCACACTGACGTCCTCAGACTCCACTGAGACCATGTGCTTTCCAAAGCCATATCACGCTCACTGATAACCGCAGTCTGTGTGTCTACACCAATAAACGTGGAGAAATGCACTGAGCTCTGCATGCCTCCATTATTATTGAGGCTTCCAACAAGGATATTCTGGGTTATTTGCTGCTTAATGTTCAGACTGCATGGCACCATCATTGAGATATTATTATAGTTTTTGTCAATATTTCGAAATTTATTTTTATATTGTATGTTTTTTTTATTTAATTTTAAAGTTTTAGTATTTTTGTTGTCCCTTTTTGTCAATTTTATGATTTTTTTTATTTGTTTTTGTTTTGTTTGGCAATTATCTTGAATTCAATAAGTTTAGTTTATTCTTCCCCCAGAAGGCCGCCTGTGTTGTAAGAGGTTGCTATTTGGTTGAATATAGGATCTCACAACAGTGGACGAAAATTCACTGTCAAGACAATATCTAACGCAGACATTAATTTTAATGTAGAATACTAACAGCTGGCGTTGATTGGTATTAATTAACCAAAATTCAATGTCTTCCAAACGCCAATATCATTTTGATGTCAAACACCAACATTTAGTCATGAGTAAGGTAAACAAAACTCAATGTCTGTTAAATGTCATAATGCTAATGTCCACACAATGTTCAATTTATGACACCATTACACTTTGAAATTTTGTTGGTTTTAAGTTGTGGCGTTAAGCAACCAAAATTCAACGACTATTCCCATTTTCAATCAAAATTTGACATCTGTCTTTGACATTGACGTCCAGTGCACGTTGCGTTTATATTTTATTTTAATGACGGAAATGTTTTTAATGATTTTGGTTTAAGTTAAGGGAAGACACCACATGTGAATAGGGTAAAAAAATGCAATTATTTTTGTATTACAAGTTTTCTGAAATGTTATATTAAAATGTGCAAAGTATGCATGATCTAATTAAATATGCACTAATTTGCATAGATTTCCAGAACGTAAATCCAAACATTGGTTAAAGTCGGATTCAGAATTCTTGTTTGATTTTGTTGACCTATTAGAGTTAAAGTTTTATTGATTGATTTAATGATTGATTTTTGATTTATCTTTTGATCACCATGTTTTATAGGAATGAAAAAATCAGGTGAATGACATATGCACAAACACCTCTGTAAAAACCTTCAGAATATAGATAGGAATAAAACTGTAAGTTTGGGTGCATGCAAGTGCTGCTAAAATGGAGATAAAAACTCATTTTGAGAAAATGGCTTTTAAAGATATGCGCTGTATTTGAAACCCACAGACACAAATAGATAAAGTGCAATAAAATGAACACTTAATCATGTATTTTGCATGGTTTCTTTCCACCAGTCTGACACATGTTATGAAAATCAGAATTTTGTCAAATTGACCAGTGCATGAAAAAGCAATATCTTTGCCTTAACTATAAAATCCCTGACATGCAGTTGATCAAACGTTCTCCATCTCCTCGTTTCTAGACGACACCAGCCACGAGGCCGAACCGTCCCGGAGCGACGTGTCGACTTCAGGCCTGCGCCACCAAACATCACGCCCCCTACTGGCCCTCCTGGTGCTGTGCATCTCTGTGTTCCTCACCTTATAGCCCCTCACCTGACCCCGAATCAGCCCTCCAGAAACACAACACAGCGGGACCGAGGGCTTTGAGATCCACCAGGAACACTTCAGCTCTGCTTTTCTTTTGTTTTCCAAATATTTAAGTGGTCTTTCGCTGTCTTTTATTAGGAAAAGTCGATTAGCCGTGCAAAGAAGAAATGCAGATCACCTGTTTAACCAACCGACCAATCAACTTTGACGGCCGCTCACGGGGGATTGGCTGGCTGGGAGGAAGGGGGCGGAGTCTGAGCGTTTTATTCGTGTCCATTGGGAGCGAGTCGCTCCTTTTGTCGGTAATTAGAGCAAGTGTTAAGAAACGCCGAACACCCTGTGAGAATTGTTCGAGTTGAAGGTTCATAGGTGGGTGTCACATAAAACAGACATAAACATCAAACCTTAACCGAGTTCACCGGCTCTGCTGTTAGCGATAAATATACAAAGACTTCTTGCCTTTCGTCCTTCGTCTGCCTTCTCTTAACAAATTGCAGAATTCATTGGAAGAAGCGGTCTGTTACGCATCTCGCCGCATGGATCTTTCCCAGTAGAAGGAAGATGCTAGATGAGTTTGTTAGTCTAAATAATCTGATTTGTGTGAATTTGGAATTGATTCTATACAGCAATTTGAGGGACTTGTCTTAGTAGACCACACCACTAAAAACAATGATTTTGTATTTTGTAAGATAAACTTAACTGCAACATAAATATCTATATTTTTCCTATGACCTTTTATCAATTGATATGAGATATCAACATTGACGGATCATGGAAATTCTTTTCTTGTCATAACTGTGTGTCCGACTCTATTAGGAACCTCCACACCATGTTTTCCCCTTTCATATGGGTGGGAAAAGTAAACGTTTATTTGAATAGGCCTTATACTGTACACAATACTAATATCTCCTGGAAGTGCTTCAAATTCAGCATTTCGATGGGGGGAAATTACGTTGTTTTTGTTTTTTTCATTAATGCATTTGTTTGTTCTGTAGCTGTTAATCAGTGCAAATCTGACTCGTTTAATATGCTGATGCGACATACGCAAGACATTATAACATGGGCATTCTCCTCCGACAGCCTTACATACGATGGAGGAACCGATGGGCGAATCTCACCAAAACTGTCTAGCGACTCATATTTAATCCCAGAATCAAAAGACAAAAATAAGAATTTACATTTTGCCTGAACAAAATGAAAACGATTTTAACCATTAAGATTTTTTTGCATTGTGACTATAATTACATTTCAATTAAATATAATAAAAATATTCATATTAACCCCTTTCCCCACACCCCTATTTTGACATGCCCAAAAATAAAAAGGTTGCTGTTTATAAGTCCTTCTGAATTGACACATAACCAACGTATATTTAGAAAGCCAACACTTGAGAGTTCACAGTTCAAAACTCAGACCGTTATTAATATGGAGATATAATATAAGCTTAAAAATATTAACAATATAGATTTTAAATGAAAAAATATATGATGTGGCTGTTGTGTAGCAACTTAGAAACACAATGAAGCTGAAGCCACAAGTGTGATCATGCTTCATTTCAAATCTGAGGATGTTATCTCTAAAACTATGATTTTTATGAAACATTTTATAAGACCATGTGAGTTTTTAGAGAAGGCTGATAAAATCGTATTGCCCTTTAAACACCCAATTGCACTCTATTGTCATTGGCTGGTGTGTTTTCACTTGACAAACCTTTCGTACCTCTGACCTAATCTTCATTATTTATGTAAAATTCCCTTAAAATCCTCACTTTTAAAACCTTCATCTGCTCTGCCCGACATTGTTTTTGCAATTTCGTTTGGCGCAAAAATCACACACTTCAGCTTAAATGGTGAAGTATTTAGATCGATTCATCATGATAGATGATTAAGAATCATTAAATCATTTTCACAGATACAACTGTTGATTTTAATAATGTGTAAGTAAATGTTGAAACTAACATGAATTAAGATTTCTTGTTATTTTATTGTTAGTTCATGTTATCTAACTAATGTCACCAAGTGAAACCTCATTGTAAAGCGTTTCATTAGCAGACGCTTTTATCCAAAGCAACTTAAAAATCGATTCGCATTAATTGCAGATTGTTAGTTCGATGTAATTAATCGAGAATTCCTAAAGTAAAACATGCAATTTTTTTTTTTTTTTGTACATCTTTTTATTGGAGAATCAAGGATGTTATATTTTACAGGAAGTGAAACAGTTCTCCAGTTTCATTTTATCTTAAACAACTAAAACCCAATACAAACCCCCCAAAAAAGAAAAGACAACCCCCCCCCCCCCCCCCCCCAACGTAAAACATGCAATTTTAACGGTCAGGCTTCAATTTCTTCATGAAAAATGTAATTTTGTGATCTGGTATAAAATGTGATCCGGACATGTTTTTTTTTGTTTTTTTGTGAGATTCACCCAAATAGACTTTAAACTCGTTTGCCTGGTCACTCCCGTCGCCACGTTTCAGTTTAAGACCCTCAACGAGCCGTTCAGAGCTCGTGTTGCGAGACTGAGGATTGAAATGGACGTTTCTCCGGGGAGGGAGGGTTCAGTCAGAGAATACGCATTCCTAACAATAAACAATACTGTGGACTTTTCAAACAGTCGCAAATTGGATAATGTGTTCTGCCTTTTTGATTCTCAATAGGCCTGTTTGGCTCTGCTAGTCCTGCCACGCTCGCGGAGATAAACTGCGTTTCGTGTTTGTTTTTGTTTGAACAGCAACAATGCGATTTCAGCAGCTCGGCTTCGCGACATCAGGACTGGAGGAAACACACCATATGTGCTCCGTTTCATGGTTTACACTAGAAACTATGAAAGAAACTTTTGAAAATCAGCTTCAGTAGTATTTGTATCATTTGTACTCCAATTATTACCATTAATACCATGCTTTGTACACACTTTGAACTGGGAAACAAGAATCAGCGTATTACATGGATACTGTGTATCCTGAAGTAGTCGAAAACATAACATTATAGTGTTAGAATACTACTTGTTTTTTGTACCTTTCTGGAGGACAAGAAAAAAAAAAAAAACTAGACACTTCATAAAACATTGATTGTTATGATTAATTATTAATTATTATTATTATTCAGCATCATTGTTATATGTTATTATGGATACCGCATTAAATGTTATGATCAAAATGTGTTGTACATAATGTTTGATATTAAGGTATTAATTTGATTCACATGTCTTTTCTTAAAAAAGAAAAAAGAAAAAAACTGAGCAAAGTAAAATGTTGGAAGTGAACGCATACGACAAACGCAACGTATTCTGCAGCCAATGAGTGGACACTTTTGAACTGTGTTCTGAGGCCCTGAGCCAATAGGAGCGCTTCATCTACCTTTCTGGGTTTTTTTTTTTAAATCTCCTGGCAAAGTTTTTCATTTTCCGCAAGGATCCGATCAGAAGAGGACGATGGTTTTTGAGTCGCCGTTCGGGCGCAGCGTTTGTTCACGGACTGTGTTTTTTAACGGAAGGAACTTGCTGGTTTCATAACGTGGCATGTGCATGGACTTGATAAAGAAAAAAAACGTTAAATAAAGTGTTCTTTTGGCTGTTTTCACCTCTTCTTTTCTCGACATGTTTGTGAAATGTTAGTCTTTCTTCTCACCCCGTAAGTGTGTGTCGTAGTTCCACTGAAATGAGAACGTTACACAGGAGAGTTGTGTAGTTTTGCACAAAGCGCTTCGGCTAACAGCGTCTAGCACTACTTCATAATGTTTCGCTGAAGGTTCTTGAGTTGTTGTACTTTTGTTTCTTTCAATGATTGTTATCAATGATTTTGAGAATAAATCATCTGCCATCAGTCCGCGTGAAGGCCCGTTCACACCGAAAACCAGATCTATAACGATAGCGATAACTATATTAGCGTCCACACGTTGTTTATTCTATGCGTGCTGCAATTTTTCATCTGTCCCTTTAAACACTCGAGCTCTTAAAGCAGGATGGATTCTGATTCCAACGATATTGTTTGTCATTGTGTGGACACTCAGAACGTTTTTTAGAAGTATATCGTTATGGTTATCGTTATAGTTCTCGTGTGTGAACGAGTCTTGACTCTCTGTCAGGGTTGAGGAACATTCACACGTTCAGTTCTTGTGTGTGAATTTGAACTGAACCGAACAGGAAGTAGAATTAAAATATTAATTAGATTGGCAGGAAAAGGAATTTGCTGAATTCCAAATTTGTAAAAAAAAAAATCCAATTTTTTAAAATATAAATTGAAACATTATTCTAATGTTTCTAGATACGGTGTATGGATAATTCATACTGAAAAAATGAAATGCATTATTTAAAACGAAATTTGATGGAATGAAATCCAAAGAAATGAATGTCAATTCTGCGTCCGGTTTGCGGTTCGGTTCCTCTTCCGGTCTGAAATCTGCTGGACTCTGACTCTGATGTATCGGTGATGGTGTTTTACACTTGCCTTAGTCAACCAACACCCTTACTGGCGTCTCTGTTCTCTTCACTGAAGTGTGCTGGAGAAATCAAGTGTGTGTGTGTGTGTGTGTGTGTTGATTCAGATCACATTCACTCCTGTACTTCTGATGACACTGGTTCTGCTGTTTTCATTTTCTCTTCTGTACTTGCTTTTTTCCCACTGTACAAACAGGAACAAACTTTTGAAAAAAAGAAAAGAAAAAAAATTAAGTTCTGTATTTGTATATACACGTGTCTGAACAACTATAAATAATAATTAAAGAAAAAAAATGCATTGCTTGGCTGGTTTATTGTGCTTGGTTTAGTCGGGGCTAGTTGTGAATATTTCTCATTACTCTAAAACCTTACAAAAACCTCAAAAGCTTACAATGACTTGCAATAAAAGACCATTTGGTTCTTACTCCATATACTGTATGCAATTTCACATTCATTCGATAAGTTCACTATGATTTCTATTTGACTAGTATAAATGTGAACATAATGGAGTACTGATAAAGACTGGAAAAGAAATGCTTTTATTTGACTCATGCACTCAGACAAGCATAAAGAAAAAAACTGCACTGTATTCCTACATTAATTTCGATTAAAAGTAACATAGCACTGATTTTATTGAGGCCCATTAAAATGTAATGGTTAAAAATGGCATGCAAACATCAAGAAAAGCATCTAAAAATAATTTCATGCTTTATAAAAGTTATATAATGCATTACACACAAAAGGGATTAAATATATCACTGTATGCAATGGGATTTTATTCACAATTTACATAAAAGTGATTAAAGGCAATGCACAGTAATACATAAGAAATACAAATAAATGCATTTTGAATGCGGAAATAAATTGATACAGTGCAATTATTAGGATGATGCAATGTAAGTTAATAATGGGCACATACTGTCTCTTCACATGCCTATAAAGGAACGTTTAAAAAAAAAAAAAAAAAAAAATATATATATATATATATATATATATATATATATATATTATTGCATTTTTCATGTTAAGAAGAGATAGTTTACCTTCATGTGTTTTTAGATCAAATGAAGTAAATACTACAGAAAAAAAATAAAAAAATTCTAAATATATATATATATTTTATTCCATGCAAGAATACTCAATCCAAGCTTGTTGAAACTAAAGCTTGAATTTATAAGTATATTTTACTTGGAATTGTTTGTTATGTTTACAACGATTCTTTGAGTAAGTATCAAAGTTATAAAATTAAGTAAATCCTACTCAACTTTCTGATACTGCTGTTCCCAGCATGCACTGGGGCACGAAGATTTAATACAGTTGCATTTTTCTAGTTGTGTTTACCCTGTTTTATTGTTGCATTTGTTGTTAGGTTTAGTAACGCATTTTTGTGAAATGGAGTTAATTTTCTCCTCAAAATGACATCCATACTCATAAACTATTGATTGTAACCGTTATTGTGTATTGAGATCTCTGTGTTCAGTTGTGTATTTCATTAGTGTTCATGTTCATTAGTTAACATTAATTAATGTATTAACTAACATGAACTAACAATGAGCAATACATTTGTTACAGTATTTATTAATCTTTGTTGATGTTAGTGAATAAAAATACAGCTGTTCAATGTTTGTTCATGTTGTGCATTAACTAGCAAATACACCTTTTGATTTTAATAATGTATTAGTAAATGTTGAAATTAACATTAATTAAGATTAATAAATGCCTGTAGAAATTTTGTTCATTCACTTACACTTTAATTTAAAGCGTCTTTGTTACACTGTAATTATGTATTTACGTACTGAGTAATATTTACTTAATTCCATACATGTGAGTGCAAAAACTTGCAAAAGAAAAACTTGAGTAAATTTTACTTATTGTAAAGGGAAACACTTTACAACGTTAACATTAATTAATGCATCAATTAACATGAACAATTACAGCATTTATCTTTGTTAATGTTATTTAATAAAAATGTTCATGTTCATGTTAGTTCACAGTGCATTACCTAATGTTAACATATGCAACTTATAATACTGTACTTAAAAGGATTAGTTCACTTTCAAATAAAAATTTCCTGATAATTTACTCACCCCCAAAATGTCTTTCTTTCTTCAGTGGAAAAGAAATGAAGGTTTTTGAGGAAAACATTCTGGGATTTTTCTCCATATAGGCTAATGGACTTCAATGGCAACCAACGGTTTGAAGGTTCAAATGTGAGTTTCAGTGCAGCTTCAAAGACTCGACACGATCCAACCGAGAAATAAGGGTCTTATCTAGCGAAACTATCAATCATTTTCTAAAAATAAATAAAAATTATATTCCACACGCATATATTCCAGTCGGTACTTCCGACTACGTCACGCGTGACCTGGTCTTTGATATTTAAACACAACTTTTCACCTATTTTATTTGGAATAACTGTAATATTTTATACAAGAATAAATCTATATTTTTTCAGAATTGGTTTGATAAAAATATCTTGTTAGTCAGTCAATTAATTAATTAATTCTCAAGGATTGTTGTTTTCATATAGGGAATTTCTAGATCATTTTCAATTTCCTGTTTCTCCCAAAGAATTTTCAATAGTTATGGGTTCAATCCCATCAGGTGCTCTTGCTTTATTGAGAGGAACTCAGTCTCTTTGAGTTTGGTCAATACTTCTGTTGGCAAATTGTGCTTTGCTTTTCCTTATAAAAACAATAATAGATCAGTCCGTTCAGCAAGACATTGTTACTTTACCGCCTGTGACCGCTTACTGGAATAATGTAGTAATATATTTTGGAAAAAAGTGTGGATGCTTCCACATCTCTTTTTTTTAACCAATAAAGTAAAAGAGATTTCTTTTAAAATAATTAATAAATGCTACCTTGCAAATCAATACATGAAAAAGTTCAAAAAGGATATTTCCTCCAGTTGCTCTTTCTGTGACATCTCTGACGAAACTGTAGTTCATCTTTTTTGGTATTGTCCATTTACGAAAATGTTTTGGCAAGATGTTTTAGGATTTATTAGGTCTGAAATTTATAATGAATGTGTGTTGTATTGGAAGGATGTGGTCCTAGGCTTTGTTGATTTTGACCAATCTAAAAAAGGTCATTTTTATGTGATTAATCTGATCTTGTTACTAGCAAAATTCCATATTCATCAATCTAAATATCTAAATGCTAAACCTCTCTTTCTTATATCTGTGAAAGAACTTAAAAAATACTTCTTCTCAGGGGGGGGGGGTGCACGGGGTGGCACCGTACATTTTATAATAAAAAAAATACAGTATAAATACAGTATAAACATAAATATTACTTTATCTGTTGTTTTAAAGACTAAAGGCACAATAATATTTTTCCAAAAAAGCCATGGCATGGTAAACATTAAAATGTGAGAATGTTAACTAACACCATAGCTATGCAACTCTGTGTAATTTCGATACTTAATGGTTAACTATTTTTGAAATCGAGCTTAATATTTTCTAAACAAGTATTTATTTCCAGTTGAATTTTCTGATTTCCCATGGGCCCCCCCTCACTGGTTCTCACTGGTCACTGGCATGGGGGTGAGTAAATGATCAGGATTTTTTTATTTGGAAGTGAACTACTCCTTTAACTAATGTTTACAAATGAAACCTTATCATCAAATATCAACACACTCCTGCAGGGCCGCTTGTGAAGGTTTACACTGATGAACGACTGGTAAAGATGAATCTGTTTATTATCTGTTCAGTGTGTGTGTGTGTGTGTGTGTGTGTGGCTCTGATGACATCATCAGTTAGCGAGGCCAGCGTTTACGTTCACGTCTCGCGGGCTCTTTGACCGCGGGTCATAAATTTGATTCTAATGATTTTGTCATTCCGTTCAAACAATAACTCTCCGGCACACGCTTTTATTTGACCGTTGATTTATGCCTTTAATACTTTGATGGCAAAAATAGTTTAACTCCACTCCGTAATGATGCGGGGAATGAAATACTGGCTCAATTCATTTTTCAGATTTAATTAGTTTATTTTATAGCGCTATCCATCAGCATTGTGTAAATATATATGAGGAATATGTGGCAGTGCAGAACGCATTGAGAGGAATATGTTTTACAGTTGATTTCCTGTGAAATAAATGTTTGAATTATTCATGAGCCTTTCATAACTTTAATCATATTCTTAGGCCAGTTGTTAAAGACGGCTCACCCATCGTTCAACCTTCATTTAAAAAAATTGCATAATTAGATAATCTTCTAAATGACCTCTCATCTAAAACTACAATTTACCTTAATTTATGTTATTCAAGGATTAATTATTTAATGCAATCATGTCAACAGAACTAATTCTGTTCTGAAATCGCAGCAGCTTACAATCATACAAATCCACAGCTAGAGAAAACAAACATTTGCGTTATTATACTTTAGACACATTTTAATATTGTTGCAACTTCTGAAAGCATTTGATAAGATGGTTTGGTAATACTTTACAAAATGATCCCATACATAACATTAATGCATTATCAACTATTGTAAGTTCATCTTGGCTCAGCTCGATTGACTAATATTAACACATACTATTTTTATTTTAATAATGTATTAGTAAATGTTGAAATCAATATGAATTAAGATTAATAAACATGTTAGTTCACGTTAAAGGGGTCCTATTTTGCTTTTTCCATGTTTTTCTATAGTAAGCACTGTTTCTGAACTCCTGAAACGCCTCCATTGTATCTTGAGTTTCTTCCGGGAACGAACACGTCACAATATTCCTCATTAAAATAATTAATGCGCAGAATAAAGGGGCGGGGCCTGGTTGAGTTAGTTAGTAGTGTGTTAAACTGGTGGTTATGGTAAGGGGCGGGACATTTCCCAAACACACTCAAAGCACTCGACCAATCACAACACACTGCTCCAGCCGACCAATCAGAGCACAGTGTGCTTTTCAGAAGGAGGGGCTTCATAGAGACAGGAAGTAAACAGAGCGTTACTGACAGACTGGGAAGAGAGGAGCCGCAACAATGGAGAATATGAGGAGAATAATGCATGAAACCTGTTCTAGTAGAGCCTGAAAACAACATCAAGACTTTGTAAAAGATTATAATAGGTTGTCTTTAACTAATGTAGTTACTAATGTTACCAAGTGGAACCTGTAAAGTGTTACCAGTGGTTTAAAGGGATATTTCACCGCTGGAAAGATGAATGTGTATTTAAATTGGGTCATTTATGTAGTAGAAATGTGAAATTATTTTAGAAGGTGGAGCCTTCTAGACTGAGAAAAGCCAGAGAATTTATTTTTGGCTCATGTGGATGAAAGACAACAACTCCCAGAATGCACTTGCTTCGCTGCCCTACGAGGACACTCCCAAGCCACGCCTACCAGTTACAGAGGGCAGTGTCGGGAGAAATGATACAGCTAGGCTACTAGTGACTCG
>NC_139978.1:36080796-36098296 GCF_963993115.1 Abramis brama | reverse complement strand
CATATTTTCAGATTACATAAGGTCTAAATTCATGTTTTGTTCTACCCTTTAAAAAATAATAAAAAATGGCAGCATTTTTCATCCATAGAGCATTTCTAAATGTAACTTTTTCCATTATCACAGAGAAACTGCCTCGACAGTCATTAACTGTTTCACACTCTTTAACAAAATCACCTAAAATCAACCACTATTTATAAAGCACCGAACTACTCTCGGAGAGTCATTGGTTGTGCCAGCGTGTGGGCTGAAACTCCCACCGACTTCTCACGAGGCTACAAATCCAGCAAATTCTGATAAAAGACGAGTTGTGAACTTTTATTGAAGCTCATTACGCAGCGAGTGTGGTGTGTGTCGGGGTGGTGTGTGACAGAAGGGTTTCTCATTGAGTGCTGGAACATGTGCTCGTCAATGAACTGCGTGTGGTATAATGAAAAACAGCATCCATTTACTGAGTCCTAATCCAGAATGAATTTGGGAGAAATAGAAAATGCATGGAAACCATTAGAGTTCCAGCCTTATAAAGGATGTTTTCATGTTTCTCAGCATTGAACATTCAATCTCTCTGCGTTGTGTTGCAATGATTTTGACCCAGAGAGGATTTCCTTTTTTCACAAAAATGCTAGTTAATGTTATTGCATTGGATATTACAGTGTATAAAAACTTCCCGAGATATGTATATGTATATATATACACACAGGTTTTTTCATACTTTTGGGTTTTTCCTACCTGTTGCACTTGTGGTGTCAAAAATGGTCGGCAAAAAATGCCTTATAAATCTCTCGTTATGCAGTCATTTCAACCTGGAACACCAAATTAGGTAGAAGATTTCCAGCACAAGTTCAGAGGTTTTATGTTTATTGCAATTATGATGGGAATTAGAGCTATGAGCTTCTGTCAAGGATGTTTCTTCATTTTTTAGTTTTGTTAATCACTGTGTTCAGCTGTGTTTGCTGTTTTTAAATCTGCTATATAAATAAAACAAACTTGATACTCGAAAGTTAGTATGGGATTAAAAAAAAAAGTGATATGCAGAATAGCCTAAGATTTGTCATTATTCAATTTATGTTAATCTATAACAGCGTATTCAATATATTTTTTTATTTAATTACACTGGGCTATTGCTTTCGTTTTTTTGCAACTCAGTTGCATTGCAACCAGTCTGTTGTATTCGTCAAGACTGTCTAGTCTAGTCAAGTCAAGTCAAGTCAAGTCAAGTCAAGTCAAGTCTAGTCTAGTCTAGTCTAGTCTAGTCTAGTCTAGTCTATTCTGTCTTGTCTAGTCTAGTCAAGTCAAGTCTAGTCTATTCTAGTCTACTCTAGTCTGTCTAGTCTAGTCTAGTCTATTCTGTCTTGTCTAGTCTAGTCAAGTCAAGTCTAGTCTATTCTAGTCTACTCTAGTCTGTCTAGTCTAGTCTAGTCAAGTCACCTTTATTTATATAGCGCTTTTTACAACATAGATTGTTTCAAATCAGCTTTACAGAGATAACAGGAAAATAATGCAACAAAGTTTGTTTCCAGAAGAAAATGTCACAGTCCAGCTTAAGTTCAGTGATTTTTGTTGTAAAAAAGTTATTTAGTTCATTATATATATATAGCCTCTCTGGAGAAAAAAGTGATGTCATCGTCCAGCTCAGTTCAGTTCTCATATAATGGTGTCAATGCAGGAGATCAATAATATTGTTGAATATTAAATGTCCCCAACTAAGCAAGCCAAAAGCCAAAAGCCAAAAGCCAAAGGCGACAGTGGCCAGGAACCAAAACTCCATCAGTGACAGAATGGAGAAAAACCCTTGTGAGAACCCAGACTCAGTCTCAGTTCTCCTCTGGCCAACGAGCGAACAGTGTGTGATTATGATTCTGGCAGCATTACAGGTCAGAGGTCAGATTGGATCAGAATATTTATCCAGTTCTCGTCTCCTCAAACTGCCAGCTCTCATTGAAAATGAATGACTTCCAGTCACTTTGTCACTGCAAACGGCTGTCAGTGTGAACACACCTCGACTCATTCATTTTCTAAGCGAGTTGGTGATCGCATGCGACGCGAGCAACAGCGACCCTTGGCAACGAGACAAAGTCACAACCTGCATGAGTTTAATTACTGTCACGTATTTAACGGCTCTGTGTGAGTTGCGCGGGCAACTCTGGGTCACCTTCACTCACCGCGGTAAATCAGAGGCTGAGGGTGTGAATGCACAAACACAGCGCCTGTTATTTATTAATTTTTTGTTAACAACTGTTTATTGAGTTTTCTTTTTTTTTGAAGGTCAAGAAATTCAAAGCAAAAAGCAACTATACAAATCTGGAACCCACACCGCCCCCGGTATACAAACACAGCATGTAGACACAAAATAAAAATTAAAAATAAATTACATCCTTTTTTAAAAATTTTTTATTTGATTTATTTGACAATAAAAGTTAAAACAAGTACAATCAAGCCCAAAAGACCAATTCATACACATTTTAAAAAACTGTCAAGGATAAGATACACAATAAAGCCACAGGCTTATTTCCATTGTGGTCCTCTGTATGGACGAGCAGTTCATAATGGGAATGAAATCAAACAACACACATCAACATATCACATAATAACTTCTAAAAACATAGTTAAAAAAGCCATTTCTTAACTTCTCTTCTAAAAGGACCTTCTTCTTGAATCCAAGCAACAGCGCTAGAATACAAAAAGAATTCTTCCCAATTAAACTCTTAAACCGACACAAGTATATATTATTTATCCTTGCCCTTGAAGAAAAACCATGAACATCTCTTACGAAAACATAGTACTTTGGAACATTTCTCTGTAATATTTTGTACACCATCATCAACTTAAGAAAAATTACCCTTTTGTCCACTTTTAAAAACCCTATTTCCCTAAAATGATTATTGTTAAAAAAAAGTTGACACAATATCAAAAGCAGCATGCCATAAATTCACAGTCTTGACATTGGATCCATGCATACGAGAAGTTGATATAAGGCTTGTTCGACTTCATGCAGCTCTGCGCAGACCGATCGGCGGCTGACTTGAAGCAGTGCATGCCGGTTAGAAATTTTGTCCGACTTGATGCAGCGCCGACGCCACGTGACTGTGACGTGTGCCATCAAAGTACCGCGAGAGCGATTTGAGAGTAGCCGGAGAACTCAGCCAGCGTAGCTTCTCAAGAGCGGCTGCAGGAGGGCTGATGACGACACAGCTGTTCCACGATTGGCCGGATTCACCGCATGACAACGATCACGTGTGTTTCGTGTTTATTCGAAAACCTTTAGTTCCTCTAAAGCTCTCAAATCAGTTTATTATAACAGTGAACACTCTTTTCATGTCATTGTCATGTTATATTGTGTCATGTTTATCAAATTGAAACTGCTTAAAAAACGTAGACTCCACTTCATTGATAGTAGCTTATGTTGAACTTTATTCTTGTTCAAACAGACGCTGGATGAAGCAGTACATAAAGTATCGAATGAAAATGTCTCTGAAACATCTGTGCATTATTTGGCAAATATTGCATTTATTTCACTGCAGCTGTGGTAAAGTATGCAAACACCACGTGAGCGGTCACCACGGGAACCAGAAAGTGTCCGACTTCACGTCTCCGTTTGCAGCTCCTCCCCGCCTGCACGCGGCTACTCTCGCCGATCGGTTGCATCCAGCCGCAGCCGATGTCGAACACACCTATTATGTCCAACAGAGAGCACGCTGTCCATGTTCGTCTGTCCAGTGTGTGAGGAGGTTAACTAAAAAAAAAAATTATAATGATAAATATCTTTGTTGAATGGATAAGGTAAAGGGCAGTACACATCGGGAATATCGGCTCGCGTTATTCGCCAGCGTTTTTCAGCGCGTTTTTTGTGTTCACACCCAAGCGATTTTCGCTGACGATGAGCCGAGTGAACATGCAAATTCATTCCCTGACATTAGATGGCGCTTAATGTAAAACAGAAATACCCCGGTACACAAGGTCCATTTGCTCTGCAATACTACTCCATAACAGTTCTCTTTTATCAAGATGTTTGTGATATAGTTCTTTATGTTCCGACACCAACGAGACCAGCAGCTCTACATTCATCTTGCCTTGCATCTTCCTCGTCTTATTTCTTCCCAGTGTAGACGCTACTTGGCGTATATCTTCTTCGCCGTTACGTATGTGTGCTCGGCAAGACCGTTTTGTGTTTGAGGGCCCCCAAGTTGTGTTTTACTGTAACTTCAGAAGCTCCAAACACATGAGCAAAAGCGCCAATCTCATTGGTCGGATAGTTTTTGACGCGGCGTAACCCGAGGCGTTTTTTAAAAAATGACGCTTTTACGCGTGGCGTTTTTCGTGTCGGTGTGCACACTCACACTGGCGTCCTTTGTTTAGTCACGAGGCGTTAAACGTCGGCGAATATCGCGCGTGAAATTCGCCCCGGTGTGAACAGGCCTTAAGGTCCCAAAAATCATAAAAAAATGGCATAGCTCCTGTTATTTTTGAGTATGTTTATGCACTTTTTTTTGCGCATGTACACAATGCGCAATGCACTTTTACAATGCACTATAGGTTGATTCCAGTGTGCACACTAACACATGCACTGAGTAAACGTGCTTCTTAAGGGTATTTCCCAAAGAGCGACCTATTTCATCATCAGATAAGAAAGAAGGAAAGAAAGAGAAGAAAGGAAAGCATTTGCCTGACCAAATCTTCCATTAGATAATGAAAAAGCTCTGACGGACCAGTTCTGGCCACATGAATGGCAGTAAATTCAGAGCACACCCTTTCCAGCTATTTATTCATCTGTTGTCATGGCAGTAATGTGTGTTTCATTACAGACGGCCCACGTTATAATGAATAGGAATGTGCTTTTCTCTATTCCACATGATTTGGTGGTCAGAAAACATGTCTTTCCGTCCTGGAGCTTCTAATGTCTCTCAAGTCTTATTATTGGAGCACAAGGTGAAGAAGCACTTAAGGTGCCTTTCTCCGCCGAGCTTCTGAGTGGCTGCTAATGAATTTTAGAGTGTTTTAAAAGAGTTTTTCTCCTTTCATCTGTGCATGTACCTGTGGAGTGCAGGGAACAGCTTTCTGATGAAAATCTGCACTGACAACGTCACAGCCTTGTATCAAAAAGTGTTTTCTGAAGTATAAGCGTCTCTATGATCCTTCAGCGTTTGACATCAGTGATTCCTCAAGCATCACATACTGCACTGAAAAAAATGATTAGTTGAATTTAATCAATTTTTTTATCGTATAAGTGGTTGCATTCAATTGATTTTACTTACATTTAAACAAATGCATTAAGTTGAACTTAATACATTTTTTTAATGCATTTGTTTAAATGTAGGTAAAATAAATTGAATGCAACCACTTACGATAAAAAAATTGATTAAATTCAACGAATCATTTTTTTCAGTGTGTGTGCACTACAAACATTTTCAGTGTTGCTGAAAGAATCTCTTCTGCTCAGCAAGGGTGCATTTATTTGATCAAAAATACAGTAAAAACATTGACATATTATTGCAATCTAAAATAGCGGTTTTCTATTTGAATATATTTTAAAATGTAATTTATATCCTGTGATCAAAGCTGAATTTTCAGCATCATTACTCCAGTTGTGTCACATGATCCTTCAGAAATCATTCTTCATCATGCTTCATATTTTTGTGGGAACAAAATGTTTTTCAGGATTCTTTGATGAATAGAAAGTTCAGCAGAACAGCATTTATTTGAAATGCTTTTGTAACATTATAAATGTCTTTACTGTCACTTTTGATCAATTTAATGCATCCCGGCTGAATAAATACATTCTTTAGAACTGCTCTGAAATTAATACAGAAAAAAAAAAAAATACAAATGTATGTTTTGCACTGTTGTTGGCCACATGAATCACTACCTGCATCATCTCTGCGTGGATGTTCTCTTCACTCACACACTGTCCAGACCTGCCAAAAACAGCAAAGCTCGGTGAGGTTACATTTGCATTCACATAATAAACACTAACCCGCCGGCTAGTAAAAATAAGTAGCTGTGCAAGCCCTATTGAGAAAATGTTAAACTCGTGAGGTTCAGTGCAGAACTCTCTCCTTTTGTTCTTTATTTGAGGGCATTTAAAAGAGAGACTCGTCTCTGTTCATCCATCTTCACTAAACAGCCAATTTGGTGTTTTGAGGTTTGTGCGTTTGAGTCGGAGTCTCATTCCATTGGCTTCCACACAACATCTTACACACTATACTTCACACACTTTATTCGGCCCGCAGCACAACATGGGTCAACTTCAAAAGACGCCCGATGCGCTGAGGGAAAAGACCCTCGGGGCAGAAGGAACAAGAAGGAATTGATAAAGGAGACAACACTCTATAAAGGGGCCAGAACAGGCAGCCAGACTTAAAGGACACACAGAAAGAGTGAATACAAATGACTGCAGAACTGGAAAAACAGCCAGTGCCAACAAACCCTCTCCAAAAGCACTGGAGAACAGAGCGAGAGACACCGACTCTTGATTAATGATACTTTCTCACACAAAGCTGCTGCTAATAGCCTGGGATTTGATTGGTTTAATGTTCAGAGTCAACTTCTGATTCAACCAGTGACGTGAGTTTGGGGCGGGGCCATCTGTTTGAAAATGTTGCTTATTTTTTTAAATACCAATTGGTTGCTTTAGTAGCACAATATGGAAACTTATTAAACGTATTAAAAAATTTATAAATTGCTATTTTTATCTCACAATTCAGACTTTTTTTAAACTTGCGATTAAGAATTGAGACATAAACTCGGAATTCTGAGATGAAATGTACGGAAGCCCTGAACCGTAACATAAAAAAATAAATAAAAAAACCTAAAAAAAAAAAAATTCTAGCATTTCGAGAATAAAGTCGAAATATTTCGCGATTAAAGTCGAAATATTTCGCGATTAAAGTCGAAATATTTCGCGATTAAAGTCGAAATATTTCGCGATTAAAGTCGAAACATTTCGCGATTAAAGTCGAAACATTTCGAGAATAAAGTCGAAACATTTCGAGAATAAAGTCGAAACATTTCGAGAATAAAGTCGAAACATTTCGAGAATAAAGTCGAAACATTACCACAATACAGTCTTCTGTAGAAGTTGCGTGTGTGCTTGCCGTTATTTCACATTGCCGCACAGGCATTCATGCGTGTGCGTGCATGTGTGTGTGTGTGTGTAAACTGGATCTACACAAAATAATAGCTTTACATTTATTTTGCCTTTCAACAAAAGGAAAATCTACAGGTCTACCAACATGGCATTAGGCTATAGGATGTTATAAAATATACTGCGCCGAAATAGACTTTAGCCTACAGGCGAAAACACTTTTCAGACTGGATCAAGATATCCAGCTTTATGAATGAATGCATAAATGAGGCATTTATATAGCGCTTTCATATGTTTACTGTAGGCCTGCACTTAAAAGCGCTTTACAATGATTTCAGGGAATCTCTCCTCAACCACCACCAGTGGTTATTATATTTGAGAAACACACACAAAAAATTCAGAATTGGAAACACGCCCTATGCACCAGTGGACGCGCGCCGTTATGAATGCACACACACGCAACTTCTACAGAAGACTGTATTCTGGTAATGTTTCGACTTTATTCTCTAAACGTTTCGACTTTATTCTCTAAACGTTTCGACTTTATTCTCGAAACGTTTCGACTTTAATCTCGAAACGTTTCGACTTTAATCTTGAACTTTTTTTATTAACGTTGCGTTTCAGGGCTTCCGTAGAAATGTCCAAATTGTGAGAAAAATTAGGAATTCTGAGAAGAAATGTCAGAATTGTGAGATATAAACTCGGAATTCTGAGAAGAAATGTCGCAATTGTGAGATATAAACTCGAAATTCTGAGAAGAAATACTAGAATTGTGAGATGAACTCGAAATTCTGAGAAGAAATGTTAGAATTGTGAGACAAACTCGAAATTATAAGAAGAAATGTTAGAATTGTGAGACAAACTCGAAATTATAAGAAGAAATGTCAGGATTGAACTCGAATTTCTGAGAAGAAATGTCGCAATTGTGAGACATAAAATCAGAATTCTGAGAAGATTATTATTGCTTATTTTTCGCAATTTCGCCACAAAATATAAAAAAGTAAAAAATGTAAAAAGCCAGAATTGTGAGATATAAACAATAGATATAAACTCACAGTTCTGAGAAGAAAATTCCAAATTGCGAGACAAAAAGTCACAATTACCTTTTTACGTTTTTTTATCCCTTGGAGGAAACAAAGAAATGACTTCACCATTAAAACTGAAATCTAATAATAAAATGTGCATTCTAGCAAACATTTCAGCTCACTCAGGTCTGTATTTCAGGGTTAAGCATGCGTCACACGCCGCCCACAGTGAATCAAGCCAGAAAGGCTCTGTAATTTCTGGATCTGATGTTTGGTCCAACACCTGATCCAGGTCCAGCTCGATGGCCTTTCCTCCGAGACATTGATGAGCGGTCCATTCAGCGCTCACACTGCGAATGTCATGATGCTGTGTGTGTAAAGCGTAACATTCGCTGCAGTTATCTTCAAGACGAGAGAAAAGGTGTTATTATTAACGTAAATCAAATATACAATGTAAATGCAACTAAGTTGAATAATGACAGAATCTGTATCCAGACTCTCATTAACAAACAGGCATAAATACAATAAATTTACAGATCACTATTAGTGACAAAAAACTGCATCATTTAACCAGAGCTGAATGTGTTTCTCATCTAACACAGGTTTAACATCCACTCAAACGCTCGTTTCTCAGTCTGTGTTGGACAGAACGGCACCAAATGAAGCAATGCTCTCTGATTTCCAGAACAAACTCTAATTACAGAATGTAGACGTGCTGATTATCAGACGCATTCATCAGCGGTTGGGGTTTATCTGTGCTTAACTCTTGCTGGCATTCATGGGGAATAGTTTTATTGCATGAAATGAGTGAATCTCACACAAAAATAGTCCAATTCGTATTTTACTTATATAAGAAATTGTTTTCTTCTTAAGAAAGGATTTTTCCCCATATGCCTTTTGATATTATTTGCATGATAATTAATGACTAGGAAGTATTACATGACAGTTTGTGCTAATTATTAATAATATTTTATTTTTTAAAATACGATAATGATTGTTTAATTGACATAAATTGCAAATCAAAAATGTTTTTAGTCCTAAAAATAGGCTACAAAAAAAAATAAAAAAAATAATAATAATAATAATAACTTGGGGTAAAACATGTCTTTGTAAGACTCCCAAATATTCTATGTTGTTGTTCTCATTACGCTTGCTGGTTTTTTTTTTTTTTTCTCATTTACAATTGAGGAGAGTTATTCAAAACTGAATAAATTCATTCATTCTCGGACCCTTGACATGTTGAACAGACTTTACAGGAAACTTTCTCTCCGAAAGCATTTGTGGCCAAATCCACTTTCAGACTTTTAAAGCGTCCACTTGAGACACGTCTCGTATCACATCTATTCTTCGACTTCTCCAAACCCCAGGCCGTTGCCAAATAACCTGCACTACGCAAGGTGACGGCATTTCGCTGAGAGTGTAGTGTGGTTTGGGAGGAGCTTTATTATCTATAATGAATAACACATTTGAGTAATTAGGCTCTGCTGAAAAACATGACGTGGGTGGCGAGTCTCTGGGCATATACTTGTTAACTGTCAAACACACTTTATTCCCAGCCAGAATGTCATTGTGGGAATTTTTCTGCATTTTGAAACAAGAGCTTTTTTGTTTATAACTTGGCATCAGAGGAAAGAAACGAACAGGAAGAAAATATAATAAGAAAATCTCTTTGAATTAGTGAAACAATGAGCTTAAAAAGTCAACATGAAGGTCAAGTTCAACCCTACACATCTCAAATATATCTTTATTTGCTTCTATTGCTGTAACCTTTATTATGTTTATTAAGTAATTATTGCATTAACTATTGGCAACTTTTACAAAAGGCTGCAGAACAGTAGTTTAAAACAACTAAACAGATATTTGACTAGATTAAGTTACACCACTTTCATTGGTTCTGTACTTCACGGAGGCAATAAAGTTAAATCTAATCTTATTTAAGGACCAGATCAAGAGAAAAATAGATGCATAAAACACATTTCCACTTTTTTTGAGCCATTTCTTTAAGGGAACAAAAGCATATTCTATATGTTTTACTGTTTGACAACACTATCCATTTCCCCGTCTGCCGTGAACCTCCACCAGTGAGGAAATTGAAAAATTGCATTTCACAGTTTCGCTTGCCCACGTTTGACGTCCTGCAGCAATGTCACACAATCCCTGCATAATCAGACGAGTTCACCTTGATTGCACTTATAAAGCCAAACATCTGTAGGCCTGAGGACATTATTCACCCGAGACGAACATATTCCAGCCATTCATGTCGCTTTAATATGTGAAATGTGACAAACGGTTTATGTAGAAACACAGATGTCCGTTAAATACAGGTTATAGAGCCCATGAGAACAAAATGACAGATGTCTGGAGCTTTGAGCTTATTTATATGCTAGTGGGTAGGCAAACAAACAAACTTATGCTAATACATGAAAAATATTTATTTATTTAAATGTCGAACCAATAAATAAATACACTTCTTTAAATTAAAAAATTCTCTTCCAGCATTACAGATTATATGTATCATCTTGTTTGCTATATATATGTGTGTGTATGTGTATGTGTGTGTGTGTGTGTGTGTGTATATATATTCAGTAACTGTAATCCATACAAAAGAGATAAATAAACTCAATATTTATTGAACAGAGAACTCAAACAACGACATCTAACACAACGTTATCGCAAGACCAAGAACTGAGGAAAACTAAGAGCTTAAATACACAAAGGAGATCATTAACAGAACAGGGAACAGGTTTGAAAGTCAATTAGAAACCACAGAAACAAACAAGGAACAAGAGCTCAGACAAACAGGAACAGGGAAAAGTGATAGATAGATAGATAGATAGATAGATAGATAGATAGATAGATAGATAGATAGATAGATAGATAGATAGATAGATAGAACATTAAAAAAATAAATGTTTATTTATTTATTTGTCAAGTAAATAAATAAATGAACAGATATACATTTTTAAATTTAAACTTTCTGTCCAAAAAACCCCTAAAAGATAGCATTTTAAAATAAAAAAAATTGAGATTGAGAAAACGATTTACTGTAAATCATGCAAGGAATATCAACCAAAGAGAACAAAGAGATGAGCTTTGACACAACCAACATCTCTGAAACAACATGCAAGTTTTAGCAGCCTTATCAACAATTGAAAAGTCAGTCATACAGTAATATAATGTTTACGAGTCGCACATTCACTGCCTTACAAAATCTCCATCCGGATGGGAAGATCTGAGACGGGATCCGACAGAACATGGTGCGCTGTGGGCAGGACATGAACTCATGGAAACTGGACAGTCTGTGATCCCTAGACATCATTAAGGAGGTTTCGCAGAAAAACTTTCTTCCACTTCAGCCTTTCGCTTTCCCAGAATATGTCAATCGTCATTAACAGCGGATGAGAGATTGAAACCTTCTTCAGTCTCTGGTGCAAAACTGCTTCAGAACGGCTGTGGAGATTCAATGAAAGATCTCTATCATCAGCAGAAATCATGACGAGATGCATCTCTTCATTTCATCTTGACTTATCACGGGCCAAACACAGAAGGATGATGACAGCGCCACCTACTGGTCAGAATATATATATATATATATTTATGCAAAATATACATGTATGTATATATATATATATATATATATATATATATATATATATAGATGACATTATCTTGTTTGCATGGGCTTACACAAATTTTTGTCTAATATATATATTTTTTAAATGTAGAATTTTTTTACTGTAACCATGGTTGTTTATAATTTTTTTTCTTCTTCAAAACCAGATTTTTATTTCTTGGTGTCTTCTATGGTGCTTTTGGTAATTGTTTTGAAGATTTTAATTCATGCAAATTCATCGCAGAGCAAACTAAATACACACATTATTATACTGGAATAGATTTAGATAAAGGATAAAGGAGATGCCCTTAATTAAAATGCCTCGTAAAGTAGCGAAGACTTTGTCTCAAGAATGACACTTTTTGTTCTTTGCATTCGGCCTAATTAGGACGTCACCTTGAGAAAATGATTTATTTCATCTCAGGAATGCAGACGTATAAATCAAGGACCAGGAGATCTAATGGTATTCATAAAAGTCCCTGGCAGAACGTTTTATCTGAGTATGTGGTTGTTTTCCCTCGTCATAATTCTTTCGCTCAAAGCAAAAAAAAAAAAAAAAAAACGTTCCTCGGCTCCATTGAGTCATCAAATAACAGGCGTCTGTAAAGCAAGACCCAGTACTCCTGAAGCCAGCGTATATGGACAATAGATTCAGCTCTCCGTGTGTTCAACTCCAGCCATTCCCCTCATCAATCCTGTGATTTATAACTGCGAAAGGTTAGATGGTGTCTTTCCACAGTTTTTAAATGAATGGCTCACTTTGCAATTAAATCTTTCTCTCCTTCTCTTCCTGTGCACTTTTCCATGCATTGAGAGGGAGGCCTGGAATGCTCCCAGTGTTGGAGGCGAAGAGAACGAATGTATTTTCATTGGCACCGAAGCTGTCCAGCTGAAATTAACCGTGTATGAAATGTGCTGAATATTACGGATGGCATCCGGGCCAAGAAAGACAGTTGGTCTCAAACCCCAGACCGCGCTCGCCTCGCTATCTTTCAGAACCGGTCTAACTTTGGCCCGCCGGCCCACGCCAGAACCTCCAGCTTGCTGAATCACACTTCTAATGAGTTGAGACGGGACGCTCAGGGTCAGCCGTGATCCCGATCCCAGACAAAAGCTCTGGACGTGCAGCTTTTGCACACATTTTGAGTTCTGTTTCTTCCATTGGTGCATTTCCACTCAGGAAAACGTGTTAATTCGTAATGTTGCTTGAACAAATGCAAGCGCATCCATGCAAACATCAGGGTTTATTGGACTGAAAACCTTCCAGTTATACGATACTGCTCAAAAGTTTGGGGTCAGACAAGTAAATCATTATGTTTATTCAGCAAAGTTGCATTAAACTGATGAGAAGCGACAGTAAAGACTGTTACAAAAAAAACACATGCATAATACATAAATGCTGTTTATTTCAACTCTCTGTCCATCAAAGAATCCTAAAAAGAATGTGGTTTCTACAAAAAATAGAAGCACAACTGTTTTCAACATTGATAATAATCATAAATGTTTCTGGAGCATCAAACTATCGTATTATACTGATTTCTGAAGGATCATGTGACACTGAAGACTGGAGTAATGATGCTGAAAATTCAGCTTTGATCACAGGATATAAATTACACTTTACTATATATTCACATAGAAAACAGATATTTTAAAATGTAATAATATTTCATTTTTTTTTTTTTGTATTTTTGATCAAATAAATGTAGCCTTGGTGAACTATGGAAGCTTGTTTACGCCACAGAATAAAAAATAAAGGTAATTGGGTTATAAATTATAAATGGCAATTGTGAGTTATAAAGTCACAATTGCGTAATATTAAGTCAGGACTGTGAGAAATAAACTTGCAATTCTGACTTTATAACATGCAATTGGGAGATATAAAGTGAGAATTGTATGATATATAGTCGCAAATGCGTGTTATAAAGTCAGAACTGTGAGATGTAAACTTGCAATTCTGATGAAAAATGTCAGTCTTTTTTTCCTTAGAATTGAACTTTATAACTCGCAAGTGTGAGTTTATATCTCACGAGATATATTGTATGAGATCAAAAGTCACAATTATCTTTTTAAAGTGTTTTATTCTGTGGCAGAAACAAGCTTCCATAGTGAACTGAAGAGACTAGCCTATTCATAAAGTCAGTTTTCTGCAATAACAGAAAATGATGCAAATGAGCCTTGAAACAAGCTTACGTTACACTAGAACATGAATACAGCTGCTTTAAGAGTGAACCCATCTCACGTCGGGCTTCAATAACGCCCCAGAAAGAAAGTACACTCTCCTTCTAGTGCGTCTTATGAGACTTTTCATTAAGAACATGATCCCGTTCACCTGTGACACACACTCTCGCGTGTCTGTCCTTCACTGGGATTTTTGCAGAACAGCCTGAATTGATGTTGTGACCTTGAAGTCAGCATTAATATCGCTTGCGTTTGATGCCGTGACTTTCAGCCATGCTGTAATGACAAGACGAGAGGATTATAAGCGTTCGGAAAATCTTAATTCTTTTCGTAATTATCTTTTGGCCCGAAACCGTCGACAGTATGGTTTCCTTTAGGACTCATTATTTCCACCGCAGTGAAGTGATCTACAGAAGGGGTTTGGCGCTAAAATTGATGGAGGGAAGCCAAAACCTCCAGAGCAAGGAACGAGAGAGTGGAAGGTGCAGCTCTTCAGAAAACTTTTACAAACTCTGTATAGCGAACCGGCGTGAGGTGATTGTGCCCTACGTTGTCATTTTTTTTTAAAGATTTGGAATAGAAATTCCTCCAGCTTGTTCTATTGAAACTTTACATTTATGTATGTAAAAAATAAAATCAGTTCATTGAATCAGTTCATTTGGATGACCATGCATTCAACAAAGACAAATTAGGCTGTATTCTAGTTGTTTTAGTTTTTAAATGAGTTAGTTTCATTTATCCGCACAGTTACAATATATGTGGGAGAGCGTTGCTATAGAGAGTGACAATATTGCAATAGGTAGCAATTCAAAGTCAATAGCAAATCAAAACTTATACCATTAATTGTACCCAGCATATATGTAAAATGTTACTAGAGAGAGAGAGAGAGAGAGAGAGAGAGAGAGAGAGAGGAGGTAAAGAGAGAGAGAGAGAGAGAGAGAGAGAGAGAGAGAGAGAGAGAGGAGGTAAAGAGAGAGAGAGAGAGAGAGAGAGAGGAGGTAAAGAGAGAGAGAAAGAGAGAGAGAGAGAGAGAGAGAGAGAGAGAGAGAGAGAGGAGGTAAAGAGAGAGAGAGGAGGTAAAGAGAGAGTGCACCAAGAAAGGGACCCAGAGAATAAAAGAGAGCAACAGTTACGATCTTCTTTTATCCTTTCCCTGATCATGTGACTAAAACCCAAATGTGAGATGTTCAAACTGACCAATCAGATCATTACAACTTCCCCCACCGTACTAAAGGTGTGACAATTCATCGACCCCCGAAGTTCACACATCTTGTCCTACAGGTCTTGATCACTATCAGCCCCTCGGTGCCTTTAGGACTCCACATGGTCCTTGTGGTGAAAGAGGGGGAGGAAAACAGTAAAGCAAATGTCTTTGTTCATTTCAATTATCTTGGATTATTTTCAATCCTACAATGTCAATGAATCGATTCACTGATTCAGTTCCACGCATCACACTTTTAGGGCTTTTTATAGCAAACACAAATTAGCCTGAAGTCTATTTGTTTTAGTTTTTAACAATAAGATTCATTAGTTAACTCCATTAGTTTAACATGAACTAAGAATGAACAATACCTCATCATTTATTAATCTTAGTTAATATTAATTTCAACATTTACTAATACGTTATTTAAATCAAAGGTTGTATTTGTTAACATTAGTTAATGCACTGTGAACTAACATGAACATTTTTATTTTAATTAACAATCACATTTTTTTATTAGCAATTAATAAATATTGATTATTGCTATTCATGTTAGTTATTGCATTAACTATACATTAACATTAACTAATGAACCGTTCAAGTTTGATGCTGTCGCCCCGATTGCAATTTTTAATTCTAAAACCTTCCTTCAGACAGTATGTCTCTAATTAAATTAATAATTAAAGTTATTGTCTTTTTTTAAGTAGCTTAAATATACTGAACTGCTTTCTGTTCGTAACATACTGCATCTAACAAGTTTTCCGTAAGATTTTAAATACTAATTATAAACCGCTTGTTTACAGTTCCATCCTTTCAAAGTAGCGGGTAGAAAACAGCGGGTAAACGACATTAAACCACGAAACCTCCAGCTTGGTTTGTAATGAGCTGCGAAACACATGAGTTTCAGGTTGTTTTCCTGAGTGTGTGTCACATCCGTGGCTGATCTGAAGCGCAGAGGTAGATAATGAAGTGTGTGTGAGATAAAGCGCTAATCATCACAGCAGATTTCTGTTGCTCTCAGCGAGATGGTGAGGAGGACGCTGGCAGAAACCAGCAGAGCCCGTTCTGTTCACCTGGCACAATGAGAGAGAGACGTTCTGTTGTGACGCTCAGATGTGGAAACAAGCCAACAGAAGATCTGAAACTTCACATCGCACATTTCACATAAACTTGACCTGTACATTTTTTTTACAGAGACACTATAGGGCTAGCTAAACTCAGAATTGATCAATTGGCTAAACTTGTTTTTCTTCAATATGCTGAAGGGAACTACAGCGAACGGCTCATTTGGACTACAATGCGACCAGTCGCTGCCTTAAATTTTTAAGTGCAATTAACTTGGATGTTTAAGTCATTTCAACTTAAATAACATAAAACTGACTTAAAAAAATGAGTTGAATCTTGTATAACTTTTTTTTTTTTTTTTTAACCATGCATGTATTTGTAGTCCCCCTGTGGTGAAAATCCAGTTTTTAATGTAGTTTATATGTCTATGTGGTGTTTTTAATACGCTTATATTCAAACCATGTGTAAATTCATAAGTCGACAGCATTGCTGAGTATTTCCTCCTTAAAACTGCAGTGAACCAAAGACAGTCTCAAAAACACGCTTTGAAATCGCTGGTGTTTCTGACGTCACAAACTACCTTGTAACCAATCAGATCAACGTGTGATCGTCAACCAGTGGATCTCTGAGCTGAGTGAGTGAGTGGAGGCGGGGCTCATTTGCATATTCATAGAACCACGTATATTAAATGAGGCAAGGGTGTCGAGTTACAGTCAAGATATTTTAAGGCATTAAGAATTTTTTCAAGGAAAAAACGTTTAAATATGTCATTTTGGTGATCAAAGATGAGTTTTAAGGGATAAAGTGATTGACTACAGGGGGATTTTAAGTACTGAAGTCCCCTGGGTTTCTTGTGTATTGCAACATCATGGTAACCACACACAAAACCCTCTTCAGAAAATAAAAGACTTGCCATTTATTTGCACTTTGGAGTTCTATTTCATCTAAGACTGCATAAAAAAAATAAAAAAAAACCTTATATTTGTTTTAGAGATGTTTCCAAAAAGAACTGCAAAAAATTATAGTTCTGAAAATACTAATTCCATCTCATGTTCAGCTCTTAGTTTTCTGAAATATTGTGTATTTTGGAAACACTCACTCTTGTCTGGAAAGCCAAACCTCTCTCGTCTGGCAGTATCTCGGGACGGTTTTCAGAATCATATTTCCCGAAGAATGCTCTGTGGCTGCCATGAACTGACGAGAAAAGCCAACCTTAACGTCAAAGACATACGTAAAAGGATCAAATAAATAAATGGAACGAATAATAACATTTTGCATAGAGGTCAGACTCAAAGTGTGACATTAGATGAACGGATTTGTGATAATAGCTTGTGTGATTC
>NC_139978.1:36073296-36078296 GCF_963993115.1 Abramis brama | reverse complement strand
ATAACTGTGGAAAAGTTTTCCTTAATTACATTGAATCAATGTTTATGCAAATATAAAAACAGCAGTTGGAAATTGCTGTTTTGGTTTCCATTGTCTCTATTTAAATGCAGAGATTTAAAAGGAGCGAAACAAATCATGTTATTTCTCTAATGAGCTCCAAAACTGATGAGATTTTCATCATAATGGATGATTGATTTACAATTGTAATTAACCCTTTAACCCAATGCTTTAATTGTAAAGTTGTGTTTGATGCAGAAGGACAGACAATGAAGGTGATTAAACTCATGACAAAATTCATTTGTTACATTAAAGGGATCCTCAAGTTGTTCTAAACCTGTATGAGTTTCTTTTTTCTATTATCTATGAAGATATTTCAAAGAATGTGGGAATAACTAAACACTCCCCATTGACTTCCATAATAATTTATAGTCTGCAGTATCTCTCTATCTGCATATTAGAATGATTTCTGAAGGATCGTGTGACACTGAAGACTGGAGTAATGATGCTAAAATTCAGCTTTGATCACAGGAATGATTTACATTTTAAAATATATTCTGTATATTTTGAATATATATTTCAGTTTTACTGTTCAAATAAATGCAGCCTTGGTGAGCAGAAGAGACGTCTTCCAAAACCATTAAAATATCTTATCAGACAGCAAACTTTTGAACCTTCGTGTCACATAAGGTTGTGTTTGCATATTAACATAAGCACAATGCATGACCTTAAAAATAATTAAAACTTAATTCAAATGTGCAGTGACCTGTGAATGTCCCTTAAGAGCTCTTAAAATCTTCGAAAAATAAAAAGAAAGATATCCGATGACGTGTTTCGGGTTACTTTTACACCTGCCGTTCAAAGGACTTTTCTCAATTTTCCCCTAAAGCAACAAACACGACTTTACAAAGCCATAAATATGATTTGTCTAAAAGTGCATCTGTGCAAATTCCCAGTATTGGTTTCTCCATGTTCCGACTGTAGAGGCTGAGCTTTCTGTGGGCGTTTACAGCAGTAATAAGCCTCATCCGTGTGTTCTCCACAGAACTGCATCTTCCACGAGATGCATTAGAGCTGTCATTTGCACCGCAGAAATATGACGTCTACACACTAATGATTTGCAGAACTGTGTGAGGAGATGCCTTCCATGAATCACACAAATGCATTCTCGCATTCGCATTAGCAGAGTGAGATTTACGCTGCCGTGGTTATCATGCTAATGCATTGTAAGAACACAGTAAATCACTGTACTGCACATCTTAGCTCCACCCGGGTGATTTTCTCCATGTGCTGCTCACGATTCACTTCTGTTTCTAATGCAAATGCACCAAAACACAACACTGCACTGCCCATATGAACCCACAGATTAATACTGAGATTACAAATATCAATCCTATAGAGCTTTCATAGTTGAAACACAAAAAAGCCTCTAAATGATCAGCATGATCTGATAAACCTGTTGCACATAATCTAGTACTTCATGCCTTCTGTCGTCTAATTGATTGACTTTTTTTTATCAACTAAAAATCTTTTAGTATAATTGTACAAACGTCCTCATTCTGCTCATGTCGTTTCCAGGGGAAATCTTTACCGATTTCTATCGTAAAAAAAAAAAAAAAAAAAAAAAAATTAAACGTATAACTTTAATGTTAGTAATATTTCAAGATGAACATTTACTGTACTGAAGACACTTAGGTTCACTTGATTATTATTATTATTTTTTTTATTTTTTTTTGTGAAAAATCACGAGTATCATATAATCATCAGGTTTTTGAGGAAGATTTATTTGTTCATCTCTCAAATCATCATTGCATTGTATTGCATTATATGTTTTAAAACTAGAACTTTGATCATAAAACTAAGCATTAAAATATCATCTTACTAAGACATATTATTGGTGGATATTGATAATAATATGCATTTTATGCAAGTATCTGCTGTATAAATGTCTCATTGATTTACATTATAAGCATCAGAATTTCATCTTACTTTTTTGTCCATATAAATATCAGCATCTGCAGCAAATTGCATATTTTTTTGCTCAGTTTGGGCCTCTGAATAAAATTGAGGGAGGATTTTCCTCCATATTCTCAATACATCATACTTTATGATCCATAAAGCCTGATGTATCAAATATAATCCTCAAAACAAAAAACACACACACGTATGCAAAAAAAAAATTGTCTAAAGGTTCGATAAACTGTTCCATTTCAAATAATTCGATTTTTCTGACTATTATTTCATATTTTACAGGGTTTATGTTGTTAATAAAATTACATGAGTTTTATCTTAAAAAAATGAAACATGGTTAATTGAATGATAATGGGCTCATACATCATGTCAGAAAACAAGTAACATTAGCTAAATTGGTCCTAGAAAATCTCAGGCATTTGTGTTTCCATCTCCAAATCCAGCCATCCAGAGCTCTGATCCTGATTAATCTCAAGAGGGGCTTTTTGTCACAATGGATCCACAGAGCAAAGTAACCTAGCAACAAATAACCGCTATTACTATCTTGGAAATCATTTTGTTCCCCCCGACGTCCAACACTCTTAAAAATAAAGGATCTTTGTTGGCATTGATGGTTCCATTAAGAACCTTTAACATTATTGTTATAATTATAATGAAATAAGGTTCTTAAAATGTTCTTACACTAAGAAAAAAATGGTTCTTCTATGGCATCACTGCCAAAATCCCCTTTTTGGAACCTTTATTTTTGAGAGTGAACCTACAGGTTAACCATAGTGAAGGATTTTATGGCTGTTTCTTTGTTTTATGTCACCACATTCATAAAGTCACAGTCTGAAGTGAGCAAACGACATAAAATGTTGCTATTTATGTTTGACTCAAACCTTCATTCAGCGTCATGCTGTTCAAAACATGTCTGAACTGCTCTTTTTCATTCAACGACACACTTGCACTGATAAAAACATATAACAGACATTTAAGGTGAAGTTCATAACATCTACAGGCTCATATCAATTAAATGAGATTGTAATATGTTTCCAACCCCATGTCATTCAACATGTGGCAGGAATGAGACAGCATGGCGGTCTAAATCGGCCAGTATAGGAAAGAGGAAATCCAGATGTTTGGCTTCCTCACATGAATATATTTATCTGCCATACTGTTTAAATTCAGCACAAGAGCCAAAGTGAACACAAAGAGAGAGTAATAATGAGCAGAGAATCTGATACGCAGCAGATTCATCTCAGGGCGGCTAAAAGCTTCGAAATGAACACAGATGTACAGTGTGAATTTGAGAGCTCACACATTACATGGAAATCAGATTAAGGCAAAGTATTATAATCATTTGTACATCTACTGGTTAGTTTAACACCTTGTCTTTCTCGCACACTGGATTGGCCAATCAGTTGTGTTCGTATAGACGCCTCTAGTGGTTGATGTTAGTAACACAAGCTTCTTTTGTATGAACACATACATCTTTAAAAATAAAGTTTCCAAATGAGGATTTGCCATGGAAGACCATTTCTGGAAAACTTGCAGTGATCAGTTCTAAACAGAACCTTTTCTTTTTGTGTGTGTGTGTGTGTGTGTGTGTGAAGAACATTTAAAATATCTAAAGAACCTTTTGTGCATTTGAAAGGTTATATGGATGTTAAAGGTTCTTCATGGAACCTTCAATGCCAGTAAAGAACCTTTACTTTTAAGACTCTTACCTCTCAGTTGGTCCTTCAGGGTGTCGTTTAGGGGTGACGTGTCTAAGTCACAACATCTAGCTACTGGAGTGCCTCAGGGCTCGGTGCTGGGACCACTTCTCTTCTCCATCTACATGACATCACTAGGATCTGTCACTCAGAAACATGTTTTTTCCAATCACTGCTAAAAAAAGAAGCTTTGTTAGCCAACTATGGTCGCAAGTTCTGTCGTTATCAGCAGTTCAACGATTCAGTGTTTCCTGAAACCGTCGTTCTAACGAACATTCGCAAGCAGCATCACAAAGTTGTGTGTTTGGAACGACAGATCTCGACCTGTGGTTAGAAGCAGAGTTTCTTGTTAATAATACATGTGGACTCAAATCTTTATCTTGAGCAAAATAAGCAAGCTGACATTCAGTACAACCTGTAACTTTTATTTAGAATACATACAAATGTCATTTACGTCATTTTACGTTTGTCAAAAGATTTAAAGTGACGTTTTTGAAGAGTGCGCATGTGCGAACGAGCTCTAGTTCGTAAGAACGAGCCTATGATTGAATCTGGAAATAAAGCAAAATAACTGAGAAAAATTAGAAATATTCCTCAGATGTCATATCCATAATTTATAGCAAAAAATCTGTCATTAATTCGATCTCAAACAGATTCATTAAAAGAAGTTATAATTCCACCACGTGCGTGATTAACCAACGTGGTTCAACGACCACTACTACTTGAGCTTGTACTCTGATTTCTTCAACTATACATCGTACTATGGTAGTTAAGCAGCGAGTTACGGCATTGTACGGGAAACACAGCCCAGACTGGACTATTGTAATGCTCTCAGGCCTTCCAGCATCACTGTCAAACCTGCAACTGATCCAGAAGCAAGAGTGGTCTTTATCGAGCCGAAGAGACGCACATCACACCTCTCTTCATAAAATCGCACTGGTTGCCAATTGCTTCTCGTATCAAATTCAAGGCACTGATGTTTGCCTACAGAACAACCACTGGCTCTGAATCCTTAAACCTAAACTCACTACTTCAGACCTACGGGTTTTGTATTGTTGGATTGATTGTTTCGATTGCTCTTCTCATTTGTAAGTCGCTTTGGATAAAAGCGTCTGCTAAATGATTAAATGCAAATGTGAGAGTATACTTTTAAAACCCTTTGTTTAAACATCCACCTCAGGATAGTTTCAATGATCGTGCTTTTCTTTTAGGATGTTTGAGGACTAGTTTAGGCACGCGAGTTGAGCGAAAGAAAGTGGCTGTTTAGAGCATGCATGTAAATGTACACCTTTCTTACGTTTGGCACAAGGACACACACACAATACTGTGCAATTC
>NC_139978.1:36040796-36068296 GCF_963993115.1 Abramis brama | reverse complement strand
AAAGACGATCACAGCTTCAATTTCATGCTGACTCTAATGAAATTAGATTAGATTTACATCAATTCTCCTCGAGTTAACCATAACCTTAGCAGAGAATCACATTAACTATCAACGTGATCCCACTAAACACAAATGTTTTATCATTTCAAAGCCAACTAACAACAATCTCAATACATCTCAACCTCAATTAAAAAAAAACAACAACAACTCAATGACAATCAGGTTGCAAAATGCATTATCGTCATCTTTTTCTGAAACACAAACTCAGCAAATATAAAATACATTAAAGGGATTAAAAAAAAGACAATTCGGTCATCATTTACTCAAGCTCATGTTGCTCCATACAAAGACACTGGATAAAAGTAAAGCACCATAAAAAATATACAATATTTCCAGTTTTTGAAAGACCAGATCATATGAGAAACTGATCAATATTTAAACTTTATTCAATGAAAAGCACTGAACTCAATGAAAAGAGGAAGAAAAGGAGAAAACTTAAACTACTCATTTTATTGTGTTTTTTGTCCTTTTTGAAGCTTGAATCCTGCAGTCACCTTTCATTGTATAGAAAAGAGGAGCGTGAATATAGAAATTTAGAAGGAATTTTAGGCAGATTTGGCAGTTGCTTCCAGAATGGTGGGTCCATTAAAACTCATTCAGTCATCTGTCTCTTTCTCTCAGTTTATTTAACACGGAGGAGGAGATATTTCCCATTGATGACAAGTGCTGGTAATTATTGGTTTCTAATAAAACCATAAATCAAGTCACATTGCAAGGCAGCATAATTTTCTACAGTGAACATTCTGCCTCTTTCTGTGAAATATGAACAAATTAATCAGGTTTGGAAGAACACGAGGTTGAGAAAATGATAACAGAATGTTCATTTCCACATGAGCTATTCCTGAAAGGTTATAAAGGATTTGAAGGCAAAGCGAACAAAAAACAAACTTGTCAGAAGTTTTGCATCACTTTTCAAAAGTGTGCTTGTGTGTCTTTCAAATAAATGCCATTTGCTTTGACATTTTGTTATCAAATGCAATGAAAAAAGTCTGACTTTTCTGGAGCCACTGTAGATTTAGCTTTATAAGCTTAAATGCATTACACAACTAAAAGTACTCATAAATTACACCAAAAAAAGAAGAAAGTTTTGGTCAAATGTTAGAATGTCAGAACACTAATGCATCTGATGATGTCTTTGTCTCGGTCGTAGCTGCTCTTTTGCTGTTCGATCTCCTGTGGCGTCTGTGAAGAGACACAGAAGATTGAATCTCACCTTGCAAAACTCTTCTAAGGCACGTTACATCACTTCACCGGGATGTATTGGCTTTCACACGGAGCACAACACGCTGTGGCCATATGCTTCTCCAGGTGGATGAGGCGTCCAGGCAACAGCGCCAAAGCAGCAGGAACGTTTCCTCACAAATTAGAGCATCTCTCCAGCCGAAGGTTCAAGCAGAACAATCCACTCCTCTCTGAAACAAAGCAAAACAGTGATTATTTCCCTCCTCTAACAATGAGAAAGAGCAGAGCAGCCGAAAGCAAAGTGAGTGTTTCCGCTGAGACCGATGCCCATTAATAACACAAACTACGTGACCCTGAGATCACAGTATGATTTTAGTTGATTTCTTCAGCATTAGCTGAATATTAGGTCATGCAAAGGAACAAACTAGTCATGTTTCTGGAAGTGGACATTAAGATAAATATTACTCCTTGATTTCCATGTTGTAGATACATGATTTTCAAATCTACACATGTATCTAATAATTTCTGGACAGTAGCCCAGACAGAAACACGTGGATTTGAATCAAGCTCTTAAGTAAAAGCTAAAGCTCCGATCTGGACCTGTCTTTGCATATATTCACTAAATTATGGCCATTTTCTACATTTTATGCTAATGACTTTTATTGATGATTTTGGAAGCGCTGATCCCGTAATTTGCATTCAGACGGACAGAGAATCATAAGAAACTGTCATTAAGGCGCTTAAACGTGTGAACGATCAACTTAATTTGCATTATAAAATTGTAAATATGGTATATTTTATACATCATTAGCCCTCTTATAAATGTCAGTCCTCAAGAATATTTCACTAGATAAATGCCAAGTTTTCCATGTTTATGGCAGCAAGTTTAACATTTCAAGCCCAGAAAATCACTGTTGAGTTTCAAGTGGCCATTTAATTGGTGGTACAGTAGGTGGCATCCAAATGCATTTAAGTAGCATACTCGATCATTTTTCAGTCTCTCATTACTAATATATAATGAGCAGTTAACATTAGTATGGAAGCTTATTTCCGCCATGGAATAAAAAATATAGAAGGAAGTTGCGACTTTTTTCTCAGAACTGCAAGAAGAGAAGAGAAAAAGTCTGAAATGTGACTTTAAAAAATGAGTTGAATCTTGTATAACATAAAAAAGGTTGAAAATTGCTTGACTTATTTTGATGAGTTAAAGCAATGTAAAAACATGTTTTCATAACTTATTAATCTTTTTTTTTTTTTACTCAGAATTCAGAGACAAAAAGTCAAAATTGTGAAATATAAACTCAGAATTCCGAGAAAAAGTCAAAATTGTGAAATATAAACTCAGAATTCCGAGAGAAAAGGTCATAATTGTGAAATATAAACTTAGAATTCCGAGAGAAAAGGTCATAGTTGTGATATATAAACTCAGAATTCAGAGATAAAAAGTCAGAAGTGCGAAATGTAAACTTGGAATTCGAGAGAAAAAGTAAATGTGTGAAAAAAAGTTTTTTCCAAGAGAAAAAGTCCAAAGATGTAAACACAAAATTCTGAGAAAAAAAAAACAACCTCAGAATTGTTAGATAAAAAAAAAAAAACTTTTTTATTTTTTATTAAGGCGGAAACAAGCTTCCCTCTGAGATCAACCACTTGATCTTACAGTGCAGAAAATAACAAGCCCTTTTTGCATTGGGCTGGAAAAAATGTTTCATGACACCTACTTAATACAATGGATTTTCCCCCCATCTGCAGGATCTGTGTCCAATTTTTTAGTGCAATTGAAAAATGGCCCAGGAAGTCCTTCAGAAGTGCACCATGACTCCCGAGCCACAAATATGCGGTGAGCTGCTTTTAGGATCGACTCTCTGCTGCAGGACGGAATGCACACGGATCTAAATATGGAAAGAGCACAAATAATGAAGTGCAGCTGGGGTTCAGCTCCCATGCCACGAGCTGCTATTGTTGCCGGGACGTTTTTTGAGGCATTTATTCTGAGAAACACATCAAAATGGGTCTCGCACCACACCTTCATTAGAGCAGGCCGGCGTTCCGTATCGGTGGAGAAACCGGATCTCCAGACGCCCTTGTCCAACACTGAGGATGAAGAGACTTTCAACTTCTGCGGAAGGAAGGACATCTGTGTGGGCTTCAATGTAGACTCAGAATTCCGAGAGAAAAAGTCAGACTTTTGAGATGTAAACTCAGAATTCCGAGGAAAAAGTCGAAGAGCAAGATAAAAACTCAGAATTCCAAGGAAAAAAGTTAGAATTCTGAGATGTAAACTCAGAATTCCGAAAACGTCAAAATTGTAAAATGTAAACTCACAATTCTGAGATAAAGTTGGAAGAGCGAGATATAAACTTAGAATTCCGAGAGAAAAAGTCAGAATTGTGAGACGTAAACTCATAATTCGGAAGAAAAGTCGGAAGAGCGAGATATAAACTCTGAGAGAAAAAGTCAGAATTGTGAGATATACTGTAAACTCAGAATTGCGAGAAAACATCAAAATTGTAAAATGTAAACTCAGAATTCTGAGATAAAGTCGGAAGAGTGAGATATAAACTCAGAATTCTGAGAGAAAAAGTAAAAACTGTCAAATGTAAACTCAGAATTCCGAGAGAAAGTCAGAATTGTGAGATGTAAACTTATAATTCGGAGGAAAAGTCGGAAGAGCGAGATATAAACTCAGAATTCCGAGAGAAAAAGTCAGAATTGTGAGACGTAAACTCAGAATTCCGAGAGAAAAGTCGGAAGAGCGAGATATAAACTCTGAGAGAAAAAGTCAGAATTGTGAGATATACTGTAAACTCAGAAATGCGAGAAAACATCAAAATTGTAAAATGTAAACTCAGAATTCTGAGATAAAGTCGGAAGAGCGAGATATAAACTCAGAATTCTGAGAGAAAAAGTAAAAACTGTAAAATGTAAACTCAGAATTCCGAGAGAAAGTCAGAATTGTGAGATGTAAACTCATAATTCTGAGGGAAAGTCGGAAGAGCGAGATATAAACTCTGAGAGAAAAAGTCAGAATTGTGAGATATACTGTAAACTCAGAATTGCGAGAAAACGTCAAAATTGTAAAATGTAAACTCAGAATTCTGAGAGAAAGTCAGAATTGTGAGATATAAACTCAGAATTCTGAGAGAAAAAGTAAAAACTGTAAAATGTAAACTCAGAATTCCGAGAGAAAGTCAGAATTGTGAGACATAAACTCAGAATTCTGAGGAAAAGTCGGAAGAGCGAGATATAAACTCTGAGAGAAAAAGTCAGAATTGTGAGATATACTGTAAACTCAGAATTGCGAGAAAACATCAAAATTGTAAAATGTAAACTCAGAATTCTGAGATAAAGTCGGAAGAGCGAGATATAAGCTCAGAATTCTGAGAGAAAAAGTAAAAACTGTAAAATGTAAACTCAGAATTCCGAGAGAAAGTCAGAATTGTGAGACGTAAACTCAGAATTCTGAGGAAAAGTCGGAAGAGCGAGATATAAACTCTGAGAGAAAAAGTCAGAATTGTGAGATATACTGTAAACTCAGAATTGCGAGAAAACATCAAAATTGTAAAATGTAAACTCAGAATTCTGAGATAAAGTCGGAAGAGCGAGATATAAACTCAGAATTCTGAGAGAAAAAGTAAAAACTGTAAAATGTAAACTCAGAATTCCGAGAGAAAGTCAGAATTGTGAGATGTAAACTCAGAATTCTGAGGAAAAGTCGGAAGAGCGAGATATAAACTCTGAGAGAAAAAGTCAGAATTGTGAGATATACTGTAAACTCAGAAATGCGAGAAAACATCAAAATTGTAAAATGTAAACTCAGAATTCTGAGATAAAGTCGGAAGAGCGAGATATAAACTCAGAATTCTGAGAGAAAAAGTAAAAACTGTAAAATGTAAACTCAGAATTCCGAGAGAAAGTCAGAATTGTGAGATATACTGTAAACTCAGAATTGCGAGAAAACGTCAAAATTGTAAAATGTAAACTCAGAATTCTGAGAGAAAGTCAGAATTGTGAGATATAAACTCAGAATTCTGAGAGAAAAAGTAAAAACTGTAAAATGTAAACTCAGAATTCCGAGAGAAAGTCAGAATTGTGAGACATAAACTCAGAATTCTGAGGAAAAGTCGGAAGAGCGAGATATAAACTCTGAGAGAAAGACAGAATTGTGAGATATACTGTAAACTCAGAATTGCGAGAAAACATCAAAATTGTAAAATGTAAACTCAGAATTCTGAGATAAAGTCGGAAGAGCGAGATATAAACTCAGAATTCTGAGAGAAAAAGTAAAAACTGTAAAATGTAAACTCAGAATTCCGAGAGAAAGTCAGAATTGTGAGATATACTGTAAACTCAGAATTGCGAGAAAACGTCAAAATTGTAAAATGTAAACTCAGAATTCTGAGAGAAAGTCAGAATTGTGAGATATAAACTCAGAATTCTGAGAGAAAAAGTAAAAACTGTAAAATGTAAACTCAGAATTCCGAGAGAAAGTCAGAATTGTGAGACGTAAACTCAGAATTCTGAGGAAAAGTCGGAAGAGCGAGATATAAACTCTGAGAGAAAGACAGAATTGTGAGATATACTGTAAACTCAGAATTGCGAGAAAACATCAAAATTGTAAAATGTAAACTCAGAATTCTGAGATAAAGTCGGAAGAGCGAGATATAAGCTCAGAATTCTGAGAGAAAAAGTAAAAACTGTAAAATGTAAACTCAGAATTCCGAGAGAAAGTCAGAATTGTGAGACGTAAACTCAGAATTCTGAGGAAAAGTCGGAAGAGCGAGATATAAACTCTGAGAGAAAAAGTCAGAATTGTGAGATATACTGTAAACTCAGAATTGCGAGAAAACATCAAAATTGTAAAATGTAAACTCAGAATTCTGAGATAAAGTCGGAAGAGCGAGATATAAGCTCAGAATTCTGAGAGAAAAAGTAAAAACTGTAAAATGTAAACTCAGAATTCCGAGAGAAAGTCAGAATTGTGAGACGTAAACTCAGAATTCTGAGGAAAAGTCGGAAGAGCGAGATATAAACTCTGAGAGAAAGACAGAATTGTGAGATATACTGTAAACTCAGAATTGCGAGAAAACATCAAAATTGTAAAATGTAAACTCAGAATTCTGAGATAAAGTCGGAAGAGCGAGATATAAGCTCAGAATTCTGAGAGAAAAAGTAAAAACTGTAAAATGTAAACTTAGAATTCCGAGAGAAAAATTCAGAATTGTGAGACGTAAACTCAGAATTCCGAGAGAAAAGTCGGAAGAGCGAGATATAAACTCAGAATTCCAAGAGAAAAAGTCAAAACTGTAAAATGTAAACTCAGAATTCCGAGAAAAAGTCAGAATTGTGAGACGTAAACTAGTAATTCGGAGGAAAAGTCAGAATTGTGAGATATACTGTAAACTCAGAATTGCGAGAAAAAGTCAAAATTGTAAAATGCAAACTCAGAATTCTGAGAAAAAGTCAGAAGTGCGAAATGTAAACACAAAATTCTGTGAGAAAAAGCCATAATTAAGATATGTAAACACACAATTCTGAGAATAAAACGGAGAATTGAGAGATAAAAAGACGTTTTTTGAGGCTTTTATTCTGAGAAACATCGAAACGGGTCTCGCACCGCACCTTCATTAGAGCAGGCCGGCGTTTCCTATCGAAATCTGGAGAAACCGGATCTCCAAATGCCCTTATCCAACACTGAGGATGAAGAGACTCTCGACATCTGTGTGGGCTTCGCTGTGGCCCATGATTAATAGAGTAAAGGTGAAGGGACGAGACACCTTTGGCTCTGCGGATCTTAATGCCGAACATGAGCTATTCCCATCGGACCCACCACAAAGACACACTGCATCTAATGAGGGCAGGACTGAGTTCAGGTTCAGGCTGTGAGGTAATTCTGACTCCATCATAGAACTTCTATGGTGCAAATTGACCATAGAAACCGCGGCTGGGTGAACATATTTGTGAAAAAATGGGAAAATAGGAAACATTAAACAGAGTCATGAGAGCTACTACAGCTCCTCTATAACATCATTCACTAAAACAGATGTAACACAAGCTACAAAATCCCTACATTTCCCATTATTGGGAAATGTTACACAGGTATCGGAACAATGAAACAGTATAAAAGGTCAATATCATTACAAACACTGAAAGAAAAACTGAATATTGTGTTGGTCCAAACTCATATGTTGATATTTCAGAAAATCATATTGGTTTGGGTTTTCTCATGAAATCAGATATTCTAAATAATCTTTATGCATCTTTACCATACAACAAGTTGCCAAGTCTGTCAAAAATAAATAAATAAAATAATCTTAAACTAGTCCGTATATGATTTGTGCTCTGTTTGAAGTCTTCTGAAGTAATTTGATGCTTCATGTGAGAAACAGACTCACATTTAAGACACTAATCAACAAAATGTTCATCAATACTGTGCTGAAATACTGTTTTAATTGTGATATATTGCACAACTACTGTTATGATTCATTCATGGAGCTGTTTTGGTTCTTTATGGAGCTTGACAGCTGTGGTCTCTTTGGTCTACAATTGTATACATCAAAAACGGAAAAATAATAAGAACAGAATACAGGTTTGGAACGACATGTGGGTGAGAAGATAATAACAGAATTTACATTTCTGGGTGCACTACACTGCAAAAAAAAAAAAACACTTTATAATGAGTTTTTAATTAGTCTTTTTAACCAGGCTTATTAACTAAAACTAAAACCATAACAAACGTACTGTAATACCTGACATTAACTGAAATAAAATGTAAATTATTTTATCTATAGCTATAGTAGCCAAGGCTCATTTTTGTTTAGTTTAAATTGAAGTACTAAAATAACTAAATTTTTTAAATAAAACTTGCTAAATATAGACATGTTTAAAAAACACACAACAAAGAAATACTAAAATTTATCTAAAATTAAAATGAAAACAGAAAAACTAAGAATAAAATCCAAATAAATATATTAACTAAACCTATAGTATATCAACGATAATAACTTATCCCTTAAAACAAGAATAATTCATTTGAGAAGCAACAATGAATATAATAAGACTTGTTTTTAGATTAATACAATTTAATTTAATTTAATTTAATTTAAGTGTATTTTGTCTTATTACACCGACAGATTTTTCACTTGTTTGTTTCACTTTTACTTGGGGCATGCAAGATAAAACACTCATAATAAAACACAATCTATGAAATCAACACTTATGTAGTGCTGCTCATTAAGTAAATCAATCTTGTTTCAATGGTTTTTAAATATTTAAATGGTAAAATTGTATAAAAAAAAGGTAAAAATTCCAAAAATATGATTTTTTTGTGTGCATTCCTAAGGTTGCTCTGTTTCCCTAAACGAATCCCTAATTTCCAGATTATTTGTGCACCCAAGCATCTGCTCATATAAAAACGCCTGTATCTTTACCTTATCCTCTGTAAGCCTCAGGAAATGGCTTTTGTGCTCCAACAGACAAGACACGGATCCTGCAGCACAGCATCTGTTGACAAGCTTGACTTGCTTCCATTACTGGCCCAGAGCTTAACGGAGAAACTCAATCTAACTTGGCAGAGAGTCAGGAAGCTTTTCCTGCTCAATTCTTTCCCACAGAACAATGCGCTCTTAATTAAAGAGGCTAACAAGTAAGATACCGGAAGGCGCTCTCAGAAAGATCTCAGTCTGATCTTTCAGCGCATGCATCCGTCCATCATACTTCTGAATACTAAAGCAGAAGAGATGCACTTGTTTAAAACACTCAGCACATTCACTGGATGGTTGAGGGAAGGGATTGTGGGTAATCAGTGGCCCGCTGGGACAGGAGAGGAAAAACAGCGGAGAGAGCTTTTTATTCTTGGGTCCATTGTGTACATACATATTGATGAAGACTCGGGTCATTGGCCAAGACATCTGCAATGCCCTGCGGTGCCGGCCGCTAAAAATAACCACAGAAATGTGAATCCAGTACGATATGAAGACTTCATTGGTTTGCTGTCTGACGTGTTTAGTTTGTTTTGTTCTGGCAATCGGTGGCATTTACGTTTCCTTGCTGGAAATATAAATGGCAGAATCACAAGAACCACAGGGAAATCACATGAAGTTCACAAGCCACAGGGTCATGTTTCTATCACGGTTCATAGCGACACCGCTGAGAATCTGCAATTTAAAGATGTTACTCTTCGTAAACACAACATTCAAACTTGGCCTTTCCATAGAGGTTATGCATCGACGTCCTGAACTGCGGAGTGACTGGATTTAATAGTCAAGTCAAGTCAAGTCATCTTCATTTATATAGCACTTTTAACAATGTAGATTGTTTCAAAGCAGCTTTACAGAGATAAACGTATAATTTAAGGTAACAGATATTGTTTTGGCTTTATAGCGGTTCTTTAATAAATTCTTTTAATAAATTTCTAGCAACGCCAAGGTCACGGGTTCGAGTTTCCAGGGAATGCATGAACTAATAAATTGTGTACCTTCAATGCAATGAAAGTAAAAAAACATGATATTAAATGCATAAATGCAAAATGCACACATGTAAACTGAAAGGTGACTAAAGCATGAAGCATGAGAAATCTGAAGCCCTTGAAAGTGCACATAAAGCCTGCTGTCAACACTGACGTTAAAATGGAGATTCATGCATTTCTGGAGCTCCTTCTACAACAGCTTGTGCATCTAATCAAACACATGCAGTGAGCGCTGAATCGACTCCATCTAGCAATTTGCTTGCACGAAACTCCCATGTGCTTTCAGGAGCAGCTCATCGACAGTCCAAAACCACAGTCCGGCAGACCTGATCTAAACCGAGTCACAACAGATCGTCCCAAAACTCTCGTGATTTCCACACTGGGCTGGAGAAACACGGGCGTTTGAGGGCAGCAGGACACTGGGAAACTGTTGTGCCCTTGAACCTGTTTTAAAGGATCACGCTTATCTGTTTAATAATGAGCGGATTACTGTATGCAATATGAGAGCCTTCGATGTTCATCAGCTACTTTTGTGTGTCAACAGAAGATTTAGCACAATGTCATCATTATACTGACAGACGTGACAGACACGAGTAGCTGGGGAATCTGATTCTTCTTCCCCAAATGCCATAAAAAAAATTAAGCTTGCACGATGCATGATTTTATGACATTTAACGTCTATTAAACTCGGTTTCTCCTTGAGCGCTTAATTAATTATGCTTTTAAAAGGTCTTGCAAACAGAAAAATGAAAACACTTTAACTGCACCAAATCCTCTCTAGTTACTCTGTAAAAAAGGTTAAATATTATTGGAGTGCGTTTTACAAGAAAATACTAAAAATGTTATGATCAATTCAATGTGTTACTTTTGTTTCTCTGCAAAAAAAGAATTATGTTCTTCCTCAGTGTTTCTGTCTGGTTTTCCAGCACAAATATCTAAACATTCTTAAATCAAGAGACATTTACTGGAGAAGAAGCAAAATGACTGATGATATTAAGTCTTGTATACTGAAAATTGTATTCAAATGAAGTATAAAAAACAAAAATAATCTTGTTTTCCCTTTAAATTAAGTTTATTTTTCTGACCCCACTGGCAGATATTTGTCCTTAATTCTTCTTAAATAATTTAGCTTATTAACTTGTATCTTGATTTAAGAAAGTTTAGATATAACACTGAATAAGAAAATATTTTCAAATCGTTTCAGAGTAAATCAATTTATTTAGTTTGTTTTATCGTCAACTTTTTTCATTCATTCAGCATTTTTTCAAGTGTGCTTGACCAGTTAAAACGATGCTTTTCTCTTAAACCGCAGTCAAACTGCACTCTTTCTCTCTGACATCACACTTGAGCACAACGCTGACACTGAGAAGGTCGATGCGAGTCAAAGCACGAGGGCTGAGGGATGTGCTTTACAAAGCGATAACGGCAAAGACAGGCGACTGGCCTCTTCATCCATCACACGGGAGACTTTGACCTCCTTCACCCTCTGGCCTGATCATTATAAACATCACCTCATGAACACCAGAGAAATGTGAACGGGAAGCAGAAGAAAAACAGAAGAATGGCAAGAAAAGAAATATGTTATTTCAAGGTGTTTCCATGAAAAACAAGACATTCAGGGCTCCTGCTATTCCTCAGGCTAAAAAACATAAACTGATTCATTATTTTAAGATCAGATTTGTTGCTTTTGACCACTGAGGGACTGAAATATATGCTGTGGTCGGTAACTTGCTCCTTCCAAGTCAAGGACATTATTTTGTGCAACTCAACAAAACACACCTGTTGATACTGGCATCATGCATGAGTATTTGTTAACAGAAGTTTTGTTTTAGCTCACCTTACCATCTTGCCATTCGTTTGCATGGATAACGTGATCAATCCAGGCTACCTATTTCCAAAGGATCCAACAGTTTGAACATAAACACGGATGATGTCAAAGTTCTCCCTGTATTTTCAGAGCACTTCGGTGCCCCCTAGAGGAGGGGAGATGTTTGCACCCTACTTAGGTTTAAATTTTCTCTCGCTTGTTGCTGAAGACTTTAGTTTCACACTCTGACATAAAACTTTTTGTCCTTGCTGAAGATCGATTACACGCTGATGTATCAGTTCATGGGCTCATAAGCCGAGGTTGCTGTGTCCGGTCGAGTGTGTTGTCTCTCTAAAGAGAACTACTACTGCATTTTAATATCATATTTCTTTACGGTATGACAGCCAGGGTTTCTCAGCCAAAATATTTCCCGTTCCGTATAGAGAGAGAGGAAACATGTTGGAGCTTATAAATCTGAGTTGACATGCCACGAAAAATACCATGCTTTCTTTTATTTTTGTTTCTAACCAGAGTGAGATAAGAACAACTGAACACAAACGCATGGCGGGAATCGACTAACACTGTCACAAAGGTGAATTATGTTTCATAAAATCACTCTCGGTCTCAAACGTCTGAAATACATTTGATACTGCCTCAGCAACTGCTTAGAAAACATGGTTTTGGTAAGACATCAGATAAAAAGGCACTCGCACAGCTGCGGGGGGAAGGAGTTAGTGGTCGGGTAAGGTATGTCTGATAGAAAAGATAGCAACAAATGTAATTTCATATACTGCTGATGGATGGGGGCTACATCAGGGGGATCCGCGGTATAAAGGAGCATGTAGAACAGTTAATAAGCCACTAAACGCTAAGAGCTTTAAAACTCTTTGGCCCCATGAACAAATTAAAGTGTGTCTAATTGAATAATGAGTGACTGTGATGGACCAGTGCAAATGCTAAATTAAAACAGTACAAGCTTACAGCACATCACTGTAAAGACCATGCCGGCCACTTTATTAGGTACACCTGTTCAACATCTAACCAGCCAATCACAGGGCAGCAACTCAATGATTCTAGGCATGAAGAATGATCGTAAAAAGAGGAAATATCCAGTGAGCGGCAGTTCTGTGGGAGAAAATGCCTTGCTGATGCCAGAGGTCAGAGGAGAATGACCTGGGCTGTGTTTCCCACAATGTTTAACTCGCTGCTTCACTACTATAGTATGATGCATCGTTGAAGAAATCAACTATAGTCACGACTGTTTCCTGAAACCATATTGTCGCAAATTGGTCGTTCAACCACGTTGGTTAATGATGTCACGCAGGTGGTGGAGTAATAACTACTTTTAATGAATCTGTTTGAGATCGAATTAATGCGAGATGTTTTGCTATAAATTACGGATATGACATCTGAGGAATATTTCTCATTTTTCTCAGTTATTTTGCTTTATTTCCAGATTCAGTCATAGACTCGTTCTTACACACTAGATCACGTTCACACATGCGCACTCTTCAAAAATGACGCTTTAAATCTCTTCACAAACTAAAAAGACGTAAATGACATTTGTATGTATTCTAAATGAAAGACACAGGTTGCACTGAATGTCAGATCAGGATTTATTGAGTCCACATGTCATGCAAACAAGAAACTGCTTCTAACCACAGGTCGAGATCTGTCATTCAAACACACAACTCTGCGATGCTGTTTGCGAATGTTCGTTAGAACGATGGTTTCGGGAAACACCGACTCGCTGAACTGCTGATAACAACAGAACTTGCGACCATAGTTGGCTAACAATGCTTTTGGGAAACACACCCCTGACTGGTTCAGCTGATAGAAAGGCAACATTAACTCAAATAAGCACTCGTTACGACCGAGGTCTGTCAATTTATAACCTTTTTTTAAAGGGGTCCTGTTAGGCCCTTTTACAAAGTCTTGATTTTGTTTTTGGGGTGTACTAGAATATGTTTTCATGCTTATTCGTTCAAAAAAACTTATTATTTTTCACATATTTTACATTATTACAGCTCCTTTCTCCCCAGTCTGGTTGAACGCATCGTTTTCGATGAAGCCCCTCCTTCCGAAATTCAAAATGTGCTGTGATTGGTTAGCTGGCCCAGTGTGTTGTGATTGGCGTCATAACCGCAAGCTCTACTCAGATGTAAATATTAACGATGGTGTCAATTTCAAACCATTTCGAGCCCGATTCAGACCCTGACAATGTTAACAAACAAGAGGATTGTGCAAACCGCACTCTTTCTCTATAACTTTCTCTGAACGGATTTCAAGCTCAGACTTTGCATTTCAAGCTCGGATTTCACAGGACGTTTCACAGTGGTATGTATTGTGTAATTTTTTATAGATATGATGTTATCCACCATTTAATCATATTTGTCGGAAAACTATGGTTATACAAACAATAATCGATCACAAAATCATGGATAATTTTCATAAGGGGCGGTGAACCATCTTACAAAAGCAAAAGCTTACAAAAGCTCCAGTAAACACTACATCAATACTGTAATGTTAGTTAGCAGGCGAGCAGAGGAAAAGCTCTGCCATTTGTTTACATCATAGCTATCATAGCAACTACATAAAACTTGGAACTTTTAAAATCCGGACAAAATGGGAATGGCTCCGTCTTTCAGGAGAAGCTTTTGTGCGTATAGCCTGCATTGTGTACTCTCTTCTGGAAGCTGTTCTCTGTAAAATGTAACTTAACTAATCCCTAAGGTGTTCTATATAACTAATATCTAAAACTCATACTTAAGCATTTCCTAATGTTTCCTTAAGTTTTTACAGCTGTCGGACCAAAGGCCTCAATCCGCTAAATGAAACGTCCACATTAAGCACATTTGTTATTATTGAACCACTGAAATTAGTTTGTTTTTCACTGTGGCATGAAGGAATAATAATGATAAAATGAGGGAGTCGAGCCAAAGGTTTATCAGCTCTTACAGCGGAGTCCCGGACGCTCTGTGTTCCTGCCAAAAAATGCTTCTTTTTCATATTAAGCTGGAGCGGCTTCAAACATTTACAATCAAGACTAATGCTGAAGGCCTTAATGAACGTGCAAATGTGTCTTTTACATTACCACAGTGACCTTTGTTTCCACCTTTATCTTTAATAATAAGATGGAGAAGCACCTGTCAGACGCAATTCAGTGTTTGGAAAAGTCAGAGCTCATTTCAGGATATATGGAGACTGATCAAGCATTTCTGAATAATGACCCTGAGAACAAAACGAATTAAAATGCTTATATTCTAATCATCATCGTCTCTCAGAGCATTTGTTAATATAATATAATATAATTGTCGTGCAAAAAAAATGGTCCTATTTATAAATATAATTTGATATAATTATAATTCATAATTTTTTGTTTTGTTAAAGTATGAGGCAGACATGTTCTTGAGAGTGCATGAGTGAGATTCACCTTTTATTTCTCTATTTCTGTTAATCTTATACATCAATGTACATGTTTCAGTTCTGCTTCCCCTTCGGCTCTATTTTAAAAGAGCTTGAAGGGAAATATTGCTTCGAACACATAAAGCGTCCTAAATCATTAAGCTAACAGCAACACTGAACTGTGTGTGTGTGTGTGTGTGTGTGTGTGTGTGTGTGTGTGTGGCCAGATTAATGCTTTTATTTGAGCTCAAATCAGCATGCTTATGAAAAGCAGGTCTAGGATGCTGCTTTATTCATTCTGAATGGCCTATTAGTGGCTTTTAATGTGCGTGTCTTTATGGCGATGTCTTCACGCGGTGGACTCGTCCTCCATGAATCAGTGCTGGGGCCAATTTCTCCATACATTCAGTGTGAGGAAGCCTTTTTAAGACACCAAATTAGAGCTCTAATGTGCTCCTATTGATTTTCTCTCCTTTAATTTGTTCCTTATTTATGGCCTGAGTTTCTTTGCAGTGAAAAAACAAGAAGGAGAACATCCGAAGTAACGCGAACATCACCTCAACTGTGACTGCTCACCTTTACAGAGATCTGGCTATGGAAGTATTTTCATTTCTTCTACATAAGTATTTAAAAGCACTCCTTAATAAATAGATCGAATCAATCCATGAACAAAAGATGAATCACAAACTTTGATTTGAAGCAGAGAAAGATTTGAAAATCGTACAAAAGTGAAGCGATGCAAATATTTGAATCAGATCTTGTTTATTTAAACAGGCTGTCATTTTAATGTATTTTCTTATCAGAAAACACCAATATTCCATTTTAACCCTATAAAGAGACCGTATCATGTTAAAGCTACTTCATCGCATTATGATAAGCAAGTTTCTAAGGCCTCTAAATGATCAACATGATCTGATAAACCTGTCGCACACAATCTTCAAGCCTTCTGTCGTCTGATTGATTTAGACTTTTTTTCATCAAGTAAAAGTCTTTTAGTATAATTGTACAAACGTCCTCTTTCAGCTCGAGCTTCATGAGTCTTTCCTCTGTCAAATCTGCACTGATTTGATCAAATAAACGTAAGAATAACTTTGATATTGTTAGTGATATTTCAACTGGACTGAAGCAGCTTCGCTTTACTTGATTATCCATCATAATTTTATAGAAAAATCATGAGTATCAAATATGATCATCAGGCTTTTGAGGAAGGTTTATTTGTTCATCTCTCAATCATCATTATATTGCATTGTATTATATGTTTTCTTTGATCATAAAACTAAGCATTTAAATATCATCTTACTAATATCTTTTATTGGCATTGATATTTATATGCATTTTATGTAAGTATCTGCTGTACTGTTACAAAGATATCATTAATTTACATAGCAAGCCATTTGAAAATCGTACTTTTTGTCCACATAAATATCAGCATCTGCAGCAATTTTTGCTCAGTTTGAGCCTCTGAATAAAATCATTTAAAATCAATTTTTCCTCCATATTCTCACTATATCTTCCTAAACGAGCCATAAAAGCCTGATGTATCATACATGAAATGTATAATTCATTTTGTCAAAAGGTTCAATAAAGCAATCCGTTTAGAAAAATCAGACTATTATTTCACACGTCAGACTTTACAGGGGAAAGTAACTCATTTTCATTCCCGTCGGGTTAAATATGCCGTCTGAAGTCTACAGGCTGCTGGTGGCATCCAGTGAGATAAACACGTTTATATTCTGCTGTAAACACACATCTGCGTGATTGAAAATGTTTAGTGCACACTTTATGAGGAGCACCTTGTTATGAAAGCAGATCTGCTTCATGTTCGCCGTGTTTGTACACACACGTCTGTTTGTTGGCTTGTTTGCATCAAACTCAGACCTGTTGTGTTCTGTCATGTGCTGTCGGATACTCGCTGAAAGCAAACACATCTGCTTAATTAAGCGTGATTCACGCGGTCCGTGGATAAACACACGAGGTCAGAATTTCCTGACGGATGGAAAACTTGTGTAGAAAAGCATGAAGCGTCTCTGACTGCATGTTTACAAATGTTGGGATGCCTGAAACGGCACATTATGACCTGCTCGGAATGAAAGTACATGAGCTGACACACTTTTAGCGCAGGCTAGTCAGTGAATCCACTGCTAAAGCGGGATTGAAGTGCCAGCTGCAGGCGTTTAGACATATGGAAGCAAAATACTCACATGCCAGTCGGTCTGAGGTGACGGCGGGTTCACGGCTGATGCTGATTCCAGATCTGATGACAGGCTGTTAAAACGCTTCATTACGGCCTTCGTTTTCTTCACTGGGTTGAAACTGTGACACCAGGAAAATATACAAAACGTCACATCATGGGAAAAACCTCAAAGGCCTCAAGGTGTCTAAAATAAAGCATTAAAATAACCAACAGGTAGCTTGATTTTAGCTCAAAGTGTTGAATATGGTGCTTGCAACGCCAAGGTCATGGGTTTGATTCCCAGGAGTGCATGAACTGATTAAATGTGTGTCTTGATTGCAATGTAAGATGCTTTGGGTAAAAGCATCTGCCAAATGCAAGAATGAAAGTCTCTTCTGCTCACCAAGGCTGCATTTATTTAATCAAATATACAGTAAAAAAAAAGGATTTAAAATAGCTCTTTTCTATGTGGATATATAGTAAAGTGTAATTTATTCCTGATCAAAGCTGAATTTTCAGCATCATTACTCCAGTCTTCAGTGTCACATGATCCTTCACATCCTTGACATGCAATTGTGACTTTATATCTTGCAATTCTCAGATAAAAAGTCTCATTACCTTTTTTATTTTTTATTACATAGCAGAAACAAGCTTCCATATACATTTATGATTATTAATCATTGTTGAAAACAGTTTAAACCCTGATATATTTTTATTTTTAAGGATTCTTTGATGAATAAAAAGTTCAAAAGAACATAATCTATTTGAAATATAATCTTCTGTAACATTATAAATGCATTTACTGTCACTTTTGATCACTTTAATGCATCCCTGCTGCATAAAAGTATTAATTTCATTTCCCAGACCCTCGAATGCAAACACGCATAGCCTGCAATAAATAACCTTTGTCACCTTTGAATGTTGCTGATATCTGACGTGTTCGCTTGGTGTTTAGTGACATTTTCTCTCAAGTGATTTTCCCTCGAGAAGGACACGTGTACAGGGCTGCAAGTTTTCGGCCAGAATGTCCCGTCTCCGTGACCCGTCGTGACAGGATTGCTGACCCGAACCCCAGCAGTGCTGATGCTTTCATCCTCACAGAGAAAAACAGCTTAGACACTTGCAGAGCTTAGCGCAGTGTGACACTTTAGATACCAACAGCACTTTCTGAATGAATAAGGAGCGAATGGAAAGGCAAGCAGTCCTTCTCACATGAAACATCAATAAAATGCAGTATATGCCAGATGACACTGACCTTGGAGGACCTTCGTGGTTTGGCCCTCTTTTGGGAGAATATTTCACCCTGAACCAATGAAGGCAAACATTTTTATGCACCAAATAAATCAAAAGCAAATCAAAGAGTTCGGGTAGTAAAATCATCACAATCATTCGTCTTCTACTCAAAGCTGCACATGTGCGCTGCAACATATATGGCTTTAAAGACACGATTATTCTTCATCGACACCAGGATTCAGGACGAACGTTTCTTCTTCTTCGACATCAGGATTCGGGACGAACGTTTCTTCTTCTTCGACACCAGGATTCAGGACGAACGTTCTTCTTCATCGACACCAGGATTCAGGACGAACGTTTCTTCTTCATCGACACCAGGATTCAGGACGAACGTTTCTTCTTCTTCGACATCAGGATTCAGGACGATCGTTCTTCTTCATCAACTTCAGGATTCAGGACGAACGTTTCTTCTTCTTCGACATCAGGATTCAGGACGAACGTTCTTCTTCATCGACACCAGGATTCAGGACGAACGTTCTTCTTCATCGACACCAGGATTCAGGACGAACGTTTCTTCTTCATCGACACCAGGATTCAGGACGAACGTTTCTTCTTCTTCGACATCAGGATTCAGGACGATCGTTCTTCTTCATCAACTTCAGGATTCAGGACGAACGTTTCTTCTTCTTCGACATCAGGATTCAGGACGAACGTTTCTTCTTCATCGACATCAGGATTCAGGACGAACGTTCTTCTTCATCGACACCAGGATTCAGGACGAACGTTTCTTCTTCGACGTCAGGATTCAGGACGAACGTTCTTCTTCATCAACTTCAGGATTCAGGACGAACGTTTCTTCTTCTTCGACATCAGGATTCAGGACGAACGTTTCTTCTTCATCAACTTCAGGATTCAGGACGAACGTTTCTTCTTCAACATCAGGATTCAGGACGAACGTTTCTTCTTCGACATCAGGATTCAGGACGAACGTTTCTTCTTCGACTTCAGGATTCAGGACGAACGTTTCTTCTTCGACATCAGGATTCAGGACGAACGTTTCTTCTTCATCGACGTCAGGATTCAGGACGAACGTTTCTTCTTCACCGACATCAGGATTCAGGACGAACGTTCTTCTTCTTCGACATCAGGATTCAGGACGAACGTTTCTTCTTCATCAACTTCAGGATTCAGGACGAACGTTTCTTCTTCAACATCAGGATTCAGGACGAACGTTTCTTCTTCAACATCAGGATTCAGGACGAACGTTTCTTCTTCGACTTCAGGATTCAGGACGAACGTTTCTTCTTCGACATCAGGATTCAGGACGAACGTTTCTTCTTCATCGACGTCAGGATTCAGGACGAACGTTTCTTCTTCACCGACATCAGGATTCAGGACGAACGTTCTTCTTCTTCGACATCAGGATTCAGGACGAACGTTTCTTCTTCACCGACATCAGGATTCAGGACGAACGTTTCTTCTTCATCGACACCAGGATTCAGGACGAACGTTCTTCTTCTTCGACGTCAGGATTCAGGACGAACGTTTCTTCTTCACCGACATCAGGATTCAGGACGAACGTTTCTTCTTCACCGACATCAGGATTCAGGACGAACGTTTCTTCTTCATCAACTTCAGGATTCAGGACGAACGTTTCTTCTTCGACGTCAGGATTCAGGTTTCATTCGTCGTTCGTTGAAACTTCGATTGTTTCAACTTCAGGATTCAGGACGAACGTTTCTTCTTCGACGGTTTCTTCTTCACCGACATCAGGATTCAGGACGAACGTTTCTTCTTCTTCGACATCAGGATTCAGGACGAACGTTTCTTCTTCTTCGACATCAGGATTCAGGACGAACGTTCTTCTTCATCGACACCAGGATTCAGGACGAACGTTTCTTCTTCATCAACTTCAGGATTCAGGACGAACGTTTCTTCTTCGACGTCAGGATTCAGGACAGACGTTTCTTCTTCACCGACATCAGGATTCAGGACGAACGTTTCTTCTTCATCGACATCAGGATTCAGGACGAACGTTTCTTCTTCGACATCAGGATTCAGGACGAACGTTTCTTCTTCACCGACATCAGGATTCAGGGCGAACGTTTCTTCTTCATCGACATCAGGATTCAGGACGAACGTTTCTTCTTCTTCGACATCAGGATTCAGGACGAACGTTTCTTCTTCACCGACATCAGGATTCAGGACGAACGTTTCTTCTTCATCGACATCAGGATTCAGGACGAACGTTTCTTCTTCGACATCAGGATTCAGGACGAACGTTTCTTCTTCACCGACATCAGGATTCAGGACGAACGTTTCTTCTTCATCGACATCAGGATTCAGGACGAACGTTTCTTCTTCGACATCAGGATTCAGGACGAACGTTTCTTCTTCACCGACATCAGGATTCAGGGCGAACGTTTCTTCTTCATCGACTTCAGGATTCAGGACGAACGTTTCTTCTTCATCGACATCAGGATTCAGGACGAACGTTTCTTCTTCACCGACATCAGGATTCAGGACGAACGTTTCTTCTTCACCGACATCAGGATTCAGGACGAACGTTTCTTCTTCATCGACATCAGGATTCAGGACGAACGTTTCTTCTTCTTCGACATCAGGATTCAGGGCGAACGTTTCTTCTTCATCGACTTCAGGATTCAGGACGAACGTTTCTTCTTCATCGACATCAGGATTCAGGACGAACGTTTCTTCTTCACCGACGTCAGGATTCAGGACGAACGTTTCTTCTTCATCGACATCAGGATTCAGGACGAACACTTCTTCTTCATCGACTTCACCTGGACAGATACGGTAAACACTGCTAACAATGTTGGTGGTCCACCGTCGCAAACGCCTCTGCCACTGGCGATACAGGAACATGTGTTTTCCTCATCATGCTGATTAAGGTGTTTGGCTGTTTGTTATTTACTTGTTTTCAATCTCCTGCATTTGCTATCTGATATTGTTCATGTCAATTATATTATAATGCTGGGATTGAGAGAACACTTTCAGCTGGACTCCACAAAGCAGATGCTGATCTGTGACCTGAGGATTCATTTTATTCAACTGAGCAGCGTTTTAATTAAATTATGGCATCAGAATTAAATTATGGCTGAGTTGGGCAAAATTCAGAATTTATAAAAATGGTTCTCAATTCAGTCATAAACACAATCATTCAATTAGTTGAAGATCTGCACATAACTATGAGTACATTATTCATTTTATGTTTTCTTTAATATATAAATATGAAAATGATGCCTATTTCTTCCTTGATATGCAGACTGCATTTTGCCTTTGATTAGAAACGCTTCTCTAAATACTCAATTCAGTATTTTTAAATAAATTAAGAACAGTTTTTAAGTTTGCCATACCGCACCACAATGTTTTCAGTTAACTTTATACATTTTAATCTATTAAATTGAATGAAATTACAAAACCACAAAATAATAAATCATATTAAATAAAATAAAATACCTTATTATTGTTGAAAATTTTTTTTAGCATTCTTTGTTGAAAATATATATATCTAATTAACTAAAAAATAAAAATGATAATATATATATATTTAAAAATAATTTAAATATTTACAAGTGTAAATATATTAAAATATTTAATTATATATAATGTAATATTAAAATTATTACCCTTACAGGAAAATCACATGAACTTCACATGTGCAAAAACTCACGTGGTCACATGTGAAATTCATGTGTTTTTTCTGTAAGGGTAGAACTATTACATTATATGTGTGTGTGTGTGTGTGTGTGTGTGTGTGTGTGTGTGTGTGTGTGTGTGTGTTAGTTTTCAGGAGCTTTTTCAAATTCAAATCCATTTTGCAATCAAATTTGAGAAACATTTTGAAGTCACAGTAAGTAAACCAAAAATGTAGTTTGACACAAGGAGAAGCCATCTGTAAAATGATAGCAATTTAGCTTGTTTTGATTCCCTTCTTTCACAGCTAGAATCATATCTAGACACTATTCTCAAGAACACTTTGTAAATGTCATGGAGGCAGAGCTCCTGTTATCTCGAGGTTTTGGCACACATTCAACGTTGAAATCCAAGGCACTTTCCTGGTTCCTCAATGCGGGCATTTGGCACACGGAGACGAGCGAGGTCACGCAATTTGAGAACAGCTGTAAAATATGTGCCGGGGATCGAGACAGAGCGTCTTCAGTTTGTTCGTGATAAATGGATCTTATGTGTGGAACACAAAACGGTCACAGACCCCCATCTGACACCAGCTCGTTCACATGCTGCCTTAGAAAAGTTCACTAATTAGATCTTAGAGGCTCAATCAGTAGAATGTTTATTTTGGACAGACACGAATATCCCAATGTCTACGGCCTTCTCGTCTCTGATAACACATCCAGCTTTGAATGGAGACCTGAACACAGTTTTAAAGCCGTCAGAAAAGTTCAAGCTGCCAAAAACACAATCTGTGAGATAACAGCAAGAAACCTCCCAGACGACACGACTGTGAAAAACAGCGACCCATCACTGAAGACGTCAGAGCTGAGAGAAGATCTGAACGTTTCAGAATATGGGAATAATTAAGAAAGTCCTCACATTCTGAGGGTTGTTTGGTTTTCCTGCACAGTTTAAAGTTCAGCCAAAAATAAAAAGTGTTATCATTTACTCACCCTCATGTTCTTTCTCACCCGTATGATGCTATTTCATGTGCTTTCTGAGCTTGTCAACTCCTGAACACTCTCTGCTTGCACTGTACGGAAAATAAAACATTCTGCTGAACATTATTTTAGTGTTTGTAAAAGTCATGCGGGTTTAGAAAGACATGAGGGTGAGTAAACAATGACATAATCTTAATTTGGAGGTGAACAAACCCTTTAATTGGCTCTTTGTGCAGGATCATTAGTGTGTGTACTTGTCCACATTAATCCTGAAAACGCATCTTTTTCTCTACATTTTCCCAGGTTTTCCCAGGTGGATAAACTTGAAAACTCATATGGCGTGTATTGATATCTACGGTTGTACTGGCATTGTTTGCGCCTGCAATTCACGCTCATCGTCTTGTTAAAGATAAATGTTACATAAAAAAGTTGTTGTGATGTCAGCGTGATGGAGCGTGATGGTGAAATTTGTATTGAAGATGCCCCTGCCACTTTTAAATCATTTGTGTGCCGGGCCAATCACACACACACTCCGCACACACACACACTCACTGTCCCTCGCTCACTCACTCACTCGCGCGCACACACACACACACACACACGCGCTCACTCGCGCGCGCACACACGCACACTCACTGTAACCGCACTCTCACTCACTCTCGCTCACACTCAACCCGTCGTGGAGGTCCGTTAAAATTAAACATGCTAGTCTTTCTGTCGTGATGTCGTGAAGCATCACAGACGCGTTGTCGCCCACTATGACACACTATACGAAATGAAACGATCGAATCTTGCGTCCCGACGCCCGTTGTCCTTTACGAGTCTCCACGAAACGGAGCGTGCCAAAATCGCGCTAAAATAGTGTAATCTGAACCAGGCAGGTAATAAACATTTGACCTATCACGCAAAGAACCTATTAAAGCACTAAGACATGGGAACAGTATAGCTTAAAGTCATATCGACATCGCAATATTAAATGTTATCGCACATCGCAGCTTTTCCTCATATCGTGCAGCCCTGCCCAAAGGTCTCAACTGCTGCCAGAAATCGTCGACATGCTTATATTCTTGAAAAAGAACATGACCATATCTTAGGCTTATCTTAGTTAATTTATCTCTTTTTCATGCTTGAAGAAAAAAATTGTTTCTGTTTGAACTTGTAGTTTTGAGAGAGCAGTACTTTGATTATGGATACACACTTACTGTTTGCATTTAAAGTGTTATTTCAGTTATTTATATTTATTTTATTTATACTGTTTTATTTTTTTATGTTCGATTTGTGGAAAGGAGTTAGATTTCTCATGTGAAATCGTACAGGGAGAACAAGAAACATTTTGCAGTGTTTGCATGTCCTTTACTGCATAGAATTCATTAAAATAGAAGTAAAATAACATTCATTACAAGTTGATTTCAAAATGCACATAAATTGTTTTGCATTTTGTGATTTTCAGTTGAATAAAAGACTATTTTCCATTCATATATTTCATCATTGAGGATTTCTTAAAAATTGTGTAAAAATCTCGTCTTGTCTCGTTCTCGTGAACCCAATCTCGTGTCTCGTCTCGTCTCGTGGAGTAAGCATCTCGTCACACCCCTAATAAATATTAAACTAATGAATTCAATATTTTTTTTCAAATTCAAGAAATGAAAGATTAACATTAGAAAAAATATAAAATAAATGTTATATATGTATGTATATCCAGGTTTAAATATACATAATGTTTAAATTATATTTGATACCAAAAAACAAATACTTCATACTGCTCTCTCTCTAATTTTATGCTAATAAAATGATCATAGCACGAGTATAGTAAGCATAGTATCATAGTCTCTCTCTCTCTCTCTCTCTCTCTCTCTCTCTCTCTCTCTCAATGAAGTCCACTCTGATACTCGTCAGAAAATGAACTGTAACTTAGCGTATAATTGTCACACAAACATGAGACGATAGGTGCGTTCCATTTGACCGTAAGTGGACTGCGAAGTGGACTTCACAGGGTATTCCGCCATCTTAAGTGAGATTCCAATCCGAAGGGAGCGAACATGTTCAGCTCGAAGGGCACTGCGCACGGCATAGGGAATAAGGGAACATCGATACATCACTTCACAGGAAGTGGAGAGCGATGATCACCCAACTGTCATTTCGCGCAGCACGTCATCACCAGTCAGAATGGTCATAACTAACGATGGAGGAGTTTATGTATGTGTGTAAGTATTCATACATTTCGCCATTGTTATACAAATGACAGTATTATAACGGTTATTACTGTGAATATTACATATACTATTTTTGATGATTATAATTTACCTCAGTGAATGCAGCCAGCTTAGCTAGTTTGTGAAGTAAAGTGATTTTATTTTAGGTAGTTGTAAAATAGTGCAATATAATTGTAAATATAGCCTATAATATAATAATAAAAATTAAAATATGAATGTAGTCCTATATATATTTATGTTATATCAAAACCCCGTCGTTGACTTTCTTTGATGACGTTTGCAGGGCGTTTCAAATGAGCGGTTATTGTCAGTGAAGTCCACTTCAACTGATATACCGTGCTCAGGGAGTAGGGGAGCAGTGAACACTGCGTATGGACCCTGTCGAATGGAACGCACCTATACATTATGTCTAAAGAAACATTGAAATGTCAGGTTTTAAATAATGTAAGTCAAATCGAAAACAAATATTCTCTGCTTATGTAATCTGTTTGAAAAGAGAGAGATGTCAGTCGTTCATAATTCACCTCTCTCTCTCTCTCTCTCTCTCTCTCTCTCCATATATATATATATTAGTGAGTGATGGAATATTATGCATAGTATCATAGTCTCTCTGTATCTCAGTGAGCTTTTCTGCATTTGCATTAAAGTGACTGAAGTGTTTCAGATGTTTCAGTGTGGACAAGCAATGTTTGTAGTTTTTTAACACTTTTTATTTGTGTTTGTAGTTCTAATTGAATCCTATGGCTTGTGGGAAATATGATCTGTAAGAGTGTGCATGGATCTGCACTTTAAATTTCCACCAGAAATAATAAAGCATCCGTTTCTCCCGGCTCTACCGCGGTGCGGCTCGCGTCCGGTTAGACTCAGCGTCAGTGAAGCTCTCAGCATCCGTTCACACACCGGCGTAATGAGACGACTGGAGCCTGTAATCACGACTGATGTGTTCAGATGAGAGCGTCAGGGTTGAACTCATCAATATCCTGGAGAATTTCCTATCGGGTTCCTCAGAGTCGAGCATCGGGTTTCAACTGAAATCTAGTTTATGTGTCCAGAGAGGACGTGAAACGCTCGAAATATGACCCACATTTATCACAAAGAAGAATTTAAGGAAATTAAGAAAGAGCTATGTGCAATGTTCAAGCTTCTCGGGCAAATGTCGGATATCCGATCCCCTGATATCCATAAGAGATGAGGAGATGTTTGGGAGAGTCCACGGTCCGGGACGCCTGCACATCATCATCATGGAGATTTCACTCCGGAGAACCAAGAAAACTCGTATCTGGTGACCAAATGAAGACTGATAGCTGTGTGTAAGTCAGAATTCATCAACATAATTTCATTTATTTCCATTTCCTCCACCCATGCGCTTTTTTTTTTTTTTTTTTTTGGTGTGTTTGTACTGTCATTACGAAGCAGAAACCATATCGGCTTTAAGCACCGCTGCTCATGGCATTCGAGAGGGGGAAAACACATGACAAATGAAATGTGATTCCTCACTGGACTGTAGAGATAAGAAAAGCCAATAAGAGCCCGAGCTCCTGAAAGGCCCCCGGTGACATGTGCGGTGCTGAGGATTTGGTTGGTGGAGTTTGTGATTGACATCCACTATTCGGCCCCCGGGAAGAAAGAGCCGAGTATAAAGATATCGTGTTTAGCCTTCAGCGGCCACAATATCCACCTCAACAAGAGCATCTGATCAGGTGTCACCTGTGAGGAGAACACAGCGCTATACACTCAGATGATAACCATGTGCATCAGCGGAGCATCATTCAGAATCAAACTGAGAATGCTTTTTAAATTCCAATTAAAGTCCTGCAGTTAAATGGATTGGACGCATAATTGCAATACAAATTTGAATGCAAGTAGAAGAAAAGCAAAGTTTTTCAAGACAAATCTTATGTTGATAAGACTCAATCTGAAAGTTTAAAGTTTTACAACATGGACCGATGGATGGATGGATGGATGGATGGATGGACAGATTAAAGATGAATGGATGGATGGATGAATGAATAGATAGATGGACAGATTAAAGGATGGATGGATGGACAGATGGATGGATGGACAGATTAAAGGATGGATGGATGGATGGATGGATGGATGGATGGATGGATGAATGAAAGGATGGATGGATGGATGGATGGGTGGATGGATGAATAGATAGATGGACAGATTAAAGGATGGATGGATGGATGGATGGATGGATAGATGAATAGATAGATGGACAGATTAAAGGATGGATGGATGGATGGATGGATGGACAGATTAAAGGATGGATGGATGGATGGATGGATGGATGGATGAATGAATGAATGAAGAAAGGATGAAT
>NC_139978.1:35973296-36035796 GCF_963993115.1 Abramis brama | reverse complement strand
AACAATAACACATTAAACTGTTCACTGGCAAACGCACACAGCATATTCTGGAAAAACCATCACAGGCCATCTGTAATGTTCATAATTAGTTCCAAACAGAAATGAATCCAGTTTGCCCAGCATTGGTAGCAACAGAAATAAACTGAAGTGATGGCGGCTCAGCTCACATGAATCATTGCGTCATCTTCAGTAACGGTCCCTGAAATCACTGATCAGTGGTAAACGAATGATTCATACAATAGCTCAGAAACGAGGCGGAGAACATTTAATGATTCGTGCAGTTGGTGTAAATAAGGCCTCGGTGTCTCCATCTCTGTCAGACTCGTCTCAATCAATAGCCGTGAATCATGAGTCTGCCAGATCAAATACATACACACATACATTACGGCTTTGCTCTGCTGATTTGTGCGCGGCATATTTACTGTGATAATCAGTGTAAATCAACTGGACGTGCCGTCAAACAGCCGTGAGCTCGCGAAGACACAGATTTCTCACTGTGAGGTTTTGTTTCAGATGGTGAGATCTTAAACCTTCATGGATCTTCCTCAGGATACTTTTATTCGGCAACAACGCATTAAATTGATCAGAAGTGACAGTAAAGACATTAATAATTTTACAAGAGATTTCCTGCTGTTCTTTTGAACTCTCTATTCATCAAAGAATGCTGAAAAATTAAATGCATCACGATTTCCACAAACATATGAACTGTTTTAACATTGATAATAATCATAAAAGTTTAGCAAACCATCATATTAGAGTGATTTCTGAAGGATCATGTGACACTGAAGACTGGAGTAATGATGCTGAAAATTCAGCTTTGATCACAGGAATAAATTACACTTTACTATATATTCACATAGAAAACAGCTATTTTTAATGGTAATAATATTTCACAATTTTACCGTTTTTATGGTATTTTTGATCAAATAAATGCAGCCTTCTTTCAAACATCTCACCAGCGTCAAACTTTCCAATGGTAGTGCAGATGAATAGATTTATAACAGAAACATAAGAGTACGTTGGCAAGTGAACGTAATGATTTTCAGCATCTCATCCATTTCTGTGACAGGAATCCTCTAAATGATTCGCTCGTGTTTTTCAGTATGTGAGATTTTGAACAGAACGCCATGTGATGGTTTTATCAAGTGATCATAGATCAACAATGCAAGAATGTAATCTTTGCACAAAGATACACCCATTAATTCTTATAAAATGCTTTTCCAACAAAAAACTGTCATGGGAAAGACAAAGAGAGTCACTTTCGCTCGCCTTTGTGTTCAAATGAAAATACATGCTGTTCCCAGAGCTGTATTAAACTATTACGTGCCTCGTCCATAACACAAGCCTGTCTTCATGGGCCGCGTGAAGGTGGTCCAGGAGGCGCGTCACGGGTCAAAGGTCACGGCAAAACCAGAAGAGCGCAACATCTGCCAGACACATCCGAGCGGAATCCCCTAGGACCCAGACGTCCATCGGCACACTGAAAGATCCCCGGGAAAAGACCTCGCGTTCACCCTCTCGCTGCCACCGTGACAAGTTCGTCTGCCGCTGACCTCTGACCCCGAGAACGACCCACCCGTGACGCCCTGTAGACTGAAGCCAACCGTAAAGATAATAGCAAACACGCCCAGCATAAACACATCCAGACTTCCCGTAAATAGAGCATTGAGACATTCCTTCTCTTCCAGATGTGTTGAAAAGTTATAGATGTAATGCAATCTGTAAAACAAACCCCGTTTGTGTCATTAAACACACAAATATGGCGTTTTCAACGCCAAAACAATCAATGTATAGTCCTGTGCATTGAGCCTGGACTGGTGCAGATGTCACCTTCATATCCGTCAGAAACGGGAACGCCGAGCTCGGAGAGATCTGCATCTTGAAGTCATTTTCCAGCAGATTAATCAACAGTGAAGCGCGGCGTTTATCACGGCGTGTGTTTACGCGGACATGTTACCTTTCTCACGTCTCTTTGTGCTTAATTAACCAGTGGCATTTTCACTTTCATTATCAATCTAATTATCTGTCATTTCAAACTTGGCAATGTGGGAGATATTAAAACAATTATAAAAGTCATCGTTCATAGTAACTGTTCAGTTAAACTTCACAATCTCAATTAGCTTACTGAATATTCATAAAGTAGCAAATGTCACAGCATGTTTGAAGCATCTACACCTCTATTAGTGCTATGTGGGTAGTGTATATATGCATATATTCTCTCTATCATGATTCACGTTTATATGAATGTACACTACGGTTCAAAGGTTTGGGGTTGGTAAGATGTTTTTATGTTTTTGAAAGAAATCTCTTCTGCTCACCAATGCTGCGTTTATTTAATCAAAAATACTGTATGAATGATATTAATTCAAACATCTAATCTCTCTTCAAACCACTTTACACGAGACTTGCATGACCTTCAAAAGTCAACACTTTTTAAAGACAGGGTTTGTCAAGCCAAGACTTTCCTTTTATAGTTTTCTTCGCTGATCCATCCTCGATATTATTTATTTGGCAACACTTTACAATAAGGTTCATTAGTTAACATTAGCTAATGTATTAACTAACATGAACTAACAATGAGCAATACATTTGTTACAGTATTTATTAAATCCAGCTGTTCATTGTTAGTTCATATAACTAATGTTAACAAATACAACCTTTGATTTTAATAATGTATTAGTAAATGTAGAAATTAATATTAACTAAGATTATTAAATGCTGAAGAAGAATTGTTCATTCTTGGTTCATGTTAACTAATGAACCTTATTGTAAAGTGTTACCCTTTATTTAAACCTCAGAGTCACATTTGCAGTGAAACTCAAAGATTCTTCAGTGATATTAAGCGATTGTCAAAGTGTCAAACCTGTTTCTGCGATTGTTCCAATTGGCACTTTGTCAAGTCATTTCGCACTTTAGTCAAACCCTAATCTGTCGGCAAACACACACTCTTGCACTGAACATGAGCAATAGCAGAACACGAAACTTCAATGTGCATTAGCAATGAAAGGAGGACGGTTGGATTAAACATGTTTTAAATATGCATATTTCTCTCATCATTAGAACAGCTTGATGTTGATGTTTGCATATGAGGGATTAGATCTGAGTCTTTCATTATGTGCGGCTCAATAATGTATATGCAGTGAGAATATAGTGATGTATTAATGCATGCGTGCCATTAAACTGTGGGTTGAACAGAAACGGATGAACCTTCGAGGACGTGCAATAAGTCACTGGCTCACATGAAAAACTCCATTTGAATTATTTAACCGCGGCTCATTATTGCAAAGTCTGTATTCCCGGTAACAAATCTTAGAGGTGCAGCTCTAAAAAAAAAAGATGACAGTGGCCATTATCCTATTTACACAGCTGCAGGGAGACATACGTTATCCCTCGGACACGGACACATTCGTTTTACTCTTTCATCGGGTTATCAACCCATCAGACGCGTTGTGCCCTGGGTCTGTGGAGAAGAATCAACATATCATCGTTTCTTTAAGCAGGAGTCCAGCTTCACGTGCTCTTCTTTTCCCAGGGAATCTCCCGCACGGATACGTCTTGATCAAGTGGGAAAACCGAGCCGGTGGTGATGCTGTTCAGGTGGGAAGTCTTGGGAAGGCCTTGTCGGATGGAGTGTATTCGGTTCACGTGTGGCGACTGAATACCTTCCAATGTTTGCCGACACTGATGGATGAGAACATAACGACGTGCCGACGGACACACCACATCTCCGAGAAAAAACTGTGAATATGGCTATTAATCTTTCGGCTGGAAGGGAAGCGGTTGGATCTGCTCAGTGTTGGGCGTCTGAAATGCACAAATGTTTGGTTTCAGTTTACACTTGGAGAGGATTTTTTTTCTGTTTCGCGTTTCCGCTCAGTGAACACACTGTCATTTCATCAGGAAGAGCAGATTACTGTTTTCTGTTTTATTCTAGAGCTTATAAGATTATAGTTCCATTCCATTTCTGCTTTTTCTCATGTGTTTTGTGACGGGCAACAGTGACAAAATTTAGGGTTACACTTTATTTTCAGGTGTCATTGTTACAGTGTAATTAAAGTTTTTAAAAAGTAGTTTTTTTTGTTAAAAAAAAAATCCCCGTAAAAAAAACGGTAATATTCCGGCAGCTGGGGTGCCAGAAAAAACCCCGTAAAATTACAGAAATTTACATGTTTTCATGTAATTTTACACAGGAAATGTACATTTGCAGTCTATTTCTGTAATTTGACTGGGTTTTTTTTTACCACATTTGAAAAATACATGAAAAATCTGTAAAATAAAACAGTAAAATTCCGAAAAACTACAGTTTTTTTTAGTACTGAGTAATATTAAGCAACTACATGTATTTACTATAGGGTTAGGATAGGATTAGGATTTGGTTGAGGGTTAGTTACATGTAATTATGCATAATTTACGGTTATTACTATGGTAAGTACATGTAACATATGTAACAAGGACACTGTAAAATAAAGTGTTACCAAATTTAGTAAGGTTTATGCTTGAAATAAGAAGAGAAATTATATAAAAACTGTTTTTAATATCTTATGCAATTTACTTCTCTCAGGTAAATGTGTCATGATTTAGAAATCTTGTGTATCTCGAGTATAAACTACAAGACAAAAATACAGGAAGTTTTGCTGTTTTTTTTTTGTTTGTTTTTTTTAAACATAGGCCATAATTATGACACAGTAATCATTATGACATAAGAAGCTGAAATTATTAAATACATAGTTATGACAAAAAATTATGACATTCTAAGATTTATGTCATCATTTTGACTCTTTAATCTTATTTTCGATTTAGGATGTCAAACCTTTTAGGTCATCATTTCTATTATGTCATAATTCCAACTTTTTAAAAAGATTAATATATATATATATATATATATATATATATATATATATATATATATATATATATATATATGCATACACAAGATAACTATTTGTATTTTAGTTCCAGTTGGTTAGTTTAACCATATTTAAAGTGACTCCAAAAAATAATCAGCCACTGATGCAATATCTACTTTATACATTTAAAATATTCATTTTTATTTACACACCAATCAGAAGTTTGGGGTTGGTATAGGTTAATAAATGTTTTTGAAAGAAGTCTCTTCTGCTCACCAAGACTGCATTTATTTGATCAAAAATACATTAAAAACAGTGAAATATTATTAGAATGTAAATCAGCAGTATTCTATGTGAATATATAATAAAATGTAATTTATATCCTGTGATCAAAGCTGAATTTTCAGCATCATTACTCCAGTCTTCAGTGTCACATGATCCTTCAGAAATCATTCTAATATGATGATTTACAAAAAGGTTTTCCTTACTTTTTGGGGGATGGAAAATACCACTTATTTACTGTATTAAATAGAAAAAAAATGAGATTTCACAGGGCAAAATATCATATTAAATCCGTATTATGTTTTGAAGTCAGTATTATACTTGACTGTTCTTGTTTATCAATTAATAACAATTACAGAACATGATTACTCTTAAAAACTTTTCATTTAAATATAATTGAAATAAAATGCATGTCGCATTTACATAAATATATGTTAAACTCCTACACAACTATTTCTTTTTTCCACTTGTGAGACATACATTTTCTTGCAAAAAAAAAAAAAAAAAAATTTATGCGGTGATCTTTTTATACTCTTATAATGAGATACAAACCCCAAAATATGTGATACATTTGCTTTGAAATGCCAAAATTATGATCACAACCCCTGCCAACTCCACTTACGCAATATTTTCTCCCAGCAGCTGCAAAGAATTCATATTTCCATGAGAAGAGCATTCCCACATTTATTAAATTGAAAATTTAATTTACTCAAACTGAGTGAGACAGTGTTATACACGCGGAGAAGTTCCAGATGACACGAGTCTCGGAATCCGAGCACAGAGAATAAAGTGGAAAAATAAATAACTCGAGATTTCGCCTCAGAAAACAGGAGAGAAGAGTGTGGAGAGCAAGAAAATGTGTTTGCCGAGGCGTGTAATTAGCAATTACACTGGGTGTCATCAGTGATAACTATTTCAGCGCAGATCTGTGGGGTAAAGTGGGCCAGAGAGACAGTAAATCGAGCGTTGCACCTGCGGTCAATCAGACGTCGGGTCGGTACCGGCCAGAACCAAAGCCAGAAACCTGGCCCCTGTGATGCCGAGCAAGATGGCCACCATCTGCAAGCACAGCTTTTCAAAGTAATTTATTTCTCAGGCCCCCGAAGCTGACCTCGCTCGAGAGGAGCAGATTTGTATGAAATCGCATTGCATATGCCATCAGAGGACAGATGGAGCGATCACAGGCTAAGTGAGAATCTAGGAGGTCATTAAAAGTGTCCCGTCAAACTGACGGATCTGCAAACAGCTGGTTCCCCCAGACCTCCATCTCAAACCTCTGGATCATGATGCAGTAAAACATCTGACTCATGAGACGAAGCGACCTCGCAGTCACAGGACGAGCCGATGAATTTATGCAGTCGCTGCAAATATCCCACTGTACATGGAAACCCATTTCTGCCGCACGAGAGAAAAAACATGCTTTGGTAATTCATAATTATGACAAACTTAGTTATAATTATGACATAAAAAGTCATAATTTTGACATACTAATTAACAATAATGACATAAAAAGCTAAAATTATGACATAAAAAGTCATAATTATGACATACTAATTAACAATAATGACATAAAAAGCTGAACTTATGACATAAAAAGTCATAATTATGACATACTAATTAACAATAATGACATAAAAAGCTGAAATTATGACATAAAAAGTCATAATTATGACATACTAATTAATATAATGACATAAAAAGCTGAAATTATGACATACAAAGTCATGATTATGACATACTAAGTAACAATAATGACATAAAAAGTCGCAGTGAGAGTATGTCATAATTATGACTTTTTATGTCATAATTATAACTAAGTTTGTATTTATATGACATACAAAGTCATAAGTATTACTTGTGTCCTCATTTTGAAGTTTTATGTCATAGTTATGACTTTGTATTTCATAATTTCAACTTTTTGTCATAATTATGACTTTGTATGTCAATTTCAACTTATGTCATAATTATTACATAATATTTGACATACTAAGACTTATGTCATAACTTTGACTACTTGTGCCATCATTTCGACTTAAATAATTTTTACTTTTTAAATCTCATAATTTCATTATATTTTGTCATAATTAAAAATTTTCATGTCATAATTTTGATTTAGTATGTCATCATTTCAACTTTTTATGTCATAATTTTAATTGTCATAATTTCAACTTTTAAGTCATTGTTTTGACTTTGTCAGAATTATGATTTACCATAGCATGATTCAGAGAAAAATATAACACAATGTAAAAAATGTCCGAATTAAAGGTTGCATTGTTATGATTATTGAGATCTGCTGTGGATCTGAAATAAATGAGCAGGTTCAGTGCATGCTATTTTCTGGAGCATTACTGCATTAACTGAATCGAACTGCTGTGCACTTTGGAGGCGTCTAATGAATAATTCGATAATCGCCTAAAAATAGACTTAACGTTATGCTGCTTGCTGCCCTGTAATTAGTTTAATTGTGGCTTTGAGACGGGTAAAGCACTGCACTGACTGATTAAGGGCTGTTTGCTTTCACTTGATCAGACTTCTGATCCTCCCTGTTTACATTACTGAAGATTTTATGGACTAACATCAATTATTATGGTGCAATGATAGTTACATAACATGACACACTACTCGTATTACAAATTGCTTTTGTCCCTCTATTGGATAAAAGCATCTGCTAAATGCATAAATGTATCTGCAAAATCATCTAGTTAAAGCTTGTAAAAGACGAGATGAATGCAGTGATGTGCAGTGTCCTCATCCTCCACAAGTCAGAGGACTGAACAGTGATGAGCAACACCAGTCGAGGATCACCGTGGTAAACCAGTCCTGTGCCAAACACATGAAGAACTGAGTTTGTATGCAGGGTAAATGCACCCAATGGCTTTACAAACTGTGTGTATGTGTGAGTGAGTGAGCGCGTTTGTGTGTGTGTGTGTGTGTGCGCATGTGTGTGTGTGAGCGTGTTTGTGTGTGTGTGTGTGTGTGTGCGTGTGTGTGTGAATGAGCGTGTTTGTGAGTGTGTGTGCATGTGTGTGAGTGAGCGTGAGTGTGTGTGTGAGTGTGTCGTGTGTGTGTGTGTGTGCATGTGTGTGAGTGAGCGTGTTTGTGAGTATGTGTGCGTGTGTGAGTGAGTGTGTGTGTGTGAGTGAGTGTGCTTGTGTGTGAGTGAGCGTGTTTGTGAGTGTGTGTGTGAGCGTGTTTGTGAGTGTGTGTGTATGTGTGTGTTTGTGAGTGTGTGTGTGTGTATGTTTGTGAGTGTGTGTGCGCGTGAGTGTGTGTGTGTGTGTGTGAGTGAGTGAGTGAGTGAGGTGTCGTGTGTGTGTGAGCGTGTTTGTGTGTGTGTGTTCATGTGTCTGAGTGAGCGTGTTTGTGAGTATGTGTGCGTGTGTGTGTGTGTGTGAGTGAGTGAGTGAGTGAGTAAGTATGTGTGCATGTGTGTGTGCGGGCGTGAGAGTGTGTGTGTGCCTGTGTGTGTGTGTGCCTGTGTGTGTGTGTCAGTGTGTGTGTGTGTGCCTGTGTGTGTGTGTGTGTGTGTGTGTGTGTGGGTGTGAGAGTGTGTGTGTGCCTGTGTGTGTGTGTGTGTGCCTGTGTGTGTGTGTGTCTGTGTGTGTGTGTGTGTGTGTGTGTGTGTGAGAGAGAGAGAGTATAATATTTGTCTCAGACTGAAGGAATAAACTCCAGGAGCGTTTAGTGAATGTAAAGTCTTCTGTTCGAACTCAATCTCCTTCTCCATCTGCTCAAACGGCCTGTTGAGCTTCTCAACGTCATGTTTAACTCTGCGTCGCTTCACACGAGTGTGTGTGTGTGTGTGTGTGTGTAGGTTCTGCAGTGCCGTAACTACTTCAGGGACAAACCGGCTCCAACAGGACCAGCTTTTGTTTGCAGTCGAGCCGGCGATGTGGGAATGTCCAATCATTTCATTTACTGTACAAAAACACGGCCCAGCGCTCCAGGAGGTCTTTGTTCCTGGGAATATAATGCCAACGGTCAGACACGACAATGACACGCTGTTTCAATTCACTCTGATGACCCTTGACGGGATAAAAGTAAATTCAGGTGAATTTCCGACCATGAGACTGAAGCTCTGTAGAGAGAGAATACACTCTGCTGCTTTCATTCATATCCTTATAGAAAATATTATAAAGCAAAGGACAAGTATAAAAAATAAAAATAAAACACAATTAAAGTTGAGTGTGTGCATCATTCTGTAGAATTAATGATTCATTCAAAACAAAAATGAAACAGGTGAGAATCAGGGTTATTATAGTTAACTATAACTATAACTAAAACTCTAAACATCTAAATCTAAATATTGAAATTATGGCATTATATAAATGGATGTAAATATCAATCGTCTTTTCTCCCCTATTATGCCGTATATCCGAGTGAAACGCTTCTGGAACGAGAACAAATGTGGGCGGGGCTTGATTTTGTCCGTGTGGAATTGATTGGATGGTTGTGGTTCGCTATTGGCTGATCTCATGTGAGTGACAGGTTGCCCCGCCTACATCATCAGAGAAGAGATGCTGCAAGAGGAACTTATTCTGATTCAAGATCACCAGGAACAGGAATTTAACAAACTAATGCACGGATAAATCATTTCTAATATAAATACTGCAGGAGTCCATTTTGATTTCATGGAGACTTTAAAGCGAGTCAGTGTCCAGCAGAAAGGATTTGATCAGTGTTCAAGCGTTACCTCCATGGTGACGATGCGGGACTGTCATTGAATTTGTTCCAGTCTTCTAGTCCCAGATCTCTGAGTCAGTGTGAAGCACGTGTGCCGTCCACGGGACGTTTCCCTGACAACGGATGATGGACAGTGCCGGACCAATCCACTCCTTCAGGGTAACTATCCATGACACACACTACACTCAAACCCTGCTGTCTACATAGGCAACATCCTAACTAACATGCAACCTCGTTAGTGACTGATCTGGAATATTCCACATACGCGGCATCTTCATGTGCCACACAAATGCACTTCTTTAGGCACAGCCGGGTTAAAGACCCCATGAAATCAAATATCTTTGGGCTTTTAGTATTAAAGGAACACTCCACCGTTTTTTGAAATATGGCTTATTCACCGTCTTTCCTACATTTAGATAAGTGGGCAAACGCATTTTTGTCTCAGTGCATGCATTGATTTAGTTTGGCAGCGCCGCCGATAGCTTAGCTTAGCATAATGAATGGAATCCTTTGTTGCCAGCTAGCATGTCATGAGTAAAAGTGCTAAAAAACAAAACAAAAACAAAAAACAAATTACTTCTTGTGGCCTGCGTATTCACAACGAGTACAAATAGCGATGCAGATTAACACTAGGTGATTTCCTATGCAGATATTGACTTGGGACTATATTAGGGGGAAGCACAGGCGAAGCACTGCTACTTGGGCGCAGACTAGTGACAGACTCTGTAAAAAAAAAATATATATACAGTACCAGTCAAAAGTTTGGAAACATTACTATTTTTAATGTTTTTGAAAGAAGTCTCTTATGCTCATCAAGCCTGCAGTTAAAAAAAAAAAAAAAAAAAAAAAACTAACAATTTAAAATAATGGTTCTCTTTTTTAATATATTTTAAAATGTAATTTATTTTTGTGATGCAAAGCTGAATTTTCATCAGCAAGTACTCCAGTCTTTGGTGTCTTATGATCCTTCAGAAATCATTCTAATATGATGATTTGATACTCAGTTATTATCAATGATGGAAATAGTTGTGCTGTTTAATATATTTTTTTGGAATACTTTTTTCAGGATTCATTGATGAGTAAAACGTTAACAGCATTTATTCATAAAAACAGCATTTATTCAAAATAAAAACATTTCTAACAATATAAATCGTTACCATCACCTTTTATCAATTTAACGCATCCTTGTTGAATTAAAGTACTAATTTCTTTTTTTTTTAAATAGTTATTGTTCCCAAACTTTTGAACGGTAGTGTATATTGTTACAAAAGATTTCTATTCTAAATAAATACAGTTCTTTTTAACTTTTTATTCATCAAATAATCCTGAAAAAAGTATCTCAGGTTATAAAAAAAATATTAAGCAGCACAACTGTTTCCAACATTGATCATAAATCAGCATATTAGAATGATTTCTGAAGGATCATAAGACACCAAAGACTGGAGTACTTGCAGATGAAAATTCAGCTTTGCATCACAAAAATAAATTACATTTTAAAGTATATTAAAAAAGAGAACCATTATTTTAAATTGTAATAATATTTCATAATATTACTGTTTTTTTTTGTTTGTTTGTTTTTAACTGCAGGCTTGATGAGCATAAGAGACTTCTTTCAAAAACATAAAAAATAGTAATGTTTCCAAACTTTTGACTGGTACTGTATATATATATATATATATATATATATATATATATATATATATATATATATATATATATTCAACTAATTCAACACCGATTTACTCTTCCTTCAATTTTCAGATGTCATCCTCGAATTTTGTAACCTGAACTTCCCAACCCAAAATCAGCAGCCTGAATATTGTGAATAATATTTAAAATTAAGAGCCAAAACAACATCAAACATTAAATTCCGTCTTTTTTTTTCTTTTTCCGCAAGATCATGCATTTAGTGATATAAATCTGACCCCATAATGTGTCATTTTTAATAAGATTTAATAATTTATCATGAACATTTTTAAGTACTGAATATTTTTGATCAACATTTATCTCAACTGGTCTTCCGTCTTGAATGATTTTCTTTCATTGCGATGCATTCTGTGCAATGCCACCTGAGTTTACAATATACAGTTTATAAAAGAATAGCATTCAGTTGCAAACCCTGTTTAGCTTCAGTGTTGCTGTATATAAATGCGAGTGAGTCGTTTAGTTACTTGAAACAAAATATCCACTGAGAGACATCAGTAAAACGTCTGCAGTCTTTTTGTGTGATTTTGTGCTGAAGTCCAGGGTCTTATTTGTCACTTTCACACTTCAATCTAATGCCTTATCTTCTCTGTCCTCTCCTCAGCGCTGAGAAGCTCTTCAAGGTCGTTCTAATGTTGGTTCAGGGTCAGTCGGGTGTCATATCGCCGCAGAGAACTACTTAACACACCGGGGGTAAAGCAAATCTCCTCAATCACTGCTGAATTTGCCAGTCAGGAGGACTGAGCTCACATATGCTGGCGGGTTTAGTGTGTGTGATGAGAGCAGTCGGCCGTGGTGATTTAGATGTGAATCGGGGCCAGGAGAGGCTGATAAACGACCAGCAGAAGATTCAGCCAAACCTGCGAGCTGAGCGCGCTCTAATACTGTAACATGAGACGGCTCGCATTCATACAGCGTTTAGCTTTGTGTTTTGTATTCTGATGGAAGGTTTTATATTGCAGTGCCTTTTACTACACCATTAAAAAGAAGTCACCAAGGCTGCATTTATTTGATTAAAAGTACAGCAAAAACAGTGAAATATTATTAAAATCTAAATCATCTGTTTTCTATGTGAATATATAGTAAAGTGTAATTTATTGCTGTGATCAAAGCTGAATTTTCAGCATCATTACTCCAGTCTTCAGTGTCACATGATCCTTCAGAAATCACTCTAATATGATGATTTGATTCTCGAGAAACATTTATGGTTATTATCAGTGTCATATTTTTTGTGGAAACTGTGATACATGTTATTTTTCAGGATTCTTTGATGAATGGGAAGTTCAAAAGAACAGCGTTTATTTGAAACGGAATATTTTGTAACATTATAAATGTCTTTACTGTCACTTTTGATCAATTTCATGCGTCCTTGATTAATAAAAATATCAATTTCTTAGAAAAAGGAAATAAGTGTAATACGTGCTTGTTTGTTAACTGCAAAATTAACAGCAAAATCATTTTGATATGAGATATATATTAAAAATGTATCAGACAACTAAACAAAATAGCATGTAATTTACTGACAAAATGTTAATTGCTGCAGTCTATTGTTAAATTAAATGTTTAATTAATCTGAATGAATTATTTAAAAAATAGTTTTGAGTGAATGATTCAATGACTTGATTCATTACTATGAATTAGTGTTTTTAAACGAATCTCTTGAATGAACGATTCAACCAAAAATGCATTTTTTAACAGTGACTTGATTGAATGATTATGTAATTAATAAAACTGTTATTTGAAGCGCAATTACTTTCAAACGTTCCAATTTTTCACCATCCACTTTCATTTGATGGAAAACAGCGGCTTGGACATTCGGGAAGAAAGAAAACCGTATGGATTGGAACAACATGAGGGAGAGTGACAAACTGACCATAAAGATCCTCTTCTGAGATGGAGATGAAGCTCCTCTCTGAGGCTCACAGTAAACAGATGTTCACCGCAGTAAAAATAACACAGTTTTAATGACTCTGCGAGTCAGCGAGATCATATGAATTCCTGGCTGTTTCGGTGACAATATTTGCATTACAACAACATAATTCAACTTGAAACTGACCTCTTTATCACCTCCACAGCGAAACGGCTCCAGCGAGGACTAGAATGAGGAGAGAAAATGTATTAGTTTGGATATTGATGAAGTGTCACACATACGTCATGATGAGATCACCATTGATCCACTTCGTTTGTCTGTGGGATTATAGAGAATTGCAACATGGGAGATTTTCCTGTTCTAGGCTACCATTGAGTAATTAGTAAACTACTGTACAGTCAATGTTGGAAAAACAAAGGAAGAATGTCCATGTAAAGTGGGCTCCAAAAGTCTGAGATGCTAATATTTTATATTATTTACAATTACAAATTATATTATTTGCATTTGAATTGTATGATCATAATATTTCATTCAATTTCAAGCTTAAATGCAGCAAAAAAGGTCATTTGTCACATGATCAATGACACAATTACTTACATTTGATTAGTCACATGCCGTAGAAATAGAACAGAATCATAATTAGTATTTTAATTCAAAATGTTCCTTTGTTTACATATTAAAAAATCGTAACGTTTTTAGCTAACTGTTTATTTACAGATTTAAATGGGGGAAAAATACACACATTAAAAAAATCGTACTGATCCCGACATTTTTAACGGGAAAATATAATCTAAATTACTGTTTGTTTGCTTTAACTGTAAATTAACAGCAAGTAAATGGCAGACATTTAATTAGCCGGTTTCACTTTATTTTGATGGTCCCTTTAACACATTCTGTTGACTATAAGTAACGTTGCACTAACATGTCTACTAACTCTCATTAGTGTGTTAGTAGAGTATTAGTAAACTGGTAGGGTTAGGGTTAGAATAAGTTGACATGTAGCTGCAAAATTACTTATAGTCAGTATAATGTCTGTTGAGGAGCATCAAAATAAAGAGTTATCAGATATTAATTAGACAGACTACTAATACTCTAATATTATTATTAATACTAATACGCTAATGACAGTTAGTTGACATGTACAGTGAGGAAAATAAGTATTTGAACACCCTGCTATTTTGCAAGTTCTCCCACTTGGAAATCATGGAGGGGTCTGAAATTGTCATCGTAGGTGCATGTCCACTGTGAGAGACATAATCTAAAAAAAAAAATCAAGAAATCACAATATATGATTTTTTAACTATTTATTTGTATGATACAGCTGCAAATAAGTATTTGAACACCTGTCTATCAGCTAGAATTCTGACCCTCAAAGACCTGTTAGTCTGCCTTTAAAATGTCCACCTCTACTCCATTTATTATCCTAAATTAGATGCACCTGTTTGAGGTCGTTAGCTGCATAAAGACACCTGTCCACCCCATACAATCAGTAAGAATCCAACTACTAACATGGCCAAGACCAAAGAGCTGTCCAAAGACACTAGAGACAAAATTGTACACCTCCACAAGGCTGGAAAGGGCTACGGGGAAATTGCCAAGCAGCTTGGTGAAAAAAGGTCCACTGTTGGAGCAATCATTAGAAAATGGAAGAAGCTAAACATGACTGTCAATCTCCCTCGGACTGGGGCTCCATGCAAGATCTCACCTCGTGGGGTCTCAATGATCCTAAGAAAGGTGAGAAATCAGCCCAGAACTACACGGGAGGAGCTGGTCAATGACCTGAAAAGAGCTGGGACCACCGTTTCCAAGGTTACTGTTGGTAATACACTAAGACGTCATGGTTTGAAATCATGCATGGCACGGAAGGTTCCCCTGCTTAAACCAGCACATGTCAAGGCCCGTCTTAAGTTTGCCAATGACCATTTGGATAATCCAGAGGAGTCATGGGAGAAAGTCATGTGGTCAGATGAGACCAAAATAGAACTTTTTGGTCATAATTCCACTAAACGTGTTTGGAGGAAGAAGAATGATGAGTACCATCCCAAAAACACCATCCCTACTGTGAAGCATGGGGGTGGTAGCATCATGCTTTGGGGGTGTTTTTCTGCACATGGGACAGGGCGACTGCACTGTATTAAGGAGAGGATGACCGGGGCCATGTATTGCAAGATTTTGGGGAACAACCTCCTTCCCTCAGTTAGAGCATTGAAGATGGGTCGAGGCTGGGTCTTCCAACATGACAATGACCCGAAGCACACAGCCAGGATAACCAAGGAGTGGCTCTGTAAGAAGCATATCAAGGTTCTGGCGTGGCCTAGCCAGTCTCCAGACCTAAACCCAATAGAGAATCTTTGGAGGGAGCTCAAACTCCGTGTTTCTCAGCGACAGCCCAGAAACCTGACTGATCTAGAGAAGATCTGTGTGGAGGAGTGGGCCAAAATCCCTCCTGCAGTGTGTGCAAACCTGGTGAAAAACTACAGGAAACGTTTGACCTCTGTAATTGCAAACAAAGGCTACTGTACCAAATATTAACATTGATTTTCTCAGGTGTTCAAATACTTATTTGCAGCTGTATCATACAAATAAATAGTTAAAAAATCATACATTGTGATTTCTGGATTATTTTTTTTTAGATTATGTCTCTCACAGTGGACATGCACCTACGATGACAATTTCAGACCCCTCCATGATTTCCAAGTGGGAGAACTTGCAAAATAGCAGGGTGTTCAAATACTTATTTTCCTCACTGTAGTTGCAAAGTTACTTGTAGTCAACAGAATGTGTTAAAGGGACCATCAAAATAAAGTGTTACCAATTAGCCTACTAAAGCCACTTACAAGAAAGCGAGTTTCTTCATCTTAAATTAAGTAGCCTAGCTAATGATGCAAGTTTAGTCGGCCTACAGAAACCTTAAAACCAGTGAGAGCGACAGACGGTGTTCATTTGTGTGTAATGAAATGAAGAGGCATTGGTTTTATAATGACAGTCCTGTCGTCCCTGCTGTTTCCATCAGTGTGGCACAGCATCCACGTCCAACATTTTGCGGTTCGTATGGCGCTCTAAAGCTCTTTGTGCAGGAGGACAGGTGGACGGGTTTGACATGACAGTCCAAATGGGATGAAGTCCACGTCTGTAATTGTCATCAAAAAAAGCACAAAAAAGCTCCAAGAGCAAAAGAAAAGAGGCCTGGAAACAGCCAGATCCACACGCTGACGCCAGTCAAAGCACAGCGGCACACACACACGCACAAACACACACTCAAACACACACACGCAAACACACACATACGCACACACACACGCACAAACACACGCAAACACACGCAAACACACGCAAACACACACTCAAACACACACACGCAAACACACACATACGCACAAACACACACTCAAACACACACACGCAAACACACACATACGCACAAACACACACTCAAACACACACACAAACACACACGCACAAACACACACACGCAAACACACACGCAAACACACATGCACAAACACACAAACACACACACACACGCACAAACACACACACACAAACACACACACGCAAACACACACTCAAACACACTCACTCAAACACACAAGCAAACACACACTCAAACACACAAGCAAACACACAAGCAAACACACACTCAAACACACACTCAAACACACACACGCAAACACACACTCAAACACATACGCACAAACACACACTCAAACACACTCACTCAAACACACAAGCAAACACACACTCAAACACACAAGCAAACACACAAGCAAACACACACGCAAACACACATTCAAACATACACGCACAAAAACACACTCAAACACACACGCACAAACACACACTCAAACACTCACTCAAACACACACACACTCTGTGCGTCCGCCTGCTCAGCTCTCGCTCCAAACACCGCAGCCTTTCATCGATCTGTCTTTGACTGGGACCCTGAATGCTCTGGATAATGTATCTACGGTTCATTTGTCACTGGAAGACTTTAAACTGATTATCTGTTCTTTGCCACTTTTACAGCCTATATTTTGTAGTTTTACTTTAAGACAGTAAGAAACCACTCCAACCACCTAACAACAAAGTCAGAACACCTGCATAGAAATGCAACACCAGTCATCTATCTATCTATCTATCTATCTATCTATCTATCTATCTATCTATCTATCTACCATCCATCCATCCATGTCTATTTATAATTTAATTTGTTTAATCATAAAGTGGTTTTAAAATACTTATTTAAAATAATTGGATTAGGCCTTAGTTCAGTTTTAAGTAGCCTTAATAAACATGCCTTAGAAAAACACTCATTACTGGTGTGAATCCTGAGACTAAACAATGGCACTGACGCATTTTAAGCGATATCAGTGCAAGTTGCTTTCAGTTAAAACCGCTCAAACATTGGGATTTGGGATTAGGCTTCAGTCTTGTCTGTGAAACCGGGGGTTAAAGTATTATTTTAAGTAATGCTTTTTAAGGTTTTAATTTTAGTTCACTATAATAACCCTGGTTCAGTATCTTGTTAAATTTAATTGCAATTAATCGCATCCAAAATAAAAGTTTGTGTTTACATAATAAATGTGTGTGTTCTGTGTATAATTATTTTGTATATATAAATACACACACATGCATTTATATATTTAATAAAAAATGTTATTTATGTATAAAATATGTATATATAATATAAATAATGTACTGTATAAATATATATACAGTATACATGCAAATATTTCTTAAATAAATACATGCATTTGTGTGTATTGATATATAGAAAATAATTATATACAGTACACACACATATATTATGCAAACTTTTATTTTGGATGCGATTAATCGCAATTAATCATTGCCCAGCACTATTAAAAGTACAATATGTAAGAATTTTGTAATAAAATATCCAAAAATCACTTGCACAGTGTGATATATTTCCTGCAGTTGTGTTCTTACAATATCCCAAAAGTTCCCAAAGATTTTTAATTTCAGAGAAATTCCAATTTTATATAACGGCTCGTCCATGTTCACTTGTCGCCTGTCAATGACGTAATATCCGCGTTATCCCGGGTTTCCGCTCGTACTGCCGTAGTAACCATGGCAACAGACGTGGACAACTGCGTTACGTCTAGCGGCGCGCTCACGCTGATGTTGTTTCGTTCAGACATTATGGATCATGGCAAGCAGACTTTGGGACAGAAGGAGAACTAAAACGAGGATCAATATCAGCGTGGCGTTTTCGAGATGACGAGAGCTAGCGTCCGCGGCTAACTTCGACTCGACAGAGACGCGCAAATGTACATAAAACTAATCAATGTTATACAGCTCAACATTATGAAATGTTAGAATATGATCAGTGTGTTATGCTAATGTTGATCTCGCTCACTGCTAGTCTCATACAGACAAACTAACACACAGAATAACATTATAACTTTAACACACTCAAATGTAGTTTAGTGTGATAGTGTAGAGCGAGTGAAGCAGCGCTGCGTTACCTCACACGTTTCATTCGTCTAATAAACTGACCAGTGTGAGTATTATTAAGCACTTGCGTTCGGTAGAATGAAATGTCCTCATCTCTTTATATCCGCGGGACTCGCGTGTGGCGCTGAGATCTGTCTCTCATTAGCACTCGCGCCCTGCTTCATATCAGTCATGTTAAACACATCAGTGTATTCACTCATTCATAAACATTATTAGATCCTTCGGCATGACGACAAGTTCCGTAATTCTGCTTATGCGTCATCAACCGACGCCTTTGTTATTGTAAGAGGTTAGCGACCCCTAGTGGCGAAATTTTTTTTACATATTGTAGCTTTAAATATAAAATGACTAGGATACGCTTTCAGGCCAAAACGTGCTGAATACAGTTTTAATTTCACAAAATACCGCTATTAGTGATGGATTCGAACTTCCCATCTCTAACAGCTATCATGATTTCATTGTCCAACAATATAAATGAATACACATAATACCGGAGGACCAATGTGAGAGTGAGTGTGGGATGTTTGTGAAGGTCACAGTGAAGTCCTTGTGCTGATATGATAAGGGACTTTGCTCAGCGGTCTTATCCACTGGACCGGCGCTGACCTCTGGATTCAATAGTGAGCTGCAAACCCGTCTCCAGCAGTCAGATCTCTGGATTGATTTGAGGATGAGAGAGAGAGAGAGAGAGACACGAGCCCCATCTGTCAATGCCCCCGTCTGAGCACTGCTTTAATTCAGCACTTTTTGGTCGATGTGGGAGGGTTGGAGTCTGACAGGCTTTTTTGCCTGTCATCTAATGCAAAGGTGTAATGGGAAAACGCCTTGAGCCTCCTCCTCTCCCAGTTTGCCCGAGCGCCGCTGCCAAGCTCGCTCGCTCCTGAAGACAGCCTGTCAATCGGAAATAAAAGCCTGGCAAACTCGAGACTCGATGATGTGTTTTGTTCTGATACGCTGAAACATCCACGGACAATATCTGACACAACAATCTTTCAGAATTCAGCTTCAAAACTGCAATGAAGGGAAATAAATTACAGCCTTGTTTAATTCCACTCTTTGTGTTCTTGCGCCTGCAGGATGAAAACAACGTCCTTTTGTTTATCAATGAAAACAACGTCTGGTTAAAATCGTTTTCTTCTCCATCTTCGGGCTGCATTTTTTCTTCTTCTAATGTCTCATAACAATAAACCTGCTTTCTTGTACTTACTGGGCGGTATTGTGAATTTTAATAAATCACATTAGAGACGACAGATGCAGAGAAATCGCCCAAAACAAACAAGGTCAAGTTTGACTCCTACGTTAAAGTGATAGATTGTGTTTCTCTGATGCCAAAAAAAGATGTTTCAGTCTTGTGTAGAAAAGCTGAAAGGATTTGGAGGTTTTTTTCTTTTTTTTTTCTTACATTTTAGTTTTCTTCACATGAACAGCCTCCATCATACAAATACAGATATCATGATATATACACATATATCACCATTAATATTTATTTTGTCTCCCTTATTAATAGTAAGTGGATCCATCATTCAATGCATTTCACAAGAAATCAAAATAAATGGTTTTGATACTCAAAATTAAATAAAAATTCACCTTGTTACATATATAATTTGCTTATTGTGAACAAATAACCAATTATTGTAAGGCAATCAATATTTGTCGTGTCTTCATTATCTTTCATCAAAATATAATAATTGCTCCACCTCTGAAATAACTGCATATCATAAGTTAATGTTAACCAGCCTAAACAGTTTAGCCTTTCAAAACCTCCTGTCAATCGTAAATCTGTTGATCTGAGCAATGGCAGACAAGGGCCGTTTGGGAACATGGAAAGATCATTAACTGACTCTACACACTGTTTTAAGTAGCCTATTCTCCCATAGCAAACTGTGGCTTTAAGAAAACTCATATCTGTAATATTTGTAATAACCATCAATCATAAGTAATTTGCTACATTAGGACTATATTATAATATATATAAAAATCAGCATGTAATCTGGTGTTTCATGTTTTCTTTCAGGCTAATCTTTGTTCTCTGCTTTTATCACATCTCAGAATCATAATTATGTTTAAATAACTGAGTGGCAAATATTTTTACAAAACTGCTCTTAGTTAAACACGTGCTGACTTTTATAACTATAATCTATCTATCTATCTATCTGTCCATATCCATCCATCCATCCATCCATATCCATATCCATCCATTCATCTATCCATCTATCTATATCTATACATCCATCCATCATCTATCTATCTGTCCATATCCATCCATCCAGCCATCCATTCATTCATTCATTCATTTATATCTATTCATATCTATCCATCCATCCATCTGTCCATATCATCCATCTATCCATATATTTCTATCTATATCTATCCATATCCATCCACCTGTCTGTCTGTCATTCTCCATCCATCCATCCATTCATTCCTATCTATCTATCTATCTATCTATCTATCTATCTATCTATCTATCTATCTATCTATCTATCTATCTATCTATCTATCTATCTATCTATCTATATCTATATCTATCCATCTCTATCCATCTCTATCCATCTATCTATCTATCCAGCAATTATATTTTAAAATATAATATGTCTGTATTTGGTAATATATAATCACTACAATGTTTACTCATATTATTGTAAAATGAAAGCATTGTTTAATTTATTATATTATATTCATATATCTGACAGATGTAAATAATAAAAATAAAAGTACTCTATTCCTTGTGTGTGTTTTACTCAAACTCATCTGTTGATCTGCTCTGCCTCCTAATGGCACAATGCTGCACATGCAAGAGTACAGAACACACACACACACACACACACACACACACACACACACAGAGAGTCAGAGGCCAATATTATCTCTGCAAACACATGCTTATACCATACAGAAAATCCCCTGGACTCTCTTCTTCTCCCTGTGTGTTCGAGCATCTGTGCTGTGTGTTCAGCCACAGGAAGTGAGGAGCTGCTGCTTCCTGTGTGTGTGTGTGTGTGTGTGTGTGTGTGTGTGTGTGTGTGTGTGTGTGTGTGTGTGTGTGTGTGTTTACTGATGTGCTGATGACTGAGCTACAGTGTGACATGTGTTAGTTCTCACCGCACCTGTTTCTGGAGCTCAGCGTAACACGAGGAACACACTGCTGTTCTGCTTTACTGGATTCCTGAAGAACATCTGCCACCCAAGACTAGCTGGAACATTTCATTATTACTCTAGGTCTCTGTTGAGAATCCTGAAAAATAAAATGTGTCAGTTTCAACATTGATAATAATCATAAATGTTTCTTGAGCATCAAATCATCATATTAGAATGATTTCTGAAGGATCATGTGACACTGAAGACTGGAGTAATGATGCTTTGATCACAGGATATAAATTACATTTTACAATATATTCACATAGAAAACAGCTACTTTAAATAACAATAATTTTTCATATTTTTTATTGTATTTTTGATCAAATAAATACAGCCTCGGTGAGCAGAAGAGAAAAAAATACAAAAATCTTACCGACCCCGAACTTGAGACCAATGACATCACATCCAGTTTCTTATTTAGCTGTTACTCTTGTTCTTTGGTATTTATTGTTGTTCATTTCAGTAAACACATTTCGCACTAAAAACAACTGGATTTTGACATTTTCTGAAGAAACAAGAGCTGAATCCCCTGCATTTTCACTCCTTTTCAAGCTAAATGTAACGTATCACCTGCAGTGTTTTTTTTCTTCTTGCACTAAAAGGTCATAAAGCTCACAAACAGCCATAAATGCTCCGATCATAAAAGGTTTGAAGTGGTCATTTTAAGAGTGCATGTAAAAGTCAGACCTGCAGAAATGTGACAGATTTGAAGCGGTTTATGGACCTTCTAACCTTTTAAGATCTGACAGCTTGGTGATTTTCTTCACCGGGTGGACTTTCGTACAGCAAAACCTAAAACAATCCCGAACAGAATACATCGTGAGACGCATTAAGACATTTTGCTAGGTCAGGGTCACACGTCTCACAGAAAACACAGATGAAATCTCAACCGTTTCTCCGAGACAGCATGTGAGATTAAACAGAGAACACATGGAAAGTCTCAGATGTTTCTCCTGAGAAAAAGACCCCAGTAATCACACATTTATCTCCTCTAGAGTTTCGAAAAAGATCTCAATGTCTCAAACTCTCCTCAGATTTGACAAACACTGCAATCAAAAGTTAATCAGTGTTATTTTAATATCATTGAGATACTATTATAGTTATATTTAGTAGTGGCCAGAAGTGAAAACACAGGGGACAAAGGGACATCTTCACCCTTTATTCAAATATTATAAAAAATTTGTTTAAGATTTTGTGATCATATTGTGTAGTTGTGCTTGGAGTCGATGAAATATGACAAATTGTGGGACACAATTTTTGACCAAGCTGTCATACAATGAAATTATGAACGCATGCAAAAACAAGAGAGAGAACCAACGCAATATTAATAACTGATTATGTTTTGGACGATGTATGCTTTTTATGTCAGCTTTTTGTTTTTCTGAGCACATTTTTTTTATTTGCATGTAAAAATAAAACCTGTAGCTGTAGTTTGCCTTTTTTGCAGAATTATTGTCAAATAAATACTTAACAAGGTTTAGTGTTTTGTTTTCCGTCATATTTAAAAATATAAAATATTTTACTCATATTTTGATGTGTGTGTATATTAGGGTGGCCCTTAAATGTACGAAAAAATTTTTTTTCCGTTTTTCTGCAGCCTGACCCGCTAGATTTGTTCCATTTATGCTAAAAACACCCCAGAAAAAAATGGGGCAAAAATATTAATATTTAGAGGTAGCTCAAGCACATCAAAGTTCGCTGTTTTTGTAGGCAATTCTACAAGTCAGCAAAATTCTAAACGTTTAGCATTGAGCATTGTATTCAATACTATACACAGTTTGCAGAATGCATCAAATCACATAGCCTATTACTTGATCACAGTTCAATGCGAGTACTATATTAATTATTTAACCAAATATATCTTACACAACATACATTTGACTATTGTAAGATAACTGATGATACGCATCTTTTCACATTTAGTCCAGGCAAAGTAACTAATTTTGGAGCCAAAAATAGAACTAATTGTAAAATAATTTTTTGCAGCTTAGATCATTTCTATGAGGTGTCCAGAACAACATACTAAAAGTCCTAAGAAATCCTAGTTGAGGAAATATGTTAAATTCTCATCAATCCGAGATGTGTGCCAATAAGGCCAGGCAACAATACACCCCAATGGGGCTATTTTTTTCCTTTACTCCTATCAAAATGAAACTTTACACAATGAAAGTACCCATGAAGAGTCAAATTTTTTGTATTACAAGTTTCTTTGAAAATGAATTTGAATATGCAAATGAGCTATACACTAATCGAATATAGGCTACCTAAAATACACCCGCATAGGCTTAATTTTTTCCTTTACTCCTACCAGCTAAAACTTTACACAGTGAAAGTACACCTCATAGAAATGATCTAAGCTGCAAAAAATGATTTTACAGTTAGTCTGTCGTAAAAAGCTACTTTGCCTGGACTAAGTTTGCACAGTTCATAGTCAATAGTTCAGAGTTTCTTAACACCACGCATTTCTGTGAAAGTGGCTTCGTTAGCCCGTTGTTAACACAATTTATGCTTCTGCAAGAAATGCATAGAATATATTTTGTGCAAAATAGGTGTAAATTCAGAATTGCCATTAAATAAGCAAGTATGTAATTTAAATAGTTTAGATAAAATTAGGCAAGTGGTAATTATCACAAATTGAGCATAATAACTGATTATACAAAATTTCAACGTCATCGAGCCACCTCTAAATATTGTTCAAATGAGCTCATATTTTGCCTGAATTATTTTTTCATGTATTGGAACAACTTACGGGGGTCAGACACTTATAAATCAAAACTTGAAAAATAAGGGCCACCTTAGTGTATATATATGTGTGTGTGTGTATATATATATATATATATATATATATATATAAATAAATAAATAATATACACACACACAATTAAACCAAAATATGAGTAAAATATTTTATATTTTTAAATATGAAGGAAAACAAAACACTAAACCTCGTTAAGTATTTATTTGACTATTATCTTTGAGCTTGCTCAAAGTTATATATATATATATATATATATATATATATTTATAAATATAGTTTTCATTTTAAATGTTACATTTTAAAGTTTTTGTTAATTTTATTCGTTTGTCTATATAATTGTATTTTTCAATTTTAGTTTTAGTTGTTAAACTTTTGAAAATGTTGTAAATTAAAAAGGTATTTAAATATACCTGTGAACTCGTGAAGTCTCCTGAATCCTCTGAGATCAGCCGTTTGTTTCCAGCCCGTCTTCAAGATCTTCTGTTCTTCTTTTGTTAGCTTCTGCTGCTGTACTTCAGTTGTGTTTGCGAGGTCTAGTGTTTCTTAATGCTGAAAGTGTTGATTTCTGCTTAAGCGATCAATATCAGCAGAAGCTTCTCAGTAAAGATGGATATTGTTGTAGAACAATTTACGGGCTCTAGAGAAAATCCCCACAATAACCAGCAGCAAACACACAGTAAACTAGTAGATATCACTTACTTTCATAAGCCTGCCTTCCAGAAGCTTCTTCTGAAGGTCATTTGTAAATGTTAAAGGACAGTAAGATCACACAGCTGTACCTGAGATAGTGTGATCGTGAGATCTTGATTTCTGATGTCCGTATCCCTGTGTTGGCTGTGTTCAGAATGGAAAGTCAATTCCTCTGGTGACAAAAACAAGAAATCAGAAGTCATAAATCATAAGAGTACAGTCAATAAAAGACCTTACTCACATGTTGAGTGATAAAACTCCTCTATTTCATTGCTTAAAATCAATGGTTTAAAATTCTCCCAACATATTTAAACACTTTTTCATTAAAGCAAAAAGCAGACGGTCAAGCTTGATCTGATTTAATTATGCAAAGCCTGTTCAAAAAATAAATCAACAAACACAGACTGTCATATTTTATTTTTATAATACAGTTGCTTCACAAATAACACAAATCATAACAGAGCACTGAATGTTTGCCAACGAGCTTGGATGCAAATCAATTTTATATACATCTACAAAACAATATTTAATGTCAAAAGGAAAGTTCATGTGGGCACTTTTTCAGTCTTGTCCAGGGTCATGTCATTGACCTTTCCAGCCCATCATCATCATAAACGTCAACAAAAACAGATTCCAACACTTTTGAAGGTCTGACGTCCTACTGTAATCAAAACCAGTCATTCACATTCAGCTGAGAGGCTTGACTGGTGCTGGAGTCTTTCAACACCATCAGAAATCATGCGGTCGAGTGTCTCAAGGCAGAGATCCGGAAACAGTCTCTTTCTGCTGCAGCTTCAGGACCAGTTCCAGCAGATTCATCTGCATCATCACCTCCTGCGACACACAGAAAACCGGCTTGGAAAGAGCAGGAGTAACCCAGCTAACAGGGAACGTTCTCAGAACATCAATCAAGGTTCTCTCAAAGTTAAAGGGGAGGTATAATGCTTTTCACAAGATGTAAAATAAGTCTGAGTGTGTATGTGAAGTTTTAGCTCAAAATACCCCACAGATATTTTTGTATAGCATGTTAAAGTTGTCACTTTTTGAGGGTGAGCAAAAACACACCGTTTTTGTGTCTGTCCCTTTAAATGCAAATGAGCTGCTGCTCCCGGCGCAGGGGGCGGAGCTTCAACAGCTTGCACTCACACAGACATGCACTGAAAATTTCAAAAACTTTTAGCCTTTTATGTTCAAACCGAAGTCAAACAAAGATGGAGAGACTCAAGAAGAAGTGACAATGTGTAGACAACACTTATGAATGGTTAGTTGATGAATTTATGAAGCTTATGTGTAGTTATCTTCTAGTCATTGATTAGCATATTCTGTCATGATAATCTATAAATCGTGTTCTGGGGGCGGGGCTTATGTAAATTTTAGGGTTGGTGATGTCACTAACCCGGGAGGAAGCTCGTGTAGTCTCTACCAGCCGTTTGTTGTAGTCCTTAAAAAGCGATTTCTTTAAAAGCAAATATCTCCCTTTGCTTTGAACTTTGAGCGCTGTAACTTTGCAGATGTTGTTTATGCTCAAACAGCAACATTACACACTAACTAAAGTTAGAAAAGTCAAATCATAATCAACCACCCCTTTAAGAACAAACATTCTTCAAGCAACTTTCATAGAGCGCAACAGTCGGTTCCAGAAGTAAAAACCCCATTCATTTTCTCCAAAGGCAAACTGATTTTTAACTATAACTAATTAACTCCACTGTGAACTACAAGGTAAAGCGATGGTATTTGCTTATGTTGAAACCATCTGCCAACATTATTTCAACTTATTTTTTTAAATGATCATGTTTAACAGTGGAATTTGTGGTGAAAAACTACATTACCCATGATGCTAATTACACCAATCAGAGTCTAAACAAGTAAACCACGCCCACTCCCATGAAACACCGCAAAATAATCAAAACTTTAAATATATTGTTTATATAGATATATTCAACATTTTTAAATGAGTAGTTTTATATTTCTCCATCATTTTTAATTGAATTATGCTGTTCGCAATGCTTCATGGGATTGTAGTTCTTTCCTTCACTAAAGCCTTGTAAAGTTCACAGTCTTGTACCTTTGTCTTTTCGTCAGATTTTTAAAAACCGTAGTTTTTTGCTTCAAAATCAAAGTTTGAAGTGTTATGATTCACCTCGTAACTGGTTAGCTTGGTTCATGGCTTATAACATTGTTATAACAAAGATTTTTTTGAAATCCCTATGGGAGAAATGAATGGAAATAAATACTTCTGGAACCAACTCCGCAGAAAAAAGCATTGTTGCACTCCACAGAATGTTTGTTCAAAATGATATGGTCTTTAATAACTTTTGATATGAGGTTTTATTTGGATGTTCATCTAACGTTTTTAATGTTACTGCTTGTTTTAGAATATTCAGAGAACATTTAAAAGTATCGTTCTCATAATGTTTGCAAGATACCTTAACGTTCAGAGAACCCTAAACACGAACTCTAACCCTTTTTTTTCCATAACTTAGTAAGAACTAGGGCTGTCACTTTTGAGAAAAATCTAATTCGAATGGATATCAAATATCAAGCATTCGAATATATTCTAATATATTTGAATATCTACGAGTAAAATGTAAAATGAAGTTAACGAACAACCTGCCGGAGATGTGCTAAAAGATAGCGGAGTGCATTCATGATTAGGCTACCGGTATAATAATCCTCCTGGCGCCGGGTCTGAGTGAGTAATGTACTCTCTTACCTTTGTTCTTTGATTAACATTAATGACACTTTAAGACCAGCCACTGCTGACAGACGCGATCTGACACGCGTCCCATTTTCTCACAAATCTCTACGTTCATTTAAGACTTTATTTAAATGATTTACGACTGCTCTTATGAGGACACTCGACAAAACAGACATTTGGCATAATTTGTGTGTTATGGTTTGTTCAAGCCCGAAAGAGAACTCGATACTGACACGCGTCTTTTCTGTGGGTCGTGTGTGTGTGTGTGTGTAATAGGCAGGAATTACAGCGCGGTCTCTTTAGTCTTGTCGTTATCTTCCATTTTCAAAACAAGCTGGCTATTGGCTATTATTCGCTTGATTTGGTCATGGGCCTACGCTACAATACGGTTAGAGCGGCCGCTACTGGATGAGATGACAAACAATAAAATAAAAAGCAAACGGTCTAATCATAGACTGTAAAAAAATGCACTTTAAAGGGGTGGTATAATGCCCTTTTCACAAGATGTTAAATAAGTCTCTGATGTCCCCAGAGTGTGTGTGTGAAGTTTTAGCTCAAAATACGCCACAGATATTTTTATATAGCATGTTAAAGTTGTCACTTTTTGAGGGTGAGCAAAAACATACCGTTTTGTGTGTGTCCCTTTAAATGCAAATGAGCTGCAGCTCCCGGCACAGGGGGCGGAGCTTCAAGAGCTTGCACTCACACAGACATGCACTGAAAATTTCAACAACTTTTAGCCTTTTATGTTCAAACCGAAGTCAAACAAAGATGGAGAGACTCAAGAAGAAGTGACAACATGTAGAAGCAACAGGACATTTCTGAATGGTTAATTGATGAATTTATGTAGCTATTGTGTAGTTATCTTCTAGTCATTGATTAGCATATTCCAGGGGTCGGCAAGTAACTTTGGCCGCGGGCCAATATTTTTTTTAGCCAGTAGGTGGCGGGCCAGCTATGGATACAAATTAAATACTCTTATATAGGCCTATAATCGCAGAATATGATGGGTCCGTCACCGTCCGTGGATCATTCGTTTTTTCAAATTAAAACCAAAAATAAAAAGATCAAAAACTACTTGTTTTTCCATTATTTATTTCCTGAACTAAAATGAAAAAACGAATAACGACGGGTTTTCTGATTGTACTCAGATCAAAACTGAAAAAATGAATTACTGGATTAGACTAATTTTAATTTTGATTTTTTATTTTGAATTTAACACCTTAGGCATATATCAAGGAAATCATTTTAAACAGATCAAGTAGCCTACTATTGTGGTAACAGAACAGATTACAGCCATTTTAATAAAGGTGTGAATCATGCCTCATTCGCTTATAGTCCGACTTTTGAACTTTATTCCTTTTTTTTATTATTATTTATTCGGGACACACACATACACACCTAAGGTTTAAGGAGGTCTGTCAATATAAATATTAGGCTATTTTAACATTGTAGGCCTACTGTCAGCAGAGAAAAAAATGCCACAGAAAAACTTTATGAAATATAAATAACATAAATTCAATAAACTCAAAAAATAAACTCAAATTTCTAAGCAACATAAACGAAAATCATATTGCCCTACTGACAAATGAAGTAGGCTATTTTCTGCCGAACTATTTCAAACATCTTTGCAAAAAAAGAATGTTGTTGACTGACAATGGTTTCAGTACCAAACAGCTCCTCGGAGCTAGGTGTACAGGTGGTCAGAATTAAGTGCGGATACGCTGTCAAAAGGTGTCGGGATGGGCTATTGTCAGTCAGACCGCCCGCTCCTTCCAAAGTACACCAGAGTTCTGACCGCTACCGTCTTTTGACGCGCGAATGGACACAAAGTGGTCAAGCGTATAATGGCGCTTTTCCACTGCATGGTACGGCTCGGTTCGGTTCGGCTCGGTACGGTTCGACTCGCTTCGCTTTTCCACTGCGTGGTACAACTCGACTCGGTACGGCACAGTTCGGTTCGCTTTAGCTCGGTTGCTTTTCCACTGCAGTTAGTACCGCTTCAAAGTGGGTGGGACTGATCGTTATAGTTGCCGTCTCTATTGCCATGACATCATCATATTAAATGCGAATTTTTCATTCCGTGTTTCCCCATCCACTCCTCGGCAACCAACGAGAGGAACGTCTGCACCTCGTCCACTGACCACGATTCAGCCATTTCTTTTTTGAAGTTTATACTCTTTTTTTTTTTAAAGCAAATACTTTTAAAACAGGCGCTACAGCTGTTGGCTGTTGTCTACTGGCTATTTAAATCTAGCGGGTTTAGTGTCTCGTGTCGTAAATACAATGAAGCTGGTAGTGATGATTCTGTCTGGCCAATCAGTGATCTGCAGTGTTTTCACGTCACATTTTAGTATCGGTACAGTACGCTTGGAACCTCAACAGAGGTGGTACCATTTAAAGCGAGCCGAAGCGAGCCGTACCGTACCGTACCATGCAGTGGAAATGCGCCATAAGTGAGCCGTACCGAAACGAGCCGTACCGTACCATGCAGTGGAAAAGCGCCAAAGCGTGCCGTACCGAAACGAGCCGTACCGTACCATGCAGTGGAAAAGCGCCATAACTAGACGCGGCAGGCGCGAATGTAGATTTTTATATGTAATTAAATTAAATATGTAAATTTAGGGTTGGTGATGTCACTAACCCGGGAGGAATGTGGTGTAGTCTCTACCAGCCGTTTGCTGTAGTCCTTAAAAAGCGATTTCTTTAAAAGCAAATATCTCCCTTTGCTTTGAACTTTGAGCGTCGTAACTTTGCAGATGTTGTTTATGCTCAAACAGCAACATTACACACTAACTAAAGTTAGAAAAGTGAAATCATAATCAACCACCGCTTTAAAAACCGGATAGTTCGATTTCGGATATTTCACGTCATGTTCGAATGCATATTCGAATATCGAATAAAAAGTGACAGCCCTAGTAAGAACATTAGCAAAACGTTCTTAGATCATGTTTTTGTTTGCTGTGAAGAGCTTGACCTGCGGGTTGGTGGTGATGTAGAAACCCGGTACGCCTGCTTTCTCCAGCGTGTTCTGCTGATCCAGAACCTTCTGATCCATTTCAGCCACGATCTTCTCATCCATCATCCTCTGCTCATCTTTCACTCGCTGATCGAGAGCCTGAAACGGTGACGGTCAGGCAGTGTTCGCTGTGGGACTCGATAAAAACACACCAATCTTACCTCATTTTCTGCTCGCTGATTGGTTTTCATAACGGCCAAATTATGAGACTTGCACGCTTGCAGAGCCTGTTTGTGTTTCCGAACCAAATCCTGCTTGAGCGCTGAAACAGAAAGACACACAAATCACACACTCCTTGTTTTCAGTATGGCCTGAAACACTCACACACACACACCTCTGTGTTCGCTGTGTAGTTTCTGTCTCTGGTTATAGAGGTTTTTCTCCGTCAGATGTTGAATGTCCAGCAGCCCTTGCACTATTTCATACACCGTCCCGTCGATGAGCGCTTGAGCCAGATCACTGAGCGTGGTGTACGACAGACGCTGCTGAAACGAGCTGAAACAAACACACTTATTACTCCACTTACAAGAGCAGACATGGTAGAAAGTGTTTAGACTGCCAAAGGATCGATAAACATTATATTTTTGTTAGATATATGTGTTTAGATTTGTAGAAGGGGAACTACCAAATCTGTTAAAGCGGTGGTTGATTGTGATTTCACTTTTCCTAACTTTAGTTAGGCCACGTCCACACGAAGCCGGTGCGTTCCCGATCCGATTTTTTTTTTTTCTCGTTCTAAAAAAAAATTCCGTAAACACGGCGTCGTCTCAGGAAATATCTGCGTACACACGAAACCACTGAAACCGACTGAAAACGGTGTAGTATATATGCCAGACCAGTATGGGGCGCTGTAATTCTGACACAGAGATACACTATACACGGAGAAGAAGACTTTGAGCATGCGCATAACCTTGCGCGCTGTATACAAACCAAGAAGAAGAGGACGAAGATTATCGCTTGTTGCTCACCACAGTTGCAGTGAAGCAATATATTTTGCTGTAATAAAGTTAGTAGGCTTAGTAGCTTCTGCAGCACGAACACAATCATGTAAGTCCGCCATTATTTTTGTTGCTGTTACGCGTGACACAGACGACACGTGATGTGATGACATCATCGTTTCACAAAATATACGGATTGGCTGTACACACGAAACCGCAAGGGTGTCGTTTTCAGATTTATCCACTTTGGGACCCGGTTTCAAAAAATAGCGGTTTCAGTCTCCCAAAACGCCGGATCCGTGTGGACGAAACGCCAATACGATAAAAAATGTATACGTATACAGCGAAACGCGTCTCCGTGTGGACGGGCCCTTAGTGTGTAATGTTGCTGTTTGAGCATAAACAACATCTGCAAAGTTACAACGCTCAAAGTTCAAAGCAAAGGGAGATATTTGCTTTTAAAGAAATCGCTTTTTAAGGACTACAACAAACGGCTGGTAGAGACTACACAAGCTTCCTCCCGGGTTAGTGACATCACCAACCCTAAAATTTACATAAACCCCACCCCCGGAACACGATTTATAGATTATCATGACAGAATATGCTAATCAATGACTAGAAGATAACTACACATCAGCTTCATAAATTCATCAACTAACCATTCAGAAATGTCCTGTTGCTTCTACATGTTGTCACTTCTTCTTGAGTCTCTCCATCATTGTCTGACTCCGGTTTGAACATAAAAGGCTGAAAGTTTTTGAAATTTTCAGTGCATGTGTGTGTGAGGTAAAATGACACAAGCTCTTGAAGCTCCGCCCCCTGCGCCGGGAGCAGCAGCTCATTTGCATTTAAAGGAACAGACACAAAACGGTGTGTTTTTGCTCACCCTCAAAAAGTGACAATTTTAACATGCTATAACAATATCTGTGGGGTATTTTGAGCTGAAACTTCACACACACACTCTGGGGACATCAGAGACTTATTTTACATCTTGTGAAAAGGGCATTATACCACCCCTTTAATGGACATTAGTATTCGAGAATTATTAAATGGTCAAACAGACTGTTTCACATGGTTTTGAACACTGATCTGGTGTGATCTGGTGTGGTGTGGTGTGATCTGGTGTGGTGTGTGTACCTGGGCAGGTCCTTCACAAGCGCCTGCAGCTCTGACAGCAGGTAATAGTGTCTCTCTTGTTGTCTGGCAGCATCAGACTGATCATCACTGCAGTATGTGTCCATCACACATTCAGACCTTATGGGAAGAGGAAAAGAGCTCATTATAAATCAATACATCTGACGGATGAGTCACACTCACAATCAGAATGAAAACACACAAGGAATGAGTTATGTTTTTTCAGAATCTCTGAGTACATACATACATATATGACATGAATATGTAGAACATTTAAATAGGACTAAGAAAGAAAATAATAATAATACTAAAGTGGTACACATCTGGAGCAGAAAACTTATGTACAGATTTGAGCATTATGTACTTGTATATACAGCTGTATAAATAAAAATATGTATATATGTATGCATTTACTCAGTGTTGTTATCTTTAACTAATACTGTAATTATTAAAATTGTTTTCGCTGACTGAAATAAAGCTAAAGCAAAATAAAAGAAGAAAATCAAGATTTTGAAGAAAAAACATTAAAAACATCACATCACATTTTAGGAACCTGGTAAAATTAATAAACGCACTTAATAAAATGACTTAAACTTACACTAAAAATAAATAAAACGAAAATATAAAATAAAATCTAATGTAAAATATAATTATATACTTATAATTGTGTATAAATAAAACTACAATAACACTGAATTAAGTAACTTGGCAACTGTAAACATACTACTTTTAAGACTTAAATTATTATTATTGTGATTAAATGTAAGTATTGAATGTAGTGAATAAAAGAAAGATTAACATCTAAATAAAAACATATTACCAAAATATGCCAAGAAAGTAGTAGAAATTGAATATGAAGTCTTATGCAATGCAATAAGGGGGATAATTGAACATAGATCGTTTTGCATATGTACTGACTGCAAATAAAAATATGAAATCAATATGAATTATGTATTCACCGTTTGTTTCTCTTCAGACTCCGATGGCTTTAAAGAACTGCATCGTCTCATTACTAAACGAGATTAAACTGAACGAAACTCTTACCCGCGTTATGTTTCAAGTCCCAGAGACGAAAAGATGAATGTTTAAGGTGTGTCGAGTTTAAATACAAAAACAATCTTTCACTGAATGTACAGCATGCTTATATTAGAGATTCAAGTGATGATGATGATGATTGTTTTGAAATGTGTGTGTGGAGGTTAGCGCATGCGCAGCAGCGGCGTCCTGAGGTCCTTCAGCACGCAGGGCTGCCCTTTCATATGCCTTAGAGTTTTAAATAATAATTCACTATTTTAAACATAGACATCGATACAAAATAACAATTTTTTTTGTTGTAATCCATGTCTATATAATAATAATAATAATTTCTTATTGTAGGCCACTCGTTTCATTGCATTCATAATTTTCCTTTTCTTTCTCAAAACACGTTTCCCAAGGTTTTTCCCCTCTTACTGTTGTTTTAACTCACTGTTCTAAATGTTTTAATTTAGTAGTTATTTGATTTGTGTGATTTCTTTAATTAGCGTGTCGCTGCGCTGTGCGCCGCTCACCAGCAGATGTCGCTGTTCACTCAGTTTCTCATCAGCATCACTGAAGTCTCCTCATCATCATCTCATCATCATCCGAGAACAGAGTCAGAAGCATCACGACTCGCGCGCTGTTACATCGAGACTAATGCATGTAGATAATATAATGACTTCAGAAAATGCATAAACTCAAGATGAATGGCACGAATATGGATTTACGCGTGGATGGATTGGACAGATGAAGCCACTCCAGTGTGGATCTGAACAAATCATCACCTGACCATCATGATTTAGGTATTCTAAAGAAGATAGAAGGGTTTTCTTTTTTATTTTAGCGTCGTTATGATTAAATTAGCAGAACTTATTTGATGAATCCCTCGTTTAGATGTGCAGTGCTGATGTTTGAGCGTCTCTAATCCAGCATCCCTGCAGATCTTCAGTGACATGAAGCTCCTGCGATCATGGCCACAAACACTTCTCTGTACTTTCGCATCGTCGAGGGACGAAATCTGCCTGCAAAAGATGTGTAAGTTCTCGCAAAACAACTCGGCTTGTCTGAAAGGTGTTGCATGAGAGTCATGATGCTGATCCGATTATGATCTCAAGTGTTTGATCTGGAGTCATAATGCTGTTGACATGACGATGATGATGATGATGATGGTGTTGTGTGTTTTTGTCCAGTTCTGGAACCAGTGACCCGTACTGCATCGTCAAAGTTGACAACGAGGTCGTGGCCAGGTGAGTGTCACATTCTTACCTGTGTGTGTACTTAATATAGAAGTGCTGTCAGCCTGTCAAATCGAGTAATCACATCTAACATTAAAGATTGTGTGTGTGTGTGTGTGTGTGTGTGTGAATATATATGTGTGTGTGTGTGTGTGTGTGTGTGTGTGTGTGTGTGTGTGTGTGTGTGTACTACAGTCAAACCAAAATGTATTCAGACATCTTCAACATTTCTCACATTATCACAGTTTATTCGCTATAGTTTAGAAAATGGTAATAAAATATGATCAAATCAGTTGATATTTGACTGGTTTTGTCCGTCCTTCTGTTAGACTGTCTCACACATGAATTATGTTGAATATCTGTCAGCTGTTAAATTTAACTACACAATTAGATAATACCAGTTTAGCTCAAACAATCACCAAGCAATGCTTAATTTAGTTCAGTCTGTGTGTAAAAAGAGCATTAGCAATTAAAGAAAACACACTTCAGCAAAACATGATCAGGTCAAAGTGTCTGAAGCATTTTTGGTCCCAAATTTTTATAAATGTCACTGGTAGTCACTGTATGAAGAATTTTTGGGTATAATATGTCACAGTTTACTTTATTTTGCTCTCCTCACTTATAAATGAACTATAGTGTCCTGCACACACTAGTAAAAAAAAATCTGGTGTCTGAATTATTTTTGGTTTGACTGTATATATGTATATGTGTGTACACACACACACACACACACACACACACACACACATATATACAGGACTTAAAATTAACACTTGCCAAGCGACAAATTGTTGTTTAGTATATGAGTGTTTAGTCACTCGCCAATTGGCCGGTAACATTTTTATGAATTCTATCAATGCATGAATATGAACAAACATGAGCGACGCTCGGGACAGTTGACGGATGCATCGTCACGAATGTTTAAGCCTTGACAAGAAGATGCAAAACGGAAAGGGAGCTCGTTTCGTTACTCATGTGCTGTGCGGAAAGTTTAGTGTGCGCGAACATCCGACGCGAACGCCCAGAAAGCCGTGTCTCTGACAGCACGCGGAAACTAAACTGAGCTCTCTTCCAGTTGAGCGGACAAATTCATGCAAAATTATGTTAAAAATAGCGATATTCTAGTAAGAATAGTCGGTTATGTCTTGAGTGAATGCAAACAGTTGAGAAAGTAAACGCATGCGTATCAGTATCATTACATTAGATCAGTGTATTCACTCTTAAAGTGACAGCAGCCTAATATTCCTGCCGTCTGCGTTTATAATGTTAATCAAACAAAGGACAAAAAATCTTCACCACTCTTGTCTGAATAACCTTTGTAACTTTAAGAATGAATTATAAGGATGTTTAATTTACAGTGAGTGGTATATTACATTTGCATACTTTATGAAATTTCTGTACGTGAAAACCACTGTCAGATAAACCGGAAAAGCACAGTTTATTTCATTTGTATCTTTGTTACATTGTATTTATTTGTGCTTTTGCTTGTAATTTGATGATTTGTTCTTATTTTATTACTGATGGTTTACTTGTCTTTAATAATTTTTTTACATTTATATTAGTTAGTCTAGTAGTTTTAGCTGCAGGGCTGTCAACTCTCACGCATTAAGCGTGAGACTCACGCAATTGACACTTTTCACACGCTCTCACGCCACACATCCATTTTCTCACACACAGAAAAATTGTGGAGCAAAGAGGTACTTTTAATATTAAACTAATTCTCAGCTCTTAGATTCCGTCAATTTTATTACGAAATTCAGACAAAAATACGTTTGGCGCTTGTAAATGTGACGTGACAGATCGCTGAGCGCCTCAGTTCAAGTGCACGTGAACCGATCATCTGTTACTTTTTTATTTAAAGATGCAGTACAACTTACCGAAAGTATACATAATATCGACCAATTAGTGTTTTTCAACCACGGAAAGAGGTCAATATAACAGCAGGAGAACAATTATGTCACATAACGTTACATTTACCTCAGGAAAGCCATTTAACGACCATAGCATGTTAATTGAATAGAAAAAATAGCTAGAGAGGAGATTTTGCTGAGCACTATATTACATATTTATTATATTTTTACTTATGTCATTAAATAATTGTTATTATAACAAAAACTGCATTATATTTAATTTAATATTATTTTTAACCTTTAATAATACCAGCAGATTGGGCCCTCTATGTTTACAGCATTAGGTGAGATTATTTTTTTAAATAAAATTTAAAATAAACATGTATCCAAAATAGTCAATATTGAATCAAAATCGGAATCAAATCACAAGAATGGAATTGAAATCTTGAAATTTTTGTCAAGCAATAATAAAAACTGTATCCTACCAGTCATTGTACAATGTAAACATTGTAACATGTTGTCACTAAACTTCATAAAATTCTATTTAGTTACCAAATGTTTTGACAATCACAATTACACTTATTGTGATGCAATATTTGTTTTTACATACCCCCCCCCCCCCCCCCCCCCCTCTCCAAAAAAAAAAAAATCTCACTCCAAGCTAAACTCAAAAGTTGGCAGCCCTGTAGCTGTGGTATCGAAAGTGGAATGGAGAATTGTGAATTTTGGTGTCATTACTGCAAAAACAGTTTTATGGCCGCGATTGATGGCAGGGAAGTTTTAAGTCACCGGATATATATATATATATACAGTATATATACACACACAGCATTTTAAACTGACAGGAAGAACTAACACCAGGTGCTGTTTATAGACATATAGATGTAAGGTTAGTCGTCATTTATAGCTAGATGTGTAAATGTGTGTGTAAGCCACATCTCTAAACACATTCATATTGCATTTGTCACTATTTTGCATGATCGATTAATCATCATAATCATTCATTGATTGCTTGCATGGTGATTAATTGTGCTGATCATGGTGTTGTTATTGATCTAATTGATCGACCACAGTTGGACACTAATGCAAATGATGAAAGCATTAATGCACGTTACATCATCAGCTGGTTACCACGGAGAACTACATCATTGAAAAATAATAATAAAGATTGCGCGTGAGGTTGTGTGTTGCGCTGCTTCCACATGCTGTATTGTGAGAGTTTCCTGAACAGCACACCTGGTGTGGCGCATATTTAAAAAGCTTTGTGTCTTTTGAAATGGAAATGCTCAGGCCTCCCTTTGAGAAATTGGGTGAATTGATTGATTGTTTTCCATCGTCGTCACTTATGGCCATTTAAATTGTTCTCTGTATCCGGGCAGATTGTAATTCAGGCTCTAATACATATACATGTGTGAAACTAACGACGCTGAGCGTTTGCAGTGAAGCGTTTAGTGAGCCGTGTGTTTTCTGTGTCCCGTCCAGAACCGCGACCGTCTGGAAGAACTTGAATCCGTTCTGGGGGGAAGAATACACCCTTCACCTGCCAACGGGCTTCCATACGCTCACCTTCTACGTCATGGATGAAGACACTATTAGGTAACAAACGTGTAAAAGCTCACGTGTGTGTCCAGAACGCATGAGGTTAGAGTGAATGAGCATCTGACGGACGCTTCTGCTCTTGTTTGTGTTGTGGAGACCCGTCTGCCCACTAACACACACGACGCAGTGTTTGTAAATGAACACACTCATAATCACAGCAGAACATTTGCACGCACAAACACACAGATGGAGTGATGACCACAGCTCTGGTCTGTTCTCCTCACAGCGCAAACATGACGTTCCTCCTCAGTGTTTCTGTCTCGTTTTCCAGCACAAATATCTAAAACATTCTCAAATCAAGAGACATTTACTGGAGAAGAAGCGAAATGAGTGAAGATGTTAAGTTTTGCTTTCTGAAAAATGTATCAAATTTACAGAGTGCGAATTACCCCACCATAATTGGGGGGTACTGCCCCTTCACTTCTTCTATGACCATCATGGTCCACTACTATATCAATCCCCACCGTGATCGTCAAGTGCAACATGTGTTGTGTAACACACATACAAGGTCTAAACATGCGACAAACTGATAATCAGTAGGCTACAGAATATCTCATTGTTATTTTGATCAACTCCCAAGAGTTAGAAGTTAAGTGCACTGAAATACCATTCTAATTACTAGTAAAAGTAATACCTTTACAAGAAGCCTATTGCCTATTTCAGGGTTTTCCCTGGCTCAAAATGAGGCAGAGGTGGTAAAATCATAATAATGTATTTTAATAATAAGATAATTAAATGTGTATTTTTTTGTAGATCATCATATAGCCTGATGTGTTTCCCACATTTTTTTGTTGGTGGAGCTTGGTATCTCTAGGGGGTCCGGGAGCATGCCAACCCCCCCCCGGAGGAAAATTTTGTACATTTTAAAGATAAATTCATTAATCTGGTGCACTTTGAGTCACCCGAATCCACTGTTAAAAATAAATAATCCACCCGCAAACCGCCTATATTCTTTGATTTAGATATCTGCATCTGATCATCACATTACAATTATTCAAATTCTTATTGTTAAGCATGATAATATGGTAACATATCACACTGAAGTAGGCTGATTTAAAATGAACATTTATTTAAAATAAAAGTTCTTCTTTTGGCAAAATTACATTTCCTTAATAGCCTAAACAGAGGCTTTACTCCCTTCAAGCTTAAATTGTCAATGTTTCATTACATCACTGTTTGAAAACACTCAGAATAATTTTTTGTACCTTTATAAAGGGCATTTTCCCCTAATTTTATTAAATGTATGCTCCATCTTTCATTTCAAATTCTTAAATTTGATAAATATATTCAATTAAAATAATTAGGCTGTTACCAATAAAATTAAATAATTTACATTGAAAAATTATAACTGTATTAAATTAGATTATTTTATTTTAAATATTTTTGAATATACAAATAAGGAATGTTGAAAAGAATGATACTTTATGAAACTAGCGTTTTGTCATTCAACATTGACACTTGCTTGAGAAGTCGTTCTCTATCTCCGTTGCTTCTAGCCACGGTGGTTAAAAATGGTACGGTCCACAATAGGGGTGTCTGAAATCGCTTTACATTAAAATGTTCCTACAGTGAAAATAGGAGTTGACTTGTATTGTAACTGTAATTATATTTTTTCACAATATCAGAAAAATTATCTGATCTCCCCAAAACTGATATTTCTGTCCCTTTGGGGACATTGGGGGGTATAGTACCCCCCAGTACCCCCTGTAATTCGAACTATGCAAATTTATGCTTAAAACATTAATTTAATTTAAGAATGTTTTAGATAATTGTGCTGGAAATAGAGACAGAAACACTGAGGAAGAACGTCATTTTTTGCAGTGTTTCATTCACTCTTAAAAATAAAGGTTATTATTATTATTAAGGTTGAAGAAACTTTAACATCCTTGGAATCTTTCCATTGCACAGAAGCTTCTTATAGTGGACAAGGTTCTTTAGTTTAGATTATTAAAATGGTTCTTTTAAGATCTGTTCACTGAAATGTTCTTTGTGGAACCAAAAATGGTTCTTCTTTGGCATCAAACCTTTTGGAACCTTTATGTGTTTCATTGTATCATTTGGTTCTAAATGGAACCTTAAAAGGTTCCGTCAGGTGCTTCATATATAGAACATTTCATGGGATCATTTGATGGATTTAGTTTAAATTAATTATTTTTTTTTAGTATTATTATTGAATTTGATGAATTTAAACTTACTTAATCACTAAAAATAATTGAAATAACCCACTAAACATGAAAGTATTAGGCGATCATTTAAGACATTTCTCCTTTTTGGCATAAAGGGTTATTTATAATAAACAGAACCTCACTGAACCCTTTTTAAAAGTGAAGATCTGTCTGTTTTTTTCATTTTCATTATGTCTGTCTGTGAATCTGGAAGAGCTGATGGTCATGATGGTTTGATATGGAAACGTCTGATCATTAATACGCATCTCATGTTGTGTTTCATGCCACAGTCATGATGATGTCATTGGTAAGATCTCCCTGAGTAAAGATGTGATCGCTGCTCAACACAAAGGTAAGCGTGTGCTGATGACTGGCAAGATTCATATATATACAGTATATATATATATTCATGTCACTTTCCTTATTTCTGACCTTTACAGTTTTATGAGACTGACACTTTTTCTGTTTTTGTTTAATATTGGATTTTTCTACTTGGGATAACAAGTGTACAGAAAATAGACCCATTCGACACAGATTAAAATTCAGATTATTTCCTCAATTAACAAAACCTAAACACATTGCATATAAGAAACCTGTAAAATAAAGCCCGGCAATAAAGTAAAATGAGAACAGAATAACATATTAAAAGATAATTTGGAGGGGAAAAAAAATATTTAAAAACATATATTAAAAGATAATAAAAAAAATAAAAATAAATTAAATACACACACACACACACACACACACACACACACACATATATATATATATATATATATATATATAGTTTTTATTTTAAATATTTTTATATATATATATATATATATATATATATATATATATATAAAATTTAAAATGATATATCCAGAAAAGGGATCTATAAAATCAGCCAGAACTTTATCTAAAAGTTCTTTATTCTTTGTTATTTTGTGTTTCCTTTATGATTTATTCAGAGCGCTGGTTAGATATTTCCTAGAACTGATTTGCATTCATCCTCCACACCTACAAGATAAAATATATCTCACTTCTCATTTCTTTAAAAATAAATCATTTTGAAGAGATAATTCTTAAGAGTTCAGTCCCAGCTGTCATTTCTAAAAATATGATTTTTGCAAAACAAAATTCTTGAAGAGAGAAGGGAAGTGAAGACCCACAAGCATCTAAATGTAAAATGTAAAGAGAAACAGGAGGTGACTGCATAATACACATTTAAATTCATGCATTCAAATCAGTGTTATTTTAGTATCAGTGAGATACTATCATAGTTTTATTTTTAATTAGAAATAAAACCACAGAAACTGAAATAGTTGGACACAATCTTGTTTTGTCGTTGCACACTAAAGCATGAGCTATGAAAGTGAACGCGGGGTTTAAAACCGTGATGATTTCCTCCACCTTCGTCCGGCAGTAATTCCCTCATGCTGTTCTCAGCTGGAACGGAGGAGTTGTTAGTTATTATAGGCGCACACATGATGTATTAGCGAGCACGCCACCCCACAGTGGGTTTCATGTCTTCCCAGCATGCACCTGCCCTGCATGAATCACTGCAGCCTGTCAGGCCTGACTCACCCCTCACCCACAGGATCATGGGAAGCGTTCGGCTCTGGAAAACTCTCAGATGAGGGATTTATTGTAACTGTAAACTCAAACTGTACTGGTTTAAAATGATGATCACATCAGCATGCATCCATACTACTTTTTGCTGGTATACTGTGCATGGTTATGTGAATTTTATCTATGCATGCACACTGTATCCCACAATGCAATATGCACTGCTTGACCTTCCATTTCCAGTGTGACAAATGAACTGCGAGTGATGTCACTGTTTTAACATTTTTTGATCATACTATTGCAAATCTTTAACATCATCCTTTATTATTTATTACAAATGATATTAAATATTTTGCATTTTTAACTCAATATAAAAAATTTTGCATTTTTTTTATTCAATATAAATTAATGGTTATTATAGTTAACTAAAACTAAAGCCATTAAAAATATATTTTCTGTACTTAAAATAAAATAAATGTTAACGGAAATAAAATATTTTTAATTTAGTTTATCTTAATGTACTGAAATAACTAAAATGAAAACTAAACAAAAAATGTATTAAAAAATATATAGACATATTAAAAAATACATAACAACAAAATTACAAAAACTTTAAAAAAACAAAAAACAATTTTAAAATATTAAATCTTTAATGCAATATAAAATGAGTCAAGATGTTTAAATTCACAGGTTATTATAGTTAACTACAACTTATTAGTTAATATTATTAAATTAATTAATATTATTAAATTAGTTAATATTATTAACTAATTATTAACTATTAGCTAATTATTAACTAACAGTAGTAAATGAAAACAGAAAAAACTTATTCTAAATATAAAAAAAACTATAATAGTATATCTCAATGATGCTAAAATAACACTGATTTACAGTTGATATTACTTCACATGTGTGACCCTGGATCACGTCACCAGTCTCGAGTCGCACGGGGATATCTGTGGCAATAGCCAACAATACATTGTATGGGTCAAAATTATCGATTTTTCTTTTATGCCAAAAATCATTAGGATATTAAGTAAAGATCATGTTCCATGAAGATATTTAGTAAATTTCCGACCGTAAATATATAAAACATGTATTTCTGTGAGTGAATGCAGCACAATCGCCAACATAAATGAACAACTTTAAAGGAGATTTTCTCAATGTTTTGATTTTTTTGCTCCCTCAGATTCCAGATTTACAATAGTTGTATATCGGCCAAATATTGTCCTATCATAACAAACCACACATCAATGGAAAGCTTATTTATTCATGTATAAATCTCAATTTAAAAAAAATTACCCATGTGACTGGTTTTGTGGTCCAGGGTCACATTTGTCACACCAGGAAAAGGAAGGTTTGCATTGCATTGTGGGATAGGCCTACAGTACCTGCAGTTCATTCAGGCTGTATTTGTGTTCAGTTCACAATATAAATACTTTACACTGAATACAAATAATAGTGTGCTTTGAGAATAAGTGAAAGATCAGCTCACAATGTAACGTGTTTTCGTCCTGCAGGCTTGGATAACTGGCTGAATCTGAGCCGTGTGGATCCAGACGAGGAGGTTCAGGGTGAGATTCATCTGGATCTGGAGCTTCACCGAGACGCTCAGAGAACCGTCCTGCACTGTCACGTCATCGAGGCTCGGTGAGGAGCGTTCCTTTCCTTTCACTCATCCCACGCTTTCTGCATCTCTAGCTTCCTAATCCGGCTTTCTAATAAACCTGCCATTGTATATCACAAATACTGTTGGCACTGACAGATTGCTTTTGTCACTCTATTGTAAAGCATCGGCTGAATGCACACATGTAAATGTTCTCAGTTGTATTTAGGCATCAGCTCTTTCTCCTAAATTCCCATTAATCTTTCACAAAGTTTATTGTCGTGTGTGTTTGTGTTGGTTTCAGAGATTTGGCTCCTCGTGATATTTCTGGTACCTCTGATCCGTTCACCAGAATCATCTACAACAACCTGAGCGCTGAGACATCGGTGAGAGGACGAGTCTTCATCTATACACTCATCAGAGCGTCTCGAGCTGCGAAACAGACCAAAAACCTCATTAAAACACCATGAAAGTGGTTCATTCACACTTCTGTCTTCTGAAATCATCTGATGATCACTGGATATGAGGAACAGACCTCAATTTAAGTCACTATTAAAGATAAAAAAGCTGAAGCTCATGCTTTTGCATTCACAACAATATATCAACATGAATATAAAATAATAATAATTTGTATTATTTTACTATGATGAGGATTCTTATTACTAAATACAAATATTAAACAATATAAGAAATTCTACTATTGTAATATTTCACTGTAAAAAAATAGTATTTAATAGTAGCTGCAGTCCGTAACTTTTTGGGGTTGTAATAATGTTTTTAACTCCAGTGGTACTGGTGGATTTCCACAGTAAATTCGAGCATGTGTTTGCGTCATTACGTCACATCTGTCCACATAAAGAAGAGTCTCGGCTAGTCGGCTATGAGTGTGAGGATGCTGGAGATTTATAGCCTTTTCTCACAGCACTTGATATAATTAAACTTAGCAATATAACAATTTGATGGCGGATCCAGAATGGTTCAAACGACAATCACCAACTGGAGATTCTCCCGCTGTAAAACGCAAAAGACTTCGGACTTCGGAGCGGCTACAGAAAAAAAGAGACTGCAACCGGCCAGTGCGAAAACAAGGATAATATCGGAAGGGCATTAAATGTAGTCACGCAATGCTGATGTTGTTAACATTAACAATTTGAGAACAAAGTATAATTTGCACGGTTTGACGTGATATGATAAGCGATCGTTAGATTTAATCAGCGTGATTTACTGCAATGCTTTTTTCCCTTAGTTGGTCAGAACAAAAGTGGATGTTACTTGTTCAGACGACATTTTCCGGTGAAAATTCTTATGTTGGTCAAACTTCCAAAAAGTAGAATCTGTGATTGCGAATGCCAGGATCACACCGGCGGCGACTGACAGCCGCACATTCTCCTCAAAACATCGGATTCATCCGCGCTGTTGCCGTGCCGACGCACAACCCACGTAAAGTTGATAATTGAGTGAATAACTGCAATTACAGATTTTGAACAGAGATGGCGACAAAGAGGAAAAACTACGGACTGCAGCTTTAAGAAAAATATAAAAAATAAAAAAATAAATTGAGTGCAACAGTAAAATTACAATACCAATATTTATGTCTCCATTATGTTGCACCATTGAGCTTTTATATTAGCAGAAAACTGCAGGGAGCCCTTAAAGCCTCTCTTTTGTTAATAACAGCCAGTTTATACACGCTTCTCATTACTACAGTAGTTGATGAAGATGGTTGGTGCATGTTGTGTTTTCAAGTGCATGTTATAAATGACCCAAACTCAGAGCAGATGCAGATGGAGTTTGTGTGGAGCAGCTTTTACTGTGAACGAGACGCTCTGAGACTCTGAAAACACCGGATCATGAGCTGCTCGTGTGTAAATGAACACACTGAAACATGCAGTTCAGTCAAACGAGTGTGTTTTCTCTAGATCATAAAGAAGACGCGGTTCCCGCACTGGGACGAGACTCTGGAGTTGTGTTTGGATGAAGGTGCTGATGATGAAGGTGGAAGCGTCACGGTGGAGGTCTGGGACTGGGACATGGTGGGCAAGAACGACTTTCTGGGAAAGGTGAGGTGACAGTCTGACCGGATCCAATCTGACCTCTGACCTGTAATGCTGCCAGAATCATAATCATACACTGTTCGCTCGTTGGCCAGAGGAGAACTGAGACTGAGTCTGGGTTCTCACAAGGGTTTTTCTCCATTCTGTCACTGATGGAGTTTTGGTTCCTGGCCACTGTCGCCTTTGGCTTTTGGCTTTTGGCTTTTGGCTTGCTTAGTTGGGGACATTTAATATTCAACAATATTATTGATCTCCTGCATTATATGAGAACTGAACTGAGTTGGACGATGACATCACAGTTTTCTCCAGAGCGGCTGTATAGATAACTAAATTAATAACTTTTTTTACACCAAAAATTAACCATCACTGAACTTACTTAAGATGGACTATGACGCTATTTTTAAAGCTGCTTTGAAACAATTTGTATTGTAAAAAGCGTTAAATAAATAAAGGTGACTTGACTTGACAGTCAGTCCATTGCTAAAATAAATTAATTGTCACTGGCGTGTTTCCATCCACATATTTTAATGCAAATTTTGGGACATCACTTTAAAAATGGAAATGAAATGGAAACACTAAGATGTGCATAAAATCTTAAAATGTGCATTAAAAACATGCGCTCAATTGAGGTGAAAGAAAACCATTGCATAAACTACAATGTAAACTACAACTTTTCTCCAGTTTTCCAGGAAGTGACAGTTTTGTTCTCTAGAACACATGGAATGGAACTGGTGCTTTATTCGCAAATGTTTTATATGCGATAGTCCAATTTTTGGCACAAGTTTGCTTTGCAACTTTGAATGGAAACATAATTACTACCACATTACTGTTCCTCTGAGACCGTTCAACAAATCACCTCTTCCTCTTCAGTGCTGAATAATGAGATTTACAGAACCGCTCGGAGCTCGACATAAACACTCGACACTCGTTTCACAGAGTTATCTTATTGAGTTTCTAATAAGTCTGTGAACATTAAAGGGATAGTTCCCAAGACTCACCGTCTTGTCGCTCCAATCCTGTGTGTTCTTTCTCCTGTGTAAAACAAAAGCATATGATTAGCATGAGTGTATGATGATGACAAATGTTATTAAGTGATAATGTGTTTGTTGGCTGATGCCTGCTGACTGCATGTGTTTGTGTTGGTTTGCACAGGTGGAAATCCCGCTGTCCTGTTTGCACAGATCGCCTCTGATGCAGGGCTGGTTTCGTCTGCTGCCGCTGGGAAACACCGAGGACGATGCAGGGTGTGTGTGTGTGTGTGTGTGTTTTACAGTGCAGTCACATTCATTAGCAGGTGTGTTTGAGATGGTAATGCTGCTTCAGAGATCGTTGTCTTTGTGTTTGCTCATGTTTTAATGACGATCTGCTTCCAATGATGGCAACACAAGGCGCTGTTCACTTGCACAAGCTTCTGGAGGACACATACGTCTGAAGTAGTGAGTTTAGGTGTAAGGATTCAGAGCCAGTGGTTGTTCTGTAGGCAAACATCAGTGCCTTGAATTTGATGTGAGCGGCTATTGGCAACCAGGGCATTTTTATGAAGATGTGTGACGTGCGTCTCTTCGGCTCGATAAAGACACTCTTGCTTCTGGATCAGTTGCAGGTTTGACAGTGATGCTGGAAGGCCTGAGAGCATTACAATAGTCCAGTCTGGATAGAACAAGAGCTTGGACAAGGAGTTGTATAGCTCCGATAGGAAGGGCCTGATCCTCCTAATGTCGTATAAGGCAAATCTGCAGGACTGGGCAATTTTAGCAATGTGGTCTGTGAAGTTTAACTGATCATCAATCACAACTACAGGATTCCTGGATGGAGTTTTGTTTGAAGAGCCAATATCTGAACGGAGAAGTTGTGATGGAGTGTTGGGTTGGCCGAGACCACAAGCAATTTTGTCTTCGCACAGTTGAGTTGAAGGTGGTGGTTCTTCATCCAGCAAGAAATGTCTGAGATGCAAGAAGCTACCGTCGGATCATCAGGCTGGAATGAGAGGTAGAGTTGTGTGTCGTCAGTGTAGTAGTGATTGGAAAACCGTGGCCCTGTCCCAAATGGCGCACTTCATGTGGACTTTCGGTCTCGTGGACTTAAATTGCGTGTGCTCGCTGAGTCTATGAGTCCGTAGGCCGTCCCATTCAGCATTTTAACGCACTGAAGTGTGCTCAGCAGTGTACCCTTGAAGCGCTCTTCCGCAAAGCCCGCATGGATACAGGCTCCACACACCAGGAATCCTTGCGAAAGGCCAATCAGACAACGAATGGGAGGAGATTTCGCTCACGGACAATTGTTGACATGGCTGAGAAGAAAATATTACGTTTTTTATGACCTAGTTGTACATTTAACCAGTTGTTACCTACAGTTTATACAAACATTATGGTCATCGACCAGTGGTTGATGTCTCAAACATAATAATAGCACGCTGAATAATACGATCGCATTTGATTCATTAAATAAATAGAACCGAATGTCAGGGCTTTACTGAGTCATATGTGAACGTAGTATGAATATTGAAACCTGTAAATTCATCTGAAACTCATGCACATTTTCATTATGTGTTAAAATTGTGATCTTAGTTCAAATGGAACATTATGGGCCCTATTTTAACGATCTGAGACGCAAGTATCAAGCGCAAAACGCAAGTAACTTTGTGGGCGGATCTCGGCGCTGTTGCTATTATACCGGCGGGATAAATGACTCTTGCGCCAGGCGCAAATCTAAAATGTGTTGGTCTGAAGTAGCTTCATTATTCATAGGTGTGGTTTGGGCGTAACGTGAAATAAACCAATCAGAGCGTCTATCTATCTATCTATCTATCTATCTATCTATCTATCTATCTATCTATCTATCGTAATAATGTATGATTTGCAAAAATGAAAACTGCTGCTTCTGTGTAGATGAGAGAATCAAAGTGTATGCGCGTTGTGCACACGCTACACTGATTATGGCCAAGCATGCGCCCTTAAAATAGCATATGAATAACATGCGCAACGCGCCACTGACTTTAGACTAGTTTTTTTTGGTCAGTGGCGGAATTGTTTTCTAAACCTGCAAAATAGCATGAGGGAACATTTGCGCCGGAACACGCCTCCTCTTTGCGCTGAACCGCCCGAGGGAGCGCAAGTGTATTCCTTAGTTTACTGACGTGCATCTGTGGAGGGAGAAGTCCGTTGTGCGCAGGTGCAAAATAGGAATGATACATGTGTCGGTGTACAAAGTCAATTGCGCTGGGTGCAAGATAGGGCCCTATGTATTATTATGTACAACTGTATCATTTAAATAAGCATGATGTATCTATTGTCTAATGCCCAGGTGGCATACACAATATCAAAGTATAGAACTGTAAAAGCAGGCGTGTTGACATGGAGATAAGATGTCGGAGCATAAAAATGTGATTTCTCCTGTCCGACAACAACCAGACCGTTATTTCCGGCGTGACGATCGAGTCTGTCCCAAAAATACCTCTCAATGCGCCCTCGTGGACTCGCGCCAACGGCCCTATAGGTCTGGACTACATGAAGTCACCAAAGTGTGGACTCTAAGGAAGTCCACAAGTCCGGAGTGTGCCATTTGGGACAGGGTCCATGTTTCTGAATGACAGATCCTAGTGATGACATGTAGATGGAGAAGAGAAGCGGTCCCAGCACTGAGCCCTGAGGCACTCCAGTAGCTAGATCTTGTATTTATAAAGTCCAGTTAAGACATTTGTAAAATTACAAACATCCTACAAAATGTATTAACACATTTTAAACTAATACTTACATCCTGATGTTAGCGTCATATGTTGAGCACTGTAGATCCAATCTTATGGGGTAAGCATCACCCCAAGCTGGAGCAAGCAAGGACACATTGCAACAAGCGTGTTGCTGTAGCCAATTTAACAATTGTATGAGATCTATTGGGGGAAGCTTACACTCCTAGCGGCAGCAAAATCTGATACAACAAGCATGTTGTATAATCACGGAACTATTGCTAAAACTAGTGTAGTCTGGCAGGGGAAGCATACACCCTACAGCAATAGCTCAGACTAGCGGCAACAAAACTAATACAACTAGCATGTTTGTATAACCATGGACTAGTATTAAAACTAGTGTAGTCCGGTCGGGGAAGCATACACCCTTTAGCTCCGAGTCAGATGCAGTGTGCAGCTAAGCAATGAAATTGCCTCATTCATGAACATGATTTCTGCTCCCATCCTACGGATTCCATCGGCTGTAGAGGTGAAGATGACGACTCCCATGATTCCACACTCCTTCACAGGACCATCAAGCTACGATGTTGTTAGTGTTGAATACCAGACCTCTGCGGTGAATGTACTGTGTATTTTGCACAAGTATGTTACCGATACCTAGGTAGCTTTAGCCACAAGCATGTGGTAACTTTAACACAGCATGTTGCAATAATCAGATGCAAAGAACAGGCATTTTTCCGATGCAAACAGATAAGCATAAAACAACGCTTGATTACTACAGCATGTTGCTGAGCACAGCATGTGCAAAATACAAGAAGACGAAGTAACAAGCATATATTCTATAACATTGCACTAGCAACCACCATACAGTACTGATAGCAATGTTGCTGAAATGACAGCATATTGCTGATAAGCTTAGCACAACATGTGACAATGACACCTGGTATAAGCCTAAAACACAGCCATGTCCCAAATAATGACTGGGCTAATTAACCTTAAAAGTAAAACAACCTATATTGGATTCATAGCTTACATAAAATAGTGACTTGTGAATGTACAACAGCATGAATTAACAAGGCTAAGCCTAGTACCATTGATGCATGGGCAATGTTTTTCTTTCAACATATTGGACTATATTTTTTGTTTTTGTTTTTTTTTTCTCACTCTTTCATATTGTTAAATTATGGATAATATGTCTGTTGCCCCCCCTTCTCTGTCTGTTTGTTTGAATTGATGTTATTTCTAAAGACAATAAAAAGTTGATCACAAAAAAAAAGTAAAACAACCATGTTACCAATAGCAACTAACAACGCGATCAGTTGCCAATGATACTTGATACTTAAGATTTTAAGTCTTGTTTAATGAAAGATTTATCAAAATGAAGTGAGTTTATGCTTAAAACAAGAACAATTATCTGTCAATGGGGTCAGAAGAATAATCTTCATTCAAAGGCAAACAAGATAGCAGATACTTGTTCTTGTTTTAAGCATTAACTCACTTCATTTTCATAAATCTTTCATTAAACAAGACTTAAAATCTTGAGTATCTTGCTTCTCAAGTTCTTGATTTAAGAATCTTTAAGATGTTTGTTCTGGAAAACAAGACAAATACTGAGGAAGAACATCATTTTATTGCAGTGTATCATCACATTAAGTAAAAGTCCATCATTTAGTGTCATAGTTGAAAACATCTCTGTAAGAGTATAAATCCAATGAACAGGCTGTCGTTGTAAAAGCAGTTCACAAACACGCGTCTTACCCATCTTACAGGCTTTAGGTTGAAACAGTCTAGTTTAATGTAAGCGCTATTATAAAAGCACACAGACGCAAAACTGTCTGTCTCTCTCTGTGTCTCTTTCAGGGGTAAACTGGGTGCCTTGCGTCTGAAGGTGCGTTTGACCGAGGAGCGAATTCTTCCGTCTCTGTACTATCAGCCTCTGATCGAGCAGCTGGTGGAGGCCGTCATCTCGCCATCTGAGGTACCATCACATTCTCTATATACTGTATATACGTCTGAACTGATCACAAAAGAACGGCTATAGCAGCAATGATGCACATAGTGTGTTTCAGGCTTAATTAATTGACCTTCAAGGGTTAATGTAATTGACCTGGGGTGCGTTTCCTGAGCAATGACGTAACTCGCTGCTTCACTACTATAGTATGATGCATCGTTGAAGAAATCAACTAGCTAGTCACGACTGTTTCCCGAAACCGTATTGTCGCAAATTGGTCGTTCAACCACGTTGGTTAATGATGTCACGCAGGTGGTGGAGTAATAACCAGGCACGGTGCCAGGATTCCAGTTTTGGATGGGCCAGACCAATTGTGGGTGGGCCTTAAATTAAAAACGTTAAATAAAAAAAAAAAAAAAAAACGTTATCCAATCACTGCTTAACCTAATAAAAAAATATTGACTAATATAGCCTACTGTTATATTATCTGTGCGTATACATAATATAGATTTTAATAGCTTGATGCTCTTTAAATATTTTGTTGCATTGTTAAAAGTTTCGGTGCATAGGACGACCTATCCGCGTTCGCTCTCCATGGTTCTGACCAAAGAAGAGCGCTTTGGAATCTCCATTACGCATCATACGCATATGGGCTGCATTTTCCGATAACATTGTCTCTTAGCGCGCTACGAAGACTCTTAAGGTATAACTTAACTAAAGGTATACTACCATTAAAGGTATATCATTGCTAGGCGTCTTCAGGGCTATCATCCACTCGCGAGGCAGAGGCGCTGGCGCCCTCCTAGCAACGGCGCTGTTTTTGGTAAAACATGATTTTGACGACTTCATTAAGTTTTGTTTTATAGAAAACTCTTTTTAAAAGATTTTCGTTTTGTATAAATTGTATCTTAATTTTGATCAATGTTTTATCAATCAATTGCCCGTATTTAATAAATAAGACAATGTAATAAGGCGCCGGTACGATCACTTGCATTGCATGTGAACTGGAAGGCGCCGAAACTCAGCTTGTGCCTCACAGATTTGAGAAATATAGGCTATATATTACAGAAAGCTTGAAATGTCTACTTTTAAAAGAAAATATTAAAACCAAAATAAATAGGCTACATTTATATAGCGCATTTATATAGTGCATTTCTCTCTGGCGTTCATGGCGAGTCCGCATCGTCAACTTCATCTTTGCAGCGACACAGAAAACACCAGTTTATTACTAAACAATTAAATGTCTCCTTGCTAATTTAGACACATTCATAATCATTACTTTAACCGGTTCTTTGTGGCAAGCTTTATGCGTGCGGTCATAACGCTTATTATCCTGTACCAGCCTATTTAAGTAATTAAATTAATATAAAGTGGCGATTTGTCCACGAATGGCTTAAATGAACAACTACTAGTCGACTAGAAAAAAAAAATTAGTCGGAGGCAGCCCTTATTCCACATATTTTCGAACCAGGCTCAGGCCATTCTTCTGGGTTGAGCGAGCGACCCTGAGCGGAATGAGCGAGCGGAGCGGAATATTCAGAAATGCGCTCTCCACTCACGAGCTCTGATCGGAACAAACCCGAACCTCACTGTCTGCTGAACTTGCGCAGAAACATCAAAATAGACATAGCCAGCTTTTTAAAATTGTTTTTAAAACTAAACATTTAGACTATTTTAGTACAAATTATGAGCTTATTGACGATTTTTTTTTATAATTCTTGACAAAATTAGAATATATTAATTATTATTTTTTAGTTATTTTTTGGGTGGGCCTGTTGAAAAGTGGGTGGGCCTAGGCCCGTCAGGCCCACCCATGACGCCGTGCCTGGTAATAACTATTTTTAATTCATCTGTTTGAGATCGATTTAACGCTAGATGTTTTGTTATAAATTACAGAAATGGCATCTGAGGAATATTTCTAATTTTTCTCAGTTATTTTGCTTTATTTCCAGATTCAATCATAGACTCGTTCTTACGCACTAGAGCTCGTTCGCACATGCGCACTCTTCAAAAACGGTGCTTTAAATCTCATGACAAACTAAAAGACGTAAATGACATTTGTATGTATTCTAAATAAAAGACACAAGTTGCACTGAATGTCAGCTTGCTTATTTTGCTCAAGATCAGGATTTATTGAGTCCACATGTCATGAAAACTAGAAACTGCTTCTAACCACAGGTCGAGATCTGTCGTTCCAACTACACAACTTTGTGATGCTGTTTGCGAATGTTTGTTAGAACGATGGTTTCGGGAAACACTGACACTGAACTGCTGATAACGACGGAACTTGTGACCATAGATGGCTAACGCTGCTTTTGGGGAACACACCCCAGAGCATTACTGACAGACTAGGAAGAGAGGAGCTGCAACGATGGAGAATATGGAGAAATACTGCATGCAAACCTGTTTTAGTAGAGCCCAAAAACAACATCAAAACTATATAAAAGGGAGTAATATGGTCTCATTAAATTCTGTATTTTTCCCAATGCTGTCAGGTGGATGATCCCACACCCTTGACCCTCCTGGAAGAGGTCACGACGGTGGAGAGTCGACAAGAGGTGGCCATGACACTAGTGAAGATCTATCTGGGTCAAGGCCTGGTAGTGCCATTCCTGGACTACCTCAACACCAGAGAGGTCCACAACACCAGTACGTGTGTGTGTGTGTGTGTGTTTGATTAGTGGTTTTCCTGTGTGTAGGCGACATGACGACTTCAGTCCAGCTATATTTACACACAGTTCCCCTCGCTGTGAAGTCATCTCTGAACTTCTCCTCTCTCATTAATGATGTTTTGTGTGATTGTGGGAGCGCGTGGGTTTTTCACACCCGGCTGGTGTTTTATGTTGCGTTTGTGCCGCGCCGATGACAAACAAAGGGTCCAAGTTTCCATAGCAACTCCACAGGAAGCAGCTTCAAAAGGAAATGGAACGATCATAAGATGGGAATGTTTGTCAGCGAACGACAAGGATGAAAGAGAAAGACAGGAGAAGAGAAAACAGCCACACAAGTTATTAACAACTATAACAGTCGGAGAACCAATTCAACTGGGAAGAGTTTTAATGTGTCTATATCAGGGATCAACCATATGAGACCATGATTCTTGACTTCATGTATCCCTGAGATTTCAATAAATATAACAAATCATAGTTTTAATTACTCATTTTTAGTCAACAAATGTTGACTAATAGATATCATCATACTTTCCCCATTTAATTTAATCCCTACTCATTAAAACGATTGGTCTGTATTACAAGTTTTCTGAAATCTTGTTTAGATATGCAAATTAACCATTATCTAATTAAATATGCACTAATTTGCATAAATGCACAGAACAGAAATCTGAACATTTGATAAAGCAAAGTTCAAAATTCTTGTCTGATTTTGGATTTCTCTTTTTGTGACTCCATAAATCAGAAAATCCTGTCAACAGCCAGAAAAAAATCTCCATGTTTTTAGCGAATAATTAAAAAAAAAATACAAAACAGAGTGTAAAAACCTTCAGAATATAGATATGAATAAAACTGTAAAGTTTGGTGTGTGTAAAGAAGTGGAGATTTCTGACTCAAACTCACCGTCTTTATGGGTTGAGATTGAAATCTACAGACTCAAACAGATTAAAAGTGCAGTAAAATAAACAAAAAATGTGTATTTTGGATCTTTTCTTTCCACTAGTCTGAAAGAAGACGTGCAATGGAAGCAAAAAAAGTCCAAAATCTCAGTGCATGAAAAAGTAGCGTCTCTGATCATTAACAACCATCCAAAACAACTGCACTAAAAAATAACAGAACAAACAGAATATGTATAGAAATGCACTGCAGTGTAAGTTGCTTTAAAAGCATCTGCTAAATGCATAACTGTACATTATAAATGCACTGTAGCATTGGGAAAACATCACATTTTCTTTACTGTAAATGTTTAGTTGTACTAAATAAATACAATTTTGATAGATTTAATTTTGCACATTTATATGCATACGTACTTTGTTGTGTGGATGACAGTCGTAGTAGAATATCTGTGCATGGACAGCAGACAAAGGCTCTGGAGGAACATAACGCTTGAGAAACATGAACAGAAGTTGTTTTCTGTTTCTCCCCAATAGCAGATCCAAATACACTCTTCCGGTCCAACTCGCTGGCCTCGAAAGCTATGGAGCAGTTCATGAAGGTGTGTGTGTGCATATCTTCATCTGAAATATAATCTCGTGTTTATATCAAAATGTGTGAATGTTAGTAAGAGGGTTTGGTGTGTGTCAGGCTGTCGGGATGCTGTATCTGCATGAGGTTCTGAAGCCCATTATTAACCGGATCTTTGAGGAAAGGAAATACATCGAGTTGGATCCCTGCAAGATAGACCTCAACCGCTCCAGGTGCGAGTTCATAATATAACATATGCATAACAGTAGTTCAGTAAACAACATATCATTAGGTGAAACAGCCATAATCGTGGAAGAATAACTGCGGGAGAGAAGTGTTGCCAGGGAACAGCAGTGAACTCTACAAACTTTACCTCTTACGGTGGCTTTTAGATCTATGTATAGCGTGATCTCACCACATGTGAAATGTCACTGAACAAAAGCGCTTCAGGTTTCAGGCAATATTTGAAATATATACACTACCATTACAGAGTTTTGGGGTTCGGGAAGATTTTGTATTGTTTCTGAAGGAAGTCTCTTCTGCTCACCAAGGCTGTGTTTATTTAATCAAAAATACAGTAAAAAGTGAAATATATAATTTAAAATAGCTGTTGTCTATGTGAATATATAGTAAAGTGTAATTTATTCCTGTGATCAAAGCTGAATTTTCAGCATCATTACTCCAGTCTTCAGTGTCACATGATCCTTCAGAAATCACTCTAATATGATGATTTGATGATCAAGAAACATTTCTCATTATTATCAGTGTTAATAGTTCATGTTTTTGTGGAAACTGTGATTGCTGATTGCACGCAACTACCACTTTGATGCTTCAAAAAGTTCATAAAGAGATCGTATAACTAATCCATATGAATTGAGCGGATCGCTTTATATGATGAATAGATTAAATTTAGGCTTTTATTCACATATAAACAACAAATATGATAAACGGAAGCTCAAGCACGCGAGAATCAAACAGGGTTCATTCTCGTGTTACGCAGCACGCTTGAGCTTCACGAGAGGTTTGTTCTCACGTGTCAAGCATGTTCGGTTATATGTGTGACCGTGGACCACAAAACCAGTCACATGGGTCAATTTTTTGAAATTGAGATTTATACATCATCTGAAAGCTGCATAAATAAGCTTTCCATTGATATGTGGTTTGTTATGATAGGACAATATTTGGCTGAGATACAACTATTGTAAATCTGGAATCTGAGGGTGCAAAAAAATCGAAACATTGAGAAAATCTCCTTTAAAGTTGTTCATTTATGTTGGCGATTGTGCAGCATTCACTCACAGAAATACATGTTTTATATATTTACGGTAGGAAATTTACAAAATATCTTCATGGAACATGATCTTTACTTAATATCCTAATGATTTTTGGCATAAAAGAAAAATTGATAATTTTGACCCATACAGTGTATTGTTGGCTATTGCCACAGATATCCCCGTGCGACTCGAGACTGGTCACGTGATCCAGGGTCACACATGTGAAGAAAAGCCTAAATTCAATCTGTTCATCATAAAAAGCGATTGAGTCTCGGATTAAACTGCTTAATTCATGTGGATTAGTTATACGATCTCTTCATGAACTTTTTGAAGCATCAAACTGGTAGTTGCGTAGCTATCAATGGAAGGACAGAAATATGTCAGATTTCTTTTTGATCTTCATTTGTGTTTCGAGGATGACCAAAAGTCGTACAGTAACGATGTAGAAATGCTTAGTTACGGTCCAGCCCTGCTGAAAACACGCTCTCTTTCCAGACGTATATCATTTAAAGGCTCAGCGTCCGAGGCGGAGGTCCGAGAGAGCAGCGTCGGGCTTCTCCAGGCGTATCTGACCAGCATCATGGAGGCCATCGGGAACTCCGTCTCCCAGTGTCCTCCTGTGATGAGGGTCGTGTTCAAACAGCTCCATAAACGAGTCGAGGAACAGTTTCCAGAACCGGAGAATGAGGTGATGATGATGATGATGATGATGGTGATGAAGATGATGGTGGTGTACTCACTGTTTCTCTCTTGTAGGATGTGAAGTATTTGTCCATCAGTGGCTTTTTCTTCCTGCGTCTGTTCGCTCCTGCGATCCTGACACCCAAACTCTTCCAGCTGAGAGACCATCACGCCGACACACGCACCGGCAGAACTCTCCTGCTGCTCGCCAAGGTGCAACACACACACTTAGAGACTCACATGATAAAGTCATCTTTATTTTAACCAAATGTTTCATTTCACTTAAAAAATTAAATAACAATCTTCCACTCATGGGCAGATATAGAAAAGTGTGTGTCAATTAAATTAATGCATTCATGTTGGAAAAATCATAATTTCTATTATATATTATATATTGTTTATTTTATATCATTTTAATTTCAGTCACTCAAATTTGCATGTTGGAAAAATCTGTTTTACTATATTCTATATTGTTTATTTTACATTTATTATATATCATTTTCAATTCACTTATTTATGCATGCATTGATGTTGGAAAAAAAGCATAATTTCTATTATATATTATATATTGTTTATTTTACATTTACTTTATATCATTTTAATTTCAGTCACTCAATTTTGCATGCTGGAAATTTCATAATTTCAAATTTGCATGTTAGAAAAATCAGTCACTTATTTATGCATGCATTGATGTTGGAAAAATCATTATTTTTACTTTCTGTATTGTTCATGTTTTGCATTTATTTTTGTATCATTTTCATTCGTCATTTCAATCACTCATTTATGCATGCATTTATGTTGGAAAAAAAGCATAATTTTATTACATACTATAGTTTATTTTACATTTCATAATTTTCATTTTAATCACGTTTTTATGCACGGTATCTAACAAAATAATTAATTTGCATTAAACGTAAAACATGAAATGCGAGTGATTAACTTTCTATTTCTTGTCTAAAACTTTTCTACATAATGCCTTAATATTATTGTAATACAGCACAGAAATATTTATAATTTAGCAAAATCATTCATTACCATTCACAACAGACTTGTTTGCCAGCATTGCTCACATGGACAACATCACAACTCACGTGTCTTCTAGAATTCAGAGTTTCTCGATTGTAAATACGGCTTTGCTCGGTCATGTGATGACGATATTTCTGACTTGAAGGCTGAGTAAATCTGTAACAGTAAGCAGACAGATACTGACACAGAAATATGTGGTCAATATGTCCTGTTTCATTATCAGTGCATTTCATAGGATGTTCAAAGAATCAGTTTAGGAATGACAAAAGAGAAAATGACTGATACTGTCACTGTGGCGTTTGGGTGAAGGTCACAGAATCAGGGTTACCATCCAGACATGATCACTTCTGAAGCAGTCTAACCCTAAATCTCTCTCTCTCTCTCTCTCTCTCTCTCTCTCTCTCTCTCTCTCTCTCTGTCTGTCGCTCTCTCTCTCTCTCTCTCTCTCTCTCTCTCTCTCTCTCTCTCTCTCTCTCAGGCTCTTCAGAGCGTTGGGAATCTGGGGCTCCAGTTGGGTCATGGGAAGGAGCAGTGGATGACCCCTCTGCATCCCATCATCCTTTGCTGCGTGGCGTCCGTCAAAGATTTTCTGGACAAGCTTATAGACATCGATCACGACAACGGTGAGTCAACATGACGACAGAGCAATGCATTACCATGACAACAGGCAATTATTTATAGAGCATTTACTAAAAATACTATACTTTTCATAATTCCATAATAAACTCTGTCTGAAATATGTATAATTACAGTGATTAAAACCGAAATCATTCTCTCTGTGTGTGTGTGTGTGTGTGTGTGTGTGTGTGTGTGTGTGTACATGTGAGGGACAAACTTCTGACAGTAAACTGATTTTGAGGAAATGTCCTAAACCGACCTTCATTAAAATCGAAAGAAGTTAACTGTAAGGTTAGACTTTATTATAATTAGCTTAATTAATAATTTAAAGTATCACAGGTTCCAAAAAGTAATAATTAAGCAGCACAATTAAAATCAATTATTTAACTGATAATAAATCATCATATTAGAATATTAGAATGATTTCTGAAGGATCATGTGACACTGAAGACTGGAGTAATGATGCTGAAAATTCAGCTTTGATCACAGGATATAAATATTAAATATAATATTAAACATTTTAAAGTATATTAAAATAGAAAACCATTATTTTAAATTGTAATAATATTTCACAATATTAGACTACTGTTTGTTCTGCATATTTCAACAAATAAATGCAGCCTTAATGAGCAGAAGAGACTTCTTCAAAAAACATTAAAATAGTAATGTTTCCAAACTTTTGACCAGTACTGTATATGTATATATATATACAGTACCAACAGTGTATATATATAAATATACATACATACATCGTCCCCTTGGAATCATAAGGTTCTATCTGACATTTTTGTCAAAATTTAGTTATTCACATATTCTTATTCTTATTCCACTTCTTCATTATGTGATGTTGTTTTTTAAGTTGTGTACATTTTGGAACTTTAAAGGTCAATATCTCAAAACTGCTCAGAACGCAGATAGAACTTTATAATTTCAAGGGGACGATATATAGATATAGATATATAGATATACATATACATATATATATATAGTTGCAAATCTTATGCTTTGTGAGTGGTATAACGTTTCTGTTCAGTGTGTGTGAGTTCTCTGCGAGATCATATACTCTGTACCCATATCTACTCTGACACCACGCTCAACACGTCCTGTCAAACAATTCTTTAATATTTAATGTGTGTGTGAATACATTATACATGGAGTCTGATGTCAGTTACACCTGCAGCTGTTACACACACTCATGTTCTTCACAGTGTGTGTGTGTGTGTTTTCCTAGTGAAACGCATGTTCGTTGAGGCAAACATCAGTAAAACACACGCAGGCTCTGAAGATTTACTCTAGTCCTGTTTGACTGTAATCTGCACGTGTGTGAGTGAAATACGAGTCGCTGTGTGTGTGTGTGTGTGTGTGTGTGTGTGTGTGTGTGTGTGTGTGTGTGTGTGTGTGTGTGTGTGTGTGTGTGTGTGTGAGACTGTAGTCTAGTGCGCCACCTGCTGTCAGTACTGCAGAACTGCACGACACACACAAACACTGTGACGCTCGATGTGTTATTAAACCATTTAAACTATTTTAGATATGAATGATTGCTCGAATGCATAGTTGTACAGGTTCTGCAGGAGCTGTAATAATGTAGTGTGTGTGTGTTGTGTGTGTCAGCAGTGTGTGAAGCTCCTCAGCGCACCGTGTTCTTGCCCTCGGTCATCGTGAAGGAAGGTTTCCTGCAGAAACACAAAGCTGAAGGACCTCAGCTGCTCAAACGCTTCACTTTTAAGAAACGATATTTCTGGCTCAGTTCAGAGACGCTGTCCTACGCCAAGAGCCCCGACTGGCAGGTCTGACACACACACACACACACACTCTCACACACACACACACTAACCCTACCCCTAAATCTACACACACACACACACACACACACACTAACCCTACCCCTAAACCTACACACACTCACTCACACACACACACACACACACTAACCCTACCCCTACACACACACATACACACACACACACACACACACACACACACACACACACACTAATGCTTATCCCTACCCCTAAACCTACACACACACACATACACACACACAGACACACACACTAATGCTTATTCCTACCTCTAAACCTACACACACACACACACACACACACACACTCACACACAAGGGTATACCTGTAAAACAAATCTGTCTCATTGTGTGTGTTGTTTTATGATTGGAGTGTAGGACCATTATCATCTCTTGGGTTTTGATGTTGGGTGTGTAGGTTTAAGGGTAGGGTTAGGGTAAGTGTGTGTGTGTGTGTGTGTTTCAGGTTCACTCCTCTATTCCCATCCAGTGTGTGTGTGTGTGTGTGTGCGTTTCAGGTTCGCTCCTTTATTCCCATCCAGTGTGTGTGTGCGGTGGAGCGAGTGGATGAAAACGCCTTTCAGCTGCAGAACGTCATGCAGGTCATAACACAGGACACGGAAGGACAACTACACACCACATACCTGCAGTGCAAGGTGACAGAGAACACACACACACACACACACACACACTCACTCACTCACTCACTCACTCTCACTCACACACTCACTCACACACTCACTCACACACTCACTCACACACTCACTCACTCACTCACTCACACACACACTCACTCACACACTCACTCACACACACACACACACACACACACACTCACTCACACACACTCACTCACTCACTCACACTCACTCACTCACACACACACACTAACACACACTCACCCTACCCCTAAACCTACTCATCACACAAAACTTTTCTGCATTTTAAAATTTTCAAAAAAACTCATTCTGTATGATTTGTAAACTTGTTTCCTCAGTTTAGGTCCACAGTGACACGA
>NC_139978.1:35955796-35968296 GCF_963993115.1 Abramis brama | reverse complement strand
ATTTTTATATTTGCACACAGAGGATCCATATATCTTGTAATGAACATTTATTGTTTTATCTTTAAAGTGGATTGTAAATTGCTTTTAAGCAGTCAGCCATGTTCTAGATTTGCCATTGCTGTGGACAAAACCAGGCTAACACTGAATCCAGGTTAGCAGTGTGAACCTGAATCAGCCAATCAGACGCTTGACAGCCAGTGATGTCACTGCAGCCCATGGTTGTGCTCTCTGTAACGCACTTAAATCAAGATACATTTACTGGAGAAGCAAAAAGACTGAAGATATTAAGACTTATCTAATGAAAAATGCACCAAAATTAAGTGAGTTTGTGCTTAAACTTAATTCAAAGGGAAAACGGTTATTCTGACTCCATTGACAGATATTTGTTCTTGTTTTAAGAATAAATTTGATACATTTTTCATTAAACAAGACTTAATATCGTCAGTCATTTTGCTTCTTCTCCAGTAAATGTATCTTGATTTAAGAATGTTTAGATATTTGTGCTGGAAAACCAGACAGAAACACTGAGGAAGAACGTCATGTTTGCAGTGTGGAGTGTGTTTGGCTCTTGGTTTAGATGTTTCTTCATCAGTTATCTGGGTGCTAGTTGGTTAATTTAGGCCAATTATGTTGCTTTTATTTATGACCTGATTTTCAGAATAATATTGGCTTTTTAAAGAGGCTTTGCATTGTGCCAAACAGTGTTTTTATGTGTGTGTGTGTGTGTGTGTGTGTGTGTGTGTGTGTGTGCGTGTGTGTGTAGGAAAACAACCGAAAAGAGTTGATTTGTTTAGTTTTTTTGGCCAAATACATATTTAAAATATTTGCTTTCTTGTGCAGTAATTTGCTTTTGTTGGTTTATTTGGACGGAGAGCATTTGCTGTTGACTATAAAACCGGTTTACACAAAACTGTGTGAAACTATGTTTCTTTCTCTCAAACACACAATCCAGGAAGACATCAATCCAGTCTGACCTCAAATAATTCATACAGCATTACATTTATGATTACATAAAGCTGACATTTAACACGTGCACTATTAGCTCTGTGCAGTTCATGAAATAAATTCTGATTTGACAGGAAATATTACTTGCTAATATTGTGCTGAGAATGAGCAAGAATCAGCTGTGAATTTTTAAGAAGCAAAAAAAATAAAAATCAGTAACACTTTATTTTAGTGTCATTTTTTACATTACTACAGTAATAACTATAGATTCTGCAACTAACCCTAAACCAAACCATAATCCTGCCCCCATAGTAGTACATGTAATATTACTCTGTACTTAGAGATATAATTATAGTATAACAAAGGCACCTTAAGATAAAGTGTATAAAAATGTAATAAATCAGTTTTTTTGTTTTTTTTGTTTTTTTTGTTTTGTTTTTTTACACACACTACCATTCAAAAGTTTGGGGTCAGTAAGATTTAGTAATGTTTTTGAGAGTCTCTTCTGCTCACCAAAGCTACATTTATTTTAACAAAAATACAGTAAAAACTTAAATATTATTCCAATGTAAATCATCTGTTTTCTATGTGAATATATAGTAAAGTGTAATTTATTCCTGTGATCAAAGCTGAATTTTCAGCATCATTACTCCAGTCTTCAGTGTCACATGATCCTTCAGAAATCACTCTAATATGATGATTTGATGCTCAAGACACATTTATGATTATCATCAATGTTCATATTTTTGTGGAAACTGACGCATTTTATTTTTCAGGATTCTTTGATGAATAGAAAGTTCAAATGAACAGCATCTATTTGAAATAGAATATTTTGTAACATTATAAATGTCTTTACTTTCACTTTTGATCAATTGAATGCGTCCTTTGCTTAAAGTATTAATTTCTTAAAAGGAAAAGAATTCTTACTGACCCCAGTTCATATTCTCTTGACTTTATCTCGATTCTTTGAGGTGCCTTTTGAAACACGGCAAACACAAATGATTAGTTTTCTTCATAATGATAATGTCTGTACATTATCATCACTCCTGCAGGTCGATATTCTCTCGTTTTAGAGCAAAAAACTGCTGACAAAACAGGAGAAATAAAGAGGCACTTCATTAAGGAAAAGTCCAATGAGCTTCTTACCGTCACTGGACATTAATAACACTGCCAATACCAAAACATCTGAGACAAAAGAGAAGAAGAGGAAGAAAAGAAAGGAAGGAAGAAGTCAAATCAATCTCCCTTTGCTGAAGGAGAGAGTTTATTTCACAGGAAACACAGACATGCAACAAGATCATAACAGATTCATTAAGACACGTATCATAAAAGCCCTTTGTATTATTTCATCAAACAACAATTCGTCTGATATCTGAAATAGATTATCTTGATGTACATGTTAATTCTATTGCCTGTAAGAGTCTATGACATGAAGAACAAGTCCATGCGCTTTTTATTTGACATCAATTTTTTAAATCCATCATGTGAGAGGCCGAATGAAAAACTAAAACAATTCAAAATCTTCCACAATATCATCATCAACCACCAATAACCTTTAAATAAACTCAGAAAGATCTGTGAGGAGAGCAGGTTTGAGGTTGTGACACACTTAAATGTGTGCCAGCTACAGAATTATTCATGCGTATTCTCCTCAGAAAGATTATTTCCTTCTGGGAAACTTCCTATTTCAGCTCCGTCACAAACGCTTTTCATTACCGACGCTAATGAATCTGGGATGAGGCGGACGGATTTGTCTTTTCAGGCGCCATATGGTCTGAAATCACCTGATAATAGTAAATCACACACTTTCCACACACATCTACTCATCTCGAATGTGTTCAAATCTCACGGCCCGCATGCAGCCGAGAGACTCGACCCGTCGGCGGAAATATCCAACAATGAAGTTATTCTGGGATGAACCATATGGACAGGTGATAAATGATCTAATCACGACTAATGAGGGGGTCTAATTAATTAGTCACCTTTGAAAAGAGCGGCATGCTGGGTAAAAATAAAACATCCACCAGAATTGCATAATGCGCCAAAGTCACTCGTAAACTAATTTCCGTGAAATCCTGCGCAGAATATTTTCATCTCAGATCCATTTTATCCTTTTCTCTTTGTAACATCTCTAGCAGAAACGACACAGACTATGAAAACGATGAACAACACCAGATTAAAGCTACTACGGTACCTGTACAAACCCCTTACAGGATCTCAAACGTGACGTTCAATTCAACTCAACTAAAGTTTCTTCAGTATTTGGGTTGTTGACGCGTCAAAGAGTGTAGAAATGCCTCATTCATTCATTCATTGTTAAATTTAGTGCTGTCAAATCGATTATTCGCGATTAATCGCATCTGAAAAGTTTGTAAATATATATATTTGGTGTGTGTATATGTATGTATATATATATATATATATATATATATATATATATATATATATATATATATATAAAATAATCGATTTGACAACACTAGTTGAATTTCAAATGGTTAAAAATCAAAAGATTTAGGTCCATGTTATTGGTCAACAACCCATTTATTATAATCAAGATTTCTTTTTTAAGCAAATAGCTTCAGAACTGCATTACTAATTTTGTTTTATTAGTAATTGAACAGATTTTTGAGGATTATTATAAAAAAATAAAACAAAGTATGTTTTAAAAAAAAAATTGCAATTTTTTTTTAAAAAAATTGACTTTCAGAATTTCAAAATGAAATTTCAAAATTAAACTTAAAAATTAAATTTCGAATTTCGGTTCAATACTAAAATGAATAAAATTTAAATAAAAGTTTATAAAAACTATATAGACATATTTAAATAAAATGAATAAAAATGGCAAAAATCACACTAAATTACTAAAAGTTTAACTAAAATGAAAAGGGAAAATATAAAATATCAATAATTGTAAATTAAAATAACCCTCTCAGTTCTTAAAGGGACGTTTCATTCCCCGATCTCAAAGTTGGAGGTTTGCACAGGCAGATTTCGTTGTTCAGGAGCTCTTCAGTGATGTCAGACACATGAGCAGTGCTTGTATGAATGATAATGTTTAATATTCCCTGCAGATATATAAAGGTACACGACCCATTCGGGTGGGCAAGTTAAAGTCACACGAACAAACCCATTCCCACCGACATCATCGATAGCAACGCGATCATTGCTTGAACGGCACGACTAATATAAGACGCTCAGATCACGCTAACAGTCCCTGACGTTACTGACAAACTGTCAGATTTCACAAAAAAAAGCATGTATCAAATATGTACACGTCTATGTGTGTGTGTGTGTGTGTGTGCAGATGCATGTAGATGCACAAGTACATCATGTGTGTAAGTATAAAAATAATTTAAACACTTGAAAGATATATCACACTCTTAAATGTACGTGTATATATGTTGACTTCTATATATTGTACTCTATATAGTTCTTTAATTAAAGCATTACAAGACGAAGATGCGAACAGACACAGTCAGAGAGTCGCTGCGTTTGCGTTTCTGGATCGAGGAAGACTGAAGATCTGTGCGCCGTTCACACTGACACCGCCACTATATGATCAAATCCTAATGATTTAGAAGAAATTAATGCTTTTATTCTGTAAAGTTGCATTCAATTGATCAAAAAGTGACATGTAGAATAATGTTACAAAAGATTCTGTTTCAAACAAACGCTGTTCTTTTGAACTTTCTGTTCTTCAAAGGATCCTGAAAAATAAAATGTATCGGTTTTCAACTGATAATCATCATTATTGAGCATCAAATCATCATATTAGAGTGATTTCTGAAGGATCATGTGACACTGAAGACTGGAGTAATGATGCTGAAAATTCAGCTTTGATCACAGGATATAAATTACACTTTACTATATATTCACATAGAAAACAGCTACTTTAAATTGTAAAATTATTTCACTGTTTTTACTGTATTTTTGATCAAATAAATGCAGCTTTGGAGAGCAGAAGAGACTCTTTCAAACAAAAGTGCGGGAAACACTGTCAGTGTGAACGGCGACTGTAAGATGACTGAAGTAACTCTCAGTTCACAGACCCAGAGAGACGAGAGAGACGGGATGAGCTGAAGAAATCCTCTCTGTCTCTGAACATCTCAAACCTTCACGAGATCAGACCGTGATGATCGCACTGTAACCTCGAGACTTCACCGAACTCCAGGCCTGTGTTCAGAACAGAATTTAACACACTACTATTTCTACAGTGTTAGAAGTATGTATGCATTCACACTATGTGCATCAAATATACATTTGTCAAACGGTGCGACCGGAGCACACTGTATGGGATACAGTATCCCACAATGCAATGCTCCTCAACCACCAAGGACCCCATTTTCCTTAGTTTAATCTATGGGAACTCCTATAGTTTTTGTAAATTGGAAAAAAGCATCTAAAATATTTACTTAAATTTCAGGATTCCAGAAGTTTTAGGAGCTTTATGTTCCTGCTCTTTTATCCCATGAATTTCCAGTCATTCCTAATTTAAGGATTAGGATTTTTTTTTAAATCATTATTACCTACAATTTTTACCCGGTAAAATATCTTAGAGCTTAGCTTGTAAAATGTATATTCATTGTAAGATTGTATTAATTTACATAATCTTTCAAGGAACAGATATATATATATATATAACATACATTCCGGTTTTCCCAGGTTCTGTTATTTTAGTATCATTGAGATACTATTATCTTACAATATTTAGAATTTTAGTCAATTTTTTTGTAATTAAAAAAACATTTTTTTTTACTAAAGTGTTTTTGTTTATGTCTATATAGTTTTTATCCCAGTTTTTGATCAAATGAAACTAAATGAAAATGGGAAACCTTTTAGCAAACAGCTGAAATAAAATAAGTAGATTTATTTACATAATTTATTTTATTTCAGTTTTTCTATTTTTTTTAGGTTTTACTAGCCATAAAAACTTGATTCTTTAAAGACAAAAAAACATTTTGTTTACTTAAAATGAGAGATAACTTGATTTTTAGCTGTTTTAGCTCATTTTAATGCTCGTTTTAGCTTAGTTTTTCATTCTGTCATATCATAAATGATTTAATTTATCTCAAGGCCCTCTAGTGGTTGAGAACCACTGCAATATTTTCAATATGCGGTCATTAGACAACTATTTAAAACATTTCCCATGGAATAATACATACATTAAACAACTGTAAGGAGTGTGCAGTAAAGTAGTATGCTAATATTCAATCCCAAACACAGCACACGACCACAAACAAACCGCCGGCAAGCAGAACGCCACACTCTCAGATTAATGACACAAAAGAGGAACAAAGCAAGATAGAATATGAATCATTGCATATTTCAAGAAGACTCATCTTATTCATCCTAAAGGTTAAACTGCGCACAGGAGGATCCTGAAGCCTCAGTCCGCTCTGAGCTCCACTCGTCTCTCTGAAGTGGAAAAGACGCACACGAGTCGGAGAGCTCAGTGATCTGAAGTGCAGCGGTTGCACAAACATCAAAAACAGCCCCAAAATCTGCTTGCAGGATCCGTCCGCACCGTTTCTCTACAAACGCCAACAACTACAGGCCTCCTTTAATTATATACGCAGGCCAAACTGATAATGTTTCAAAGACTGGAATACCATCCCTGTCTGAAAGTGATGCAAAAAACAACATGGAAACAAAAGATCCCCATGTTGTCCGAAGGAACTGACAGATATTGGGTGCAATGGTTGACCGATATATCGGGATATATATCATCTGAAATCTGGCGATTTAGAGATTATCAGAGGTGTTGTTAGCTTAGCTTCAAATATCCCAGTGAATTTTGAAAGAATTAAATAAGCATTTTTAAAAGTACTTTTAAAAAGCCTCTAAATCAGCATCTTTATCTGCCATCTGTCGAGGCATCGGCCATTGAAAAAGCAATATCGGTCAACCAGTAATGTGTGTGTATATACAACTACCACATGCACTTGGGTCTGAGCCCAGATGCATTATGGGTAGCCTCAAAAAACAACGAGAGAGAGATAGAGATAAAGAGAGAGGAACTGTGACTGTTGTTTTCTTCGCTCCATCATACACTCGTCTCTCACACGATCCTGACTCGAGTCAGCGAGGACCATCGTTCCCAGTCGGAGAGAGAGGTCTCTCCAGCGGTCAGAAACGCCTCAGGTCGAGGTGTGTGTGTGTGTGTCTCAGTCCTTCAGGTTGTCCTCTCCGACGCCCTGAGCGCTCAGTTCTCTCATCACGTTGTCCAGATAGTTGGGGTCGGGGTATCCGTGGCCCGTCAGGTTGGTCCCGAACTCGGTCTTGTGGTGAATCTCGTTCCACACGACCGTGTCCGACTCTCCCGTGGTGCTGGACGTCCCGATGGTGAAGATCAGTCGCCGGTCCCACGCCACGATGAGCAACTTCAACACCTTCAAATAAGACAATTATTAGCTGTGCGTTCACAACGTTCAAGGGTTACTCTTCTGGTGATGTGTACGGCCGTGTGCCGGAAGCTAGTTATTTTAGTCCATAAAGTTTTAAATATGGATATTTTTCTTACACGAACACATCGCTTCACTTTAGAAGGCCTTTATTAACCCGCCAGAGCCGTGTCAAGCGCTTAATCATGAATAGATGCACTTTTATGATGGACAGATGCACTTTTATCATGAATATATGCACTTTTATCATGGATAGATGCACTTTTATGATGGATAGATGCACTTTTATCATGAATGGATGCACTTTTATCATGAATATATGCACTTTTATGATGGACAGATGCACTTTTATGATGGACAGATGCACTTTTATCATGAATAGATGCACTTTTATGATGGACAGATGCACTTTTATCATGAATAGATGCACTTTTATCATGAATATATGCACTTTTATGATGGACAGATGCACTTTTATGATGGACAGATGCACTTTTATCATGAATAGATGCACTTTTATGATGGATAGATGCACTTTTATCATGAATATATGCACTTTTATGATGGACAGATGCACTTTTATGATGGACAGATGCACTTTTATGATGGACAGATGCACTTTTATCATGAATAGATGCACTTTTATGATGGACAGATGCACTTTTATCATGAATAGATGCACTTTTATCATGAATATATGCACTTTTATGATGGACAGATGCACTTTTATGATGGACAGATGCACTTTTATCATGAATAGATGCACTTTTATCATGAATGGATGCACTTTTATCATGAATATATGCACTTTTATGATGGACAGATGCACTTTTATGATGGACAGATGCACTTTTATCATGAATAGATGCACTTTTATGATGGACAGATGCACTTTTATCATGAATAGATGCACTTTTATCATGGATAGATGCACTTTTATCATGAATGGATGCACTTATCATAGATAGATGCACTTTTATCATGTATAGATGGATATGGCATTTATAATGTTACAAAGATTCTATTTCAAATAAATGCTGTTCTTTTGAACTTTCTATTGATCAAAGAATCCCGAAAAATAAAATGTGTCACAGTTTCCACTAAAATATGAACACTGATAATAATCATAAATGTTTCTTGAGCATCAAATCATCATATTATAATGATTTCTGAAGGATCATGTGACACTGAAGACTGGAGTAATGATGCTGAAAATTCAGCTTTGATCACAGGAATAAATTACACTTTACTGTATATTCACATAGAAAACAGATGTTTTAGTCTGAAATAATATTTCACAATTTTTGAGCTAATAAAAGCCTTGCAAAAAATTAAAACATCTTAATGATTCCCAACTTTTGAATAGTAGTGTGTGATGTTTGGCAGATCCCTATGGTGTTAAATGTTAATATATTAATACAATTAAATGTTATATTTTCAGTTATTATTTTACTAAATAATGAATGACCTAATGTTTAACCCGGTAACCACAGTCTATGATTCACATCAGATCTTGAATCTCACCTTCCGGCCTTTCTCGTTGTCTGGTAAGTAGCAGTGTCGAGGAAATCCCCGCGCGCTGTACTTTTTCCCAGGATTGGGATGCTCCGTGGTCTGGAAAAAACACACAGAAAACACACGCGGTCACACTTCACACACCGCTCACTCAATTAGCGCGCAGCAGAGAGGAAGAGGCTAACGATGCCCTGAGGACTCGCGAGTGAGTGTGTGTGTGTGTGTGTGTGTGTGTGTGTGTGTGTGTGTGTAGATCTGCCCCGCTGCAACCACTCTCTCTGATCACATCACAGCTTCACATGCGCAGATCAAAGGCATACGCAGCAGAAAAGCATTAGTGGAGTGAATGAAGCATTACTATTATTATACTCAATCCCTCTCATCTCATAAACACCAGCGCATGCCTTTACAGGAATTACAGCCTGTGGCCTGAATATTAATGAAGATGCATCATGAAGAAAAGGATTTTTCTTGCTCGTTTGAATTCGTTTGATGTGACATACTTGAACAGTCTCAACCTCCCATTACTGATTACTGGTGTTTATTACATCATTACTGCTAACACTGGGTCATTCACATGCAGAGTCTTAAAGACACAATAACACAAGTACTTTAATGATCAGAGTCAGAGAGACGATCATGTAAATCTGTTTTGGTGTAAGAATCCTTTCCTAACACTGTAGGGATAATGTATAGAACAGGGTTAGTTAAAACTAAAACCATATTTTTTTACTTGAAATAAAATAAAAATGAACTGAAATAAATGGGGAAAAAAACTAAAACTTATTTTATTTCATCTAGTCGCCAAAGCAACATTTCTCATTTTCATTTAAAAAACAATAACTAGTAAAAACAAACCCACACAACAAAAATACTACAAAAGACAATTACAATGGAAAATAAAAAAAAATAAAAAATAAAAAAGATTATATTAAAAATATTTATATATATTTATACACATAAATACACACTACTGTTCAAAAGGCTTTTTTAAAGAAATGAATACTTTTATTCATCAAGGATGCATTAAATTGATCAAATTCCCAGTAAATATATTTATAATGTTACAAAAGACTCAATTTCAAATAAATGCTGTTATTTTGAACTCATGAAAGAATCCTGAAAAATAAAATGTATCACAGTTTCCACAAAAATATTGACTGTGTTCAACATTGATAATAATCATAAAAGTGTCTTGATCCTCAAATCATCATATTAGAGTGATTTCTGAAGGATCATGTGACACTGAAGACTGGAGTAATGATGCTGAAAATTCAGCTTTGATCACAGGAATAAATTACACTTTACTATATATTCACATAGAAAACAGATATTTTACATTCTAATAATATTTCACTGTTTTTACTGTATTTTTGATCAGATAAATGAACCCTTGATAAGCAGAACTTTCAAAAACATTAAAAAATCTTACCAACCCCAAACTTTTGAACAATAGTCTCAATGACACTAAAATAACTCTGGCATAAAAATAGATTTCTTGCCATGATGATGATGATGATATTATTGATGGAATATTTTTATCAAGTTAATCTCATGACGTCGGAGCTCAGAAAGCGAGTGGGTGTCCGATCATGTGAGAAACGAGAACCCGTTCGAGTTCTGCTACTGTCCTCATTGAACAGGAAATGAGCTCAGCCACTTCCTGTCTCACATATGGCAAAAACACGACCAGAAGCCACAAGCCCACAGGTCATTCTGCACAAACAGCTTGACATATTAAATATTGGTGCAAAGCATTTCTCTACAAAAACTGGGCCAGAGAACAAAGGCTCCAGTCCCTCATTATCATTTGTGCAAATAATATCTGACACCAACTTTTAGTAAGTATTATAGACATATTTTTTATCATACAGAATACAATAATTAGTGCAAGATTTTTCTTTATTCTCTCGATATATCTTTTTAGATTTTAGGTGACATGTTGTATTATGAAAAAGATGTTTCCCTAGATTGCGCTTCAACCCTGTGACCTTCATACCAATCTCTTATTAAAATTTAAATAAATTACAAAAATAAAATAAAGCATAAAATAAAACCACTTCTATATATCTTGTACTGTTTACCTGAATGTTAAAATAAAATTATAAAATAAAAATTATAATAAAACAAAACAAAACAAAACAAAACAAAACAAAACAAAACAAAACAAAACAAAATAAAATAAAATAAAATAAAATAAAATAAAATAAAATAAAATAAAATAAAATAAAATAAAATCTCTCACTAAAATAACACAGGTTACTATTACATAAAGATTAACTTTAAAAATAATTTTAATAAGAATCTTACACTTTAAATCTGTCACTTTTCTGAAGGCTTATATAGTGACATTAAAATATATTAATTTATCTTAATATTAACATTTGAAGAATTTTTTGTCTAATAAATAGCTTGAAATCTTCTATTAAAACTAGTATTTATAAATATATTTCTAAAAATAACAACAATTTCTTTAAAACATGTATTTATTTTACTCACTAATATATATATTTAGAATCTTCTTCTTCTTCTTTTTTTAATCACTGCAAAACATGTCTCGTTTTCCAGCACAAATGTCTAAACATTCTTAAATCAAGAGACATTTACTGGAGAAGACGCAAAACTAGTTCAGATATTAAGTCTTATTTAATGAAAATGTATCAAAATGTAGCGAGTTTGTTTCACTTAATTTTACAGACATTTTAATATGTAATGTAATAAATGTAATAAAACATTTTACAGACTCAATATCGTCACTCATTTTGCTTCTTCTCCAGTAAATGTGTCTTGATTTAAGAATATTTAAGATATTTGTGCTGGAAAACAACAGAGTTGATAAGGAAAAGACATGGGTTCCTCTGAATATACCTGTATTCCAGCAGGAATGTCATAGACGATACGGATGGTCTTGGTGTCGGAGTGTCCAGGCAGGGAATGAGGAATGACGTGGTACTCCATCTTCCCAGGAGGCTGTGTGCCGGTCTTCTCCCCGTAGATGGCCTTACAGGTGGGACACTGCAGACTGCCATCCTGAAACACATGAGGAAAACTCATGGAGTCTCACAGTCTCGGGATGATGTACTTTCACACCGATATTCATGCTAATATTTGAAGCTCTGATGCTTTTTATTAACGATGAGCAAAGTCATGATGCAACACTGACACTGACTGTGTGGACGCAGCGTCACACAACAACTGAAGCATTTTCACTTACAGTAGAGTATTATTCAAATACTCTATTCACATATTTGTCACCCATGATTCATTTCTTCTACAACTGAATATGATAATAGGGGAGTTTGGAGAGGTAAAAAAAAAAAAAAAAATTCTTATTCCTTTTCTCCTTAGAGAAAAATAAAACAGGCCGAACATGAGTTTTAAGAAGGTTAAGCGATAATATGTACTTCAATTATATTAAACTGCAAAAAAATAATTCTAACCATTTCAAAATTATTTTACTAGCATTTTACTCACTTATATATTTATTTAGATAATTTTTTTAATCACTGCAAAACATGTTTTTCTTTCCTCAGTGTTTCTGTCTTGTTTTCCAGTACACATACCTACAAATTATATATAAAATTCTAAGATATTAAGTCTTCTTTAATGAAAAATGATTCAAAATGAAGTGAATTT